>NW_024061821.1:0-600000 GCF_006381635.1 Hibiscus syriacus | reverse complement strand
TCAAATAATAAATTTTAGACAAAAATTGATATTTATAATATATAAAATAAAAATATTAACCAAACGAAGTTATGACATCAAACAAAAAAATTAGGTGAATTTATTCTTACTTTAAAGAATTCATTATGTTAATTTAAATTGAATGGGAAACCCAGACAGTGCGAACCCAAAGACACAAATCCCAAATCTCCACCCCAGGCTTGAGAATTGCACAGGGCAGGTCGGGTTACTGTCCCATTGCCTTTTTTTTCCATTTAAATTCATGTGTTATTGTTTACAAAGTTGAAAAATATTTTATATTTAGATTCGTAATCAAATGTAAATAAAAAAAATCACAATGCTATTATAATAAATATGTTACTGTAATAAAAAATGCTACTGTTATAAAGATTAGAAAAATAATTGATTTGTAGATGAGATTTTAATATATTTGTAATATCGAATCATGATTAATTAAGATCCGATAGAAATGAAGGGAGTAATAGTTTTAAGAAGCACATCTTAAATTTAAATAAAACAGAAAAAGAAATTACGGTGTGGGAAACAATGGTAAGGGGTGGGGATTGTACTATGCAATTGGTTGACTTGGAAGTGTTTGGTGCCTGATACATGATTGTCTGCTCTGTTCTACGATTTTGTTTAATGGTTTTAGCAAAATGTGAAGGACATTGTGTTCTTTGTTGAACCCTAAAGGACAGTCATCCCTTAATTATTGGATAACCCATGATGTAACCATCCACTATTCCAACTGCAAGGATGCAACGCAGTTATTAGATACGAGTGTTCGATCGAGTTAAGTAAAATAAATTTGAGTTATTCGAGTTGATAATTCTTAATTATAAATTTAATTTTATTTGAAATTTTACGAGCCAAGTTTATAAATTTCGAGTCAAATCGAATTGAATTGTTCGAGATTTTATTTAAATTTAATTATAAATATTTATAATATTATCATACTATTTGATTACAATTTAAACGATTTTCTATACTTATATAAAATACATACACACGCACACATGTATCTTCCTTAGAGGTGGGTATACGGGCTACCCGCCAGTTTAGCCCGCGGGTTTTGACGGTGCGGGCTTAAACGGAACGGTTTAAAAAGCCTGCAATCATAAACGGTTTTGAATTTTAAGGTCCGTGGCCCGTCCATTTAACCCATGGGTTAAACGGGCTTACCTGCGGCCCGTTAAATAAAAATAATTTTAAATGCTTTAAATGCAATAAAAAATAATGTTCGAATTTGCTACACCTTTAAAAATGATATAGTAACTTGAAAAGAAAGATAACACCGTCAAAATAATAAATAATATTTAAATTTTATTTTAAATAGACGGAAATAATTATAAAATAATATTTTTTTTATTTTTTTAATCATTAATATGTATAACAATATAATTACTTAAACTCAAATTAAAAAAAACAATATTCACTTATATCACCAAATTGAAAAATAAATAAAACAATAATCACATTATACTTTTATAAAACACGATTATTCAAGACTATAATATGAATACACAGAAGTGTCTGCAAGCAGAAATTCAAACAGAAAAATTCAACAAAGTCAAACATTATACAAATCTAACAATTTTTCTTTTATAAAAGCCTTTAAAAGTTGAAAATTATGTTTTCAATTTTTTCTTTTAATTTTCTTTCTTATTTTTAATCCAAATATTATGTGTCATGTAATATATTATTAGAATATCACGTGACTTTTTATAATTAAAGAACGAAATGGATAACATACTTCATGAAAAAAATAAAAGTTAAAATTAAATAAAAAATCTTTAAATACCAAAATGATGATGATGTAAATTTTATAAGACTAAAATACTATATAAATCTTTTAACTTTTATTTTTTAAAATGAAGAATAATTTGATACATTGTAAATGAAAAAAAAAATCAAGCAACGGTAGAATTATGACAAATTCCCTAATAAATTTAAGAACTACAATGGTTATAAGTAACATCATATTTATAGGTAATTTATTTTCTTTTTCTATAAAATTCTTTAAGTTTATTTTCTCTAAAATTTTATAAAGCTATTGCGGGATTCGCGAGCTACCCGTGGTTATATCCATTAAACCCATGAGTTTAAAAAAATCCGTAATTTAAACGAGCTTCAATTTTTGATGTCCAAACCCCACACGGGCTATGGGTTAAACGAGTAGTCCACGGGCCGTAACCCATATACAAACCTCTAATCTTCCTCCTACACCCCCGCATGGTTTTGTCTCTATTTCTTCCATGCGTTTTTCTCAAAAGAAGGAAGATACATCGTAATTTCTATATCTTGCTGAAAACGTACAATGTTTTCGGCATCTTTGAGAATTACTATATTCCCACATCATTGTCTTGACAATTTTACCCATTTAAACATTCACAAAAATTTTGGAAAAGGGGTATAGATATAAATTATTTTTATTATTATTATTTTTATATTCATTGCAGCAGTGGTTATAAGTAAATGCTAGAAGATGACGATTCATCTTATTCGATAAAATGTGTCGGAGCTTGGACCTTGGCTGTTGGCTAGTGGCATTCCCCTGTCACGCGGGACCTATTTACTATCTCATTTAATAACACAATAAAATAATGATTTGTAGTATATAATAATAAAAAATAATTTGGCAAACTTTTACTGTCAGTATCCTTATTTTATTTAAAATAATAAACTTTAACAAAGGAAAATAATTTCTATATATGAAATTAAGTTTAAAACTTGATATTAATCAAGACTAAACTAATATTTCTATATAAAATATTATAGGTTTAATTGACTTCTAAAATAAATTACTGACATGATAAGTGAAATAATATATAGTCTATGTTTATGAAAATATTACAATATCTCAACATTCAGAAAGGAATTAAAATGAAAGGAATACTAGAGGCGTGAATTTCTACTAATTCAAAATCATGCATGTAAAATATTATTCTTTTTTTTTATTTGGTAGATTACGGTATCAACCTTGATATTTATCGATAATTGTTTGTATTTTTTTTCGTATTTTGTTTTTACTTGTTTCACTTTTTAAATTTTCAATAATTATATCTTTATGACATATTTTTGTCTATTTTTGTGACATATTTCTATGTTTTTAGTATGTTTTCAGTCGTTTGATCATTTTTTCGTTTAATTTTCTTAATGTTGGATTTGAAGATGCTTCGACTGGTAAAGATTACGCTTATTTGTTATCATGTAGATCTTTCATACTTTGAACCTTTATATTAAATTTGGATACACGATTTACGTACGAAAATAGTTTTCTCGCGACGCTCGACTTTGATTTATGATTGTCAGTGATCTTTCAATAGTTTGATCCCTTATTGTGGTTTGTTTGTTGATGTAGTCAAATATGTTTTTATATATATTTTGTTTGAGTTTCTATATGAGTTTTTAACTTTTTTTTGTATGGTTATTATATGATCTCAAGTGACTAGTTTCTTATATTAATAATTATAAGGTTATGTCCTAATTATATGTTTATTATAATATTAAATTTTATCTTTTTTTAGTAAAACTAGTTGCTTCTATTTACATAATAAAATAAAATGAATACTATGATAATATTGAACCAAACTAAAACAAAGGGAATTAAAATGATAGTTTATATATAATAGATATTAAAATTTTAGTTATACTTATATCACAGATTAATTAAATATCAATTCAGTTTTTAAAAAAAAAAATTATTTTAGAAAAAGTATTGTTATTTTCAAAAATATAAAGCTATTATTTAAAAAAACAAATAAATCAATCAAGAAATTTATATATAAATTATTCATCATTTCATATGTGTTTACTTATTAAATAATTATTCTTTTACATAAATTTGTGACAAGTGGTGATAATAATTTGGATAAAATACACATTTAACATCTAAACTATTATTTTTTATTCCGTTTTGATATCTAAACTTTATTTTTTAAAATCAAACCTATTATCCAGTTTAGGATTAAATTTAGTATCCGTCATTAAAGAATTAATATAATTGCTAACGTGATATTATTTTATGGTAACACTTCAACATCATCGTTAAATTTTTAATGGCGGGGTACCAAAATGAAACTTAAACTAAAAGTTAGGTATGTTTTGGAAGAAAATAAAGTTTGATTACCAAAACGAAACAAAAGCAATAGTTTAGGTACTAAACTTGTAGTTTACCCTAATAGTTTTGGGTAAAGTACATAAATGATCCCTCGACTATAGAACGCTACTTTGTTGAGTCCTCCAACTATTAAAAGTTACAAAATGGTCACTCAATTATTCATATGTTTTAAACTCATCATTTTCTTTAAAAATTAGATGATTGTCTGAGCTAGACGTTAACCTATCGACTGAAATATGATAAAAACATATTTTTAATAATGTTTACCGACACCATCATTACTTTGAAGCACTAGCTCGACGGCATGATGTAAACAAAGAATTAATCCACAAAATATAACTTAAATAATTTTGAGATCAGATTTTATTATATCTCAGTCAACATGTTAACGTTCAGCTTAGACAACGATAAAATTTTTAACAGAAAATGATGAGTTTGGAAGATATGAATAGTCAATTGATAATTTTATAACTTTTAATAGTTGAATAACTCAACAAAACAATATCATATAGTTATCAGATCATTTTATAAATTTTAATACTTAAATAACTAAATAAAATATCATGTTATAGTCAGAGTCGAGGGACAATTTTATGTAGTTTACCCATATTTCTTAGGTTTTAGAAAACTATGAATTCTGACAAGTGCAGGTGCGTTGGAGGTCGAAGCGCAAAAAAACATTAATTTATAAGATTAACAGTGTTTTCTTTAATCATTGCCAAATCAAAAAAATATTATTATATACTACGACTGAACGTTAAACGAATAATTAGAAAATAAATTACTAAAAAAGTCAAAACCCAAAAATAATTATAAAATTCATTAAAAAATATGCTTTTAAATCATAACTCTACTTTTTATATAAATTAAATTTTAGAATCTAGAATTTAAAATTTGAATCTTTAAATTTTAAATTATAAACATTCAATTCTAAATTTTAAAAAATTAAGTACTAAATAATTTATATAGAGTTTTCCTGGATTCAGTAATTTAATTTAATTTTTGTTAGAATTTAATTATAAAATGAAAATTTATGGAAAAAGAAAAGAAAATCTGGTGGGGCCGTCACCGTACCGCAACAAACACTGTTTCTCTTAATTTCAACGAACCGTAAAGTAGAACCCTAAAATTTCACTGTAAGATGTCTTAAAATAATAAACCAAACGGCCCCTGCAAGGCTGCAACGTTGCTTTCCCTGTACTTCAAATGACTGAGAAGTAACCTCTTTTGCAGAGCAACAAACTCTCTCTCAAAACACATTTAAGCTCTTTTCTTCTTCTTCTTCTTCTTCTAAGCTTGACCTTGCTGCCATTGAAGAAGCAAACCAAAGCTTATTTTGAAGCTCTGAATTGGGTTGAATTAACCAAGTGGGTACATTTTATTCTCGAGAACATTGAGCTGGCTACTTGTTTTTCTTTCGAAATTCGAGTTTGGGTACTTCTTATCTTATCTTTCACCCATGAAGTCAAACCCAGGGACGACGGAGACCAGATCTAATTTAACGGCGTCGGGTGGGGGACAAGTTACGTCATTCGAATCCCTCCAATTCACCGACGAAATCCACCGTTTGATTTTAGCTCCGACGACTAATAACGCTAGTTCCTTGACGGCTCTGCTTGAACTACCGCCTCCACAAGCCATTGAGCTTCTTCACTCTTCCGACTCGATGAAGCTTATCGCTGCTTCGCTTCCGAACGTTGAAGATTTCAAAGGCAGCTTCCGTTTTCCTTCTAATACTGGTTTGACTGAACCAGATGCGAGGTTTTCCGTGTTTTCTGGAGAAGCTAACAACAGCAATGAGAAGAGGCACTCGCCTGAGTCGAAAAACTTAAGCGCGAATCTTGAGAAGGCGGTAAAGAGTGAGCCGGCGGAGACCGAATCATCCCAGCCGTTGGTCTCCGATCCAACGGTAGACAAGCGGACTATCAAGAGAAAGGACAGAGAAAATAAGGTGGAAAAACCAAAAACAAGAGAAAATCTCAACCGAGGCTTTCCTTTTTATTTTGGTAAAATTTTGATTAATTTGTTTTCTGAGCCTTCATAGGTTAAAGGGTCTAGAAAGAAAAGCAAAACAGCTGTGAACGAGAGCTCAGAGGACGCCGAGAAGCTGCCTTACGTCCACGTTAGAGCACGCCGGGGACAAGCAACGGATAGTCATAGCTTAGCAGAGAGGGTAATATAATTCATCAATATCCATGATTGACTAAATGACTTCTTAATAAGTTTTCCTTGATATAGTTTTGTTCTCATTTTTTTTATTAATCTAATATTTTTGGAGTTTAATACAGGCAAGAAGAGAGAAGATTAATGCACGAATGAAGTTCCTACAGGAGCTGGTACCTGGATGTAATAAGGTAAGTTTCATTGGTTGATTAATGATTTGATTTTGATTTGTGATTATATTAATAATGTATCCGTTATATAGTATTCTTTTCCTTAAAGATTCTACAATATTACAGATATTGTACGTTATCACATAAATATTCTAAATATATATTATTTTATAATCATTATCTAAACATATATTATTTTATAATTATTATCTAAACCTATACTATTTTATAATACCTTATTATTACAAAATACATATCCTTATATAAAGTGAGATTACATTTTTGGATCATTTTTCTTTAGTAACGGTTTGTCATTGTCACCTTTTGCACAAAAAAGTAGTAATTCTCTTTTTTATATCCCGAGCTGATTTAACATTTTAGCTGTTTTCCCATTATGGGGAGAGTTTGTTAGAAGTCCCTTTTGAGGTCAAGTTTGTCTTTTCGAAGCAATTTTATTGCTGTTTTGGTGGAAGCTAGATTTTCAAGTTTTAAATTTTATTGCGGTAGTTTGTATATGGGTTATAGTAAAATAAAAAATGAAAAGTGTAGCCTTTGATGACTGTGGAAGAAAATTTTATTCATGTGGGAATGCTAGCTGGACATTACCATGAAGTGCTCAGTAGACATGTCTAGTGGTTTTGTTGGATTAAATGTCTTTATGGGGTCCCATTTCATTGATGTAGAGTGCCTGCTTACTTCTCGTACAAGTTGTGTATCAATCCACTATGGGATAAGTAGGCGAAGGATGACAAAAGAGAATGGCTTTTTATATGCCAAATGCCAGCTTAGGTCAAGAGATGAACTCAACATTTTATATTTGGGATAAATTTATAAAATTTTAAGTGACGAAAATAGATTATTAACAGAAATACTTAAATTATAAGATAATTTAAAATTTTTAAGAAGACGATTGCCTCCGCCAACCCCTCTCGATCCATCCCTGTACCTAACTATATGGGGGATTGATGTGATAGTCCATGTCATATTGTTTTTATTGTTCAAAATATAATCTTGATTTATCCCTTAACATTTCACAATACCACTTTAACAAGTGAAATCAGCTCCGAGTCCGCTCATCAAGTGACCACAATTCAGAGAAGACTAGGTGATCAAACCTGTGAACAACCATCTTTTTCTGGGGACGGAAGTCATGGTTTCCTTAATGGTTGACAGGGTGAGAGATGCTTAATTGTTGGGGGAAAATTGTTGACTTTATTGCTTCTAAATTGATGCATTTACATTGCATCCTTCGGGAGAGTGGACATCAATAGGCACTCATTTAGCTTTAAATCTGTTAAGGAGGAAGTATGTGGTTGAAGCCCTAATTTTCAAACAATCAGACTCTAGGTGGGATCTTTACATTAAATCTGGAACCTGTATCAAGAGCTTTGATTACTACACGTTTGTTTTCCAAAGCATTAGGTTCAGGAAGATAGTTTAAATTTCTTCAGAACACATACCTTTATATTAAATACGTGTGCTGCAGATTTCAGGTACAGCCTTGGTGTTGGATGAAATCATCAATCATGTGCAATCTCTACAACGGCAAGTGGAGGTAAGAATAGCGCATTTCATGCTTTGGACTTTCCTTTTCCCTTCAACATGAGAAGGTTTAATATGAATTCAAGACATCTTCTTAAGCAACGCAATTGGACTGATAGGGTGTAGGGTAAGACACAGGACTTGGCCCTTGGATGAGCCATTAAATCTTCTACCCCAATTTTTTTTAAATATCACATGGGTTTTAGAATATTTTAATGTCTCTGTGTTTAACAAAATTACCTTCAAATGATCATGAAGATCTAGGTGGCCTGGGATTAACCAATATGACATTTACCAAAAGTTTTATGTGGGTTTCACTGTTGTGTAGGAGGGCCCTTGCTGTCGGTGTTTTTTCTGTTCTGCAACCCTTACAGTGTAGATTTTTCTCTTGTTCTTATTGTTAACATCCTTTGCTGATTAAATGGAATTATTTGCATTGCCTCCCAAGAATACATGAAAATTTTGCAAAGATCCCACTAGGTTGACATGTTTTGTTGTATTTTTTTGCTGTGGTTTTACTTGCAGTATCTTCCATTCCCGTGGTCTCATTCTTGTATCATTTTTTCTTTGGTTGCAGTTCTTATCAATGAGACTTGCAGCAGTGAACCCAAGAATTGATTTCAACCTTGATAGTGTATTCACATCAGAAGTAAGTTGGAACCCGAAAGTTCTTCTGGAGATTTTTCTCATTCATGTTCAACTTTGGTTATGAGCTTGTTCTGTAGATGGGTAAAGCGCATCTGGTATAACACTTTATTGTATGGCTCTTGCACTGGATTCCGACCCATTTTCTTAAAAGACTGGTCCTCATTAATATTTAGTGGACAGTTGATCATGTCTGGACCACCATCTTCCAGCTACCCGTTCATTAATGTTTGAACGGGAACAATGGCTGCCAGTCAGCTGAATGAAGCTGTATCATTTTTATGGAAGAGTGGGTCCATACACGAAGGCCACTGATCGCAAGAAATTATTGAAATTCATGGGTCTCAAACGACATGCAATGCTACTTAGCAGAACATGTTAAAGTAAATTACCTTTTTGTACTAAATGACTTGCATACTCCATTTTAGCACTTATCATGTAAACTGGTTATCAGAGAAGATTTTAAATTAATCACGTAGTAGATAATGTTGAGAATAAGTACCTATACGATGTTTCATTTACACGGTAGTCCATCTAGTTTCTCTTCTGATGACAGGATAATAGCTTCTACTAACATGTCTGACCATCTTTAACATGTGTAGAGTGGATCTCTAATGGATAGCAACATCCCCGGCTTGGTTATGCCTGCAATGTGGCCTGAGATTCAAGGCGATGGAAACAGACAACAGTATCAACACCAATGGAATGTCGATGCACTTCAGCAGCCTGTTTGGGGAAGAGAAGTCTGCAATAATTACATTACACCAGAAAACTCACTTTTAACTTACGGCTCCTCTGCAAATTCAGGTAGATTGCTATCCAAGTTTCCCTTACTTCAAACGGTCAGGTTCTATAGTAGTCATAACTTTTCGATTAGTATGTTGAGTTATATCTTTCTTCCAACGTCAAGTAAACTGAACAAGAATTAACTTCTGTTGCAACTTCGTCTGTTGCAACTTCGGTGCAGCAACATTGCAAGCAAATCAACTGAAGATGGAGCTATGAATTATCTGAAGAAGTTCAAAGAGTTAGATTTATGGAAAAATTGCTTTAATGGTAGCTAGTATTGTATATATATTTCGAATATTAGAAATTATCAGGAAATAGAGGAGAGGCCTCGCCATTTATCACTAGGTTTCCATGTCTTCAATTTACCCGAGTCCATTGGAAACCTTTGATTTCTCATGACTTGATTGAATATATCTTGTACTATATAAATACTATTACTAACTAGAGTCTTCGGTCACGAGATTAATTGATTCGTGTCGTAAAACCGTAGAAAAAACTATGATTAAACTACTATAAATCAGTTCAATCAAGAACCAAGAGCCTGGCCTCGACCTCTAAATGGTCCGATTTTCTCAACACTGGTGGAAGAAAAACATATAAGATGGAAGTATTACAACGTAATCATGTCGATGTACCATCAAACCAGCACAAAATAAAGACTGACAAACCGGGGCGAACCACTGCCAACCAGTTGACTAGGAATACAGACTTTCCTTACACTGCAACGATGTCCTCCCCATCATGGACTTTGCAACTCTTTATAATCAATCAAGGGGACACATTGAGACAGCACCCAGCTTAACATTAACCTTCGCTATGATTGAGCTGATGACACAAATGGGTACAAGGCGAAACATCATATTTCATTACACAAATCTTCATCTTCGTCCTCGACTCTTAAATTTTATCGAGCTTCTCTCCCCTGACTACAGGGTTGGCTTTAGCAATAGCATCTTGAGCAGCAGTCCTGTAGTCGAAAGGACAGTTGTGTCTGTTGGAGTATCGATGAGCTGCGCAGAAGATGTTTCCTCACCTGCAGTTAAATCCTGTCAAACCGACATGCTTGCTACATGCAGTACACCTGTTGGGACCCTCTTTTGTTTTCATTCCACTGAAGGTCATAAGGGAAGGATCGATGGATGATTCAATCTTTGACCCAAAATTTCCTGATTGTACAGCTAAAGCAGCAGCAGTGGCCATAGATGGTTCCTTACCGTTTCCACTAGAGCTGCCATTGACAATGCTTCCAATGGATGATGCTACGAGTTGCACTTGCACCTGCTCCTGCTTCAGGATCATTGCCTTGTGACACTTGGAGCACATATTCATCGTAGCTTCACTTCCAAAGAAACCACAGTTATTGACACACAGGATGGGTCCTTCTGGAGCTTGGTGCCCCGTCTTATCACGAGAGTCCATCTTCTCTACCCTCCTGCACCTAAACCACCTTACGTCAATGACCCAAAATGATGAACACATGAAAATATGAAAAATAAGGGGAAGAACCACAAGCCATTCAACTCCTAAAGTTGGATATCAATAAATGTCAGATGGAAACAAGTATGTCAATTTACAGACCAAGAGGACACGAACACATATTAAGCATGTAAATGATCAATTTACTTGGATATCAATAAATGTCAGATGGAAACAAGTATGCCAATTTACAGACCAAGAGGACATGAACACATATTAAGCATGTAAATGACCGATTCACTTGACAAGAAGTAGTACCTAGGATTAATTATCTCCATCATGATTCATCAATCAACCTTACACCAGACATAACTCTCATTCTTAATTGCAGTGATCTAAGATGACGCAGATAATTAGTTTACTTACAACAGTCCTATCAAAAAAAAAAGTTTACTTACAACAGAACCTTTAAAAAGACAATACAACCTCAGCTGACAACAATAACAATCGGGGGGGGGGGGGAATGTGCCGGACATAGGAATGTTCAATTATGCAGAATTAAGCTAACTGCCCAATCGCAATGGAGAAAACTAGTTCAATTGTGGATAATTAAACTAAGGATATTCCTCTACACCTTCCTTACAAAACATTTTAAAAAAAATCATCATTTTTATGAATATGGTATTATGATTAGTCTCAGAAGTAAGCAATTAATCCAGTGTCCACTAGCTCAAAATTAAAATATATAAATTGATCTTTAATTGACGCTAAAAATTCTCAGAAAGCAAACAGAAACGGCAAATTAATTTCCAGTCGCTCTTCGAAACTCAAAAGAAAAAGTTGAAAACTTTAAGCAAAAACCCTAAACACCCAATTGAGCCAAATCAAGCATAATCAAATAAAAAGAAAACTAAATTCTCAAAGTTCTTTTTTTTAAAAACCTCAAAGAATTAACTTTTTTTTAAAAAAAAGGGGAAAAAGGCAGAAAACTCCTTACCTGAAATTCTAATCAGGCCGATCTTGTCAAACAAAATCGAACCCGGCGATTCCTGTCTCATGCAAAATAAGTACACACAATATTCAATTTTAATCATAAAAATAATCCCTTTCTTGACATCTAATTTCAACCAAACAAAATTATAAAGAAGAAGAAGAAAATAAAAGAGCTAAGAGTTCATATAAGTGAAAGATACAAAAAAAAGCTTTACCAAAAATATAGGAAAAAAATTTCCCTTACTCGAATCGAAGAGATATATGTTACGAAATCGATAGAAGACAGAAATTTTGGGTCGATTTATATATATTTATTCATTGGGATTTTAAAAGTTCCAATCTTTACTCCGTCCTGTTAATTAAAAGCTTTCTAAAGACAACTTTTTAACTGCATGGGACGCTTTTCACTGACAGACTGCCCTCGGTGAAGCTTGTGTTTACACTTCTGCCCTTCCTTGTATTTATAAATGAGAAAATCGTCTCAGACTAAAAATGCCTTATAATATACGATTTTAACTAACTTTTTTCGGATTTGTCAAAATGACCAATAAAATCGCAATGCGATCGCTAATTCGCAACGCGATCTCCATTATCGCAAATTCGCGTTGCATTTCGCGTTGCGATAGTTGGAAATCGCGTTGCGATGGTCTACAATGTCGTTGCGATTTTCCCAATTCGCAATGCGAATAAGTAAATCGCAACGCGAATTGGAAAAATCGCAATGCGATAATGACTATCGTAATGCGATACTTACTATCGCAATGCGATAATACAAAATCGCAACGAGATACTGACTTTCGCAACGCGATTCTGACTTTCGCAACGCGATAATACATAATCGCAATGCGATTTTCAAAGCGCCATTAGTATCCTGGCCAAGTATTTTATTTTTAAATTCCAAACACGAATATTAATATATTGGAACACTGAACCGTCCACAGTATATCCCGTAATCGCAACTCATAACCTAAAACCTAAAATCACAACTCAGTCCCATCTCCATCTCTCACTCTCTCACCCATCTCCGACGAAATCCGTCCTCATCTCCGGCGAAATCCGTCTATCTCCATCTCTCAGAGTCACCCTCACAATCAGAAATGGAAAATCAACCAAATCAACCAACGAGGGTTAGTTTTTTTAATTATTTTCTTTTTGAAATTTTTGCATTATTATTAGGTTTTTCATATTGAAATTGATGATAAGTTTACTGGTAATTTCAATAATAGATTAACCATTTCACTTAGATTGCTTATTAAATCAACCGAGAATCGCAACGCGAAATGAAAATCGCAACGCGATTTTAGTTTCGCGTTGCGATAGTCAAATTCGCGTTGCGATAGTCATTTTCGTGTTGCGATTTTCATTTTCAGAAACTATTATTCTTCTGCAAATTGAAACTTGAATGAATTGCATTACTTCAACCAAAAAACAAAGACAAATAAGAAATTCACAGTGTTGCAAATTTAAGTTTGAAGAATAAACTACTACTCTTTATGTTTATTATTATTTTTGGTATATCTTCACAGTGTAGTTTTTGGTATATCTAACTTAGTATGTTTATTGTTTTTGTAGAACTTTTATTCGGCTTAATTAACCTTAAGAAATAAAGTCAGCCTGGCCAAAACAATTGCGTCGAAGCTTTCACCTGCACAAAGAAAAATGTTTGAGGATACTTGCTTCGGGCCATGGCTGAAAGTACAACATCCCGGTGGAGATGCGATGTTGACACACCTATTTCTTCAAACCATGACTAGGGATCTACCAGATATTGTACAACGTCGTGATGAAGAGATATGGTTTGATTTTCCACCGGCGTATACGTGTTTTGGGAGGGAGGAGTTTTGCTTAATCACCGGTCTACGCTTCGGACACGATGATGTAGGTCGGTACACTAGACACATTACCCGCCCATCATGGTTATCCCGGGTTTTTCCTGAGCTGGAGAGGCCGAATCTACACGTGGAAGACCTGACGATATTATTGAATAAGAAAGATGGTTTTACTCGGATGGATGACGTCAACGTTGTCCAAGTATGCCTTCTAATTCTTTTGCATGCCGGCTTTTTAGGCAGAGAGGCCAGACAACCTATTCCAAATGATCTAATCAAATTGGTAGAAGACCTAAATGCGTGGAACCTGTTTTCGTGGGGCTCGTATTTATGGAAAGCTACATGGAATAAGTTATCATCTGCCTTGGATGATCGAAAAAGTTTGCATGGCGATGGTTCCAAATACACTTTGACAGGCTTTATTTGGGCCTTTAAGGTAAGAATTTTTATATAATGTTTCCAAAATTATAAGTAATTATTTAACAATTACTAATGTTTGTTATTATATTGTTTGTAGATTTGGATATTTGAGGTCTTTCCCGCCATGAAGACATATGCAATAAAAACTTCAAATAATATTCCCAGGGCTATTTCCTGGAAGAGGAAACGGACCTTGCAATGGGAAGATTTACTACGGTATACGACAATAAATAATGTAAGTTAACATAAATACTACCATATGTTTATAAACAAGTTATTACTAGTACACGTTTAACTTTGTTTGAGCTTTTATATTGTTAGGAGGCCAACACTCCTCTACAGAGGCTGACACCCACGGAAGCTGAGCTTGCCACTGATTGGTGGCAAGATAGTAAGCGTTTTTTTGATGGAACGGTTGATGAACAGCCTCCACTTCGGGAGCCATCACCTCGCCCAGAGCTATCACCTCACCCAGAGCCATCATCTGATCGACCCGGCTATACACCTCCACAACGACAGCCATCACCTATTCTGTCACATCATCGAGCCTCTTCTCTACCATCACCGCAAGATAGGCAACCGACAAAGATGTCACGACGTTTATCTCCCTGTTCTCCACCTCCACCTCAACGGGATGAGTTAGGGGAGTTACGTGATGAGGTCAATGCCTTGCGTGAGGAGGTCGGTACTTTACGCAAAGACGATGGTGCATGGCGTGTTAAGGTGTCTACATTACGCGGTGAGGTAGCCGCTCTACGTGAGATGGTAGCATCGTTGCAGAATGAGGTTCATACTCTACGCAACGAGGTAAGTTTAAGATATTTCATACTCGTAATTCATTCGGTTGCTGCTAATACTGCTAAACTGTTTTTGTTAGTATTTGTTTTTGGTTTTGTTTTTGTCTTTTGGTTGAAGTAATGCAATCCATTCAAGTTTCAATTTGCATAAGAAGAATAGTTTACTTTCACAACACGAAAATGACTATCGCAACGCGAAAATGGCTATCGCAATGCGAAATGAAAATCGCAACGAAAAAATTGCAATGCGAAATGAAATCGCAACGCGAAATGAAAATCGCAATGCGATTTGTGTTTCGCGTTGCGATTTTGTCGCTGCGATTTCATTTCGCATTGCGATTTTGTCGTTGCGATTTTAATTTCGCATTGCGATAGCCATTTCTGTGTTGCGATAGTCATTTTCGCGTTGCGATTTTAAGTTTCGTGTTGCGAAAGTAAACTATCCTTCTTCTGGAATGTTTATATATGTTGTCCTTTTAAATGTTTATATAAGTGCTTACTTCTGGAATGTTATCTGAGCATTTTGTGAACTATGATAGAATAATGACTTGGGTGAATACAATGCTAGTTTGAAACATATTTGTCTTTGTTTAATATCATGTATGTTTATTTACTGATTTATGTATTAATTTTTTTTAGCGGCCCGATAAGGTGGATGCTTTACGTCGGGTTTTCCTTGCACGACGGAGTTCACGCATCAGACGGCGTGGACATGCTATTACGTCTCCGTTCACCCCAATGGTGCGAAGACTCCGCAAGAAGAAGCCCGACTCACCGGTCATCCCTCAAGAGTCCCCTCCAATCGTTCAAGAGGCCCCTATCCTCCCTCAAGATTCCCCCCACCGTTCAAGAGGCCACTGTCATCGTTGAAGAGGTTCCTCCCACCATTTCAGAGCCCGATTCACATGGGGTAATATATCGAAGTATTGAGAAACCCCCACCGGTTCCGGACATGATGGATGAGAGTTGGCTCTCGTATGAGTTACCGGCTAGTACCCTTCCGGTATCTAAAGTGGAGAGGAGACAACTACCGGAAACAATTGTGGATAATACCCTTTGGGCTAAGACCGCAGTTGATTTTTATCTACATGAGCGGAGCCAAGGGTGTTACACTGACATCAGCAAACTCAACGATGAAATGTTTTTGTTGCTTGATCGGTCTTGGTGGGGTGTGCTATTAGGGGTTGAAGACAGTGGCTATTTGGATGGGGAGGTAAGTCTTATATTTGTCTTATATATGATTTTGATTAATTTGTTTAAAAATTAATGTAATTCACTAATATATGTATTTTTTTTGTAAAATAGCATATCGATGCGTGGGTGTCACGTCTACTAATAATAAGGAAGCTTAGGAAAAATAAAAAAAATTCGCTATATACAATAATGCCGGCGGCTTTTCACGCAGTTCACTTGAAGAATCAACGAGATGAATCATTTTCGTTGGGCAATGGACAAGCTAAACTTTATCCTGTATGGTGGGAGGTCGATAAGGTTAGTGTTTATTTTTTAAATTTTTTAAAGGTGTTCATAAATAAGTGCGCAAATAAATGAATTATTACTTATGATTGCAGGTGTTTATCCCTGTTTTGGAACGTCGTCACTGGCTTCTCGTCCAACTTCAGCTCCCATCCCTGAAGATAATAGTGTATGACAGCATGATCAATTACATATCACTGTCTGATATGAGAGATATTTTCAAGGGATGGAGCTCTCATTTGGCTAAATTCTTGGATGGGATTAATTATTGGACTCATTCTGGACACAAGAAGCCAAAGAAGTTCAATGTCACAGTTGTCAGAGACGAGACCGCGCCACAGCAATCGCCGGGAGCCAGAGGGGATTGTGGTCCTCTCGTATGCCTTTGCTTGGCGCGTTTGACGACGGGAAGCACAGAGTTTTTACATCCCACCGATAGAGATAGAGCTGCAGTAGGCTTGTGGTTTCGGCATTATATGGCTAGAGCAATATATTCGAGACGCTGCCTACCTGCATCCGCGTTATGAAAGTGTCCATTGTTAATTGGTAAGTCAAATGCAAGTTTTGTTAACATATATACTCCTTTTGGTTTGAAAATGTTTGGTTAAGTACCTAGAATTCAATAATTTGCTGTTTGTAGGTTTTAGATGTGTAGGAAGTCTTGTTTGAGCAAATGTTTGGTTTCTGCAGGTTAATCCTTAAGTGAGCTGCGTGAAATGGATGTACGGGGTCACAAAGTTGTTGATTCATTGATTCAATAATTGATGAAGAAATAAGAATTATTATTATTTTTTGATTGTTTAATTGATTTGTAAAAGATGATTTGTAAATGTTGATTTGTTTAATTGATGTGTACATAATTCTTATTTGTGTTGAAATGTAATAGTTGATTTGTTGATTTTCAATCTGTATTATGTTGAAGGCAAAACAGACTATCGCAACGAGAGAATCGCAATGCGAAATGAAAATCGCAATGCGAAATGAAAATCGCAACGAGAAAATCGCAATGCGATTTTCATTTCGCATTGCGATTTTGTCGTTGCGATAGCCATTTTCGCGTTGCGATAGCCATTTTCGCGTTGTGATAGTCAAATGAATGTCTAATAAGTGATAACAACTAAACACATCATAGCAATGTTCAAACTCAAGTTACTAATACACGCCTAACTGAAAATGTTAAAAGTGCACACATAAAATACACATAATGCAAGTTTTGTTAACATATATACTCCTTTTTCATTTCGCATTGCGATTCTGTCATTGCGATTTGCATTTCGCATTTCGATGGTCAAATGATTGCCTTTCGCAACGCGATTCTGACTTTCACAACGCGATTCTGACTTTCGCAACGAGATAATACAGAATCGCAATGCGAGTTTCAAAGTTCGCAACAGGTTTTAGTTTCGCAAGCCAAATTTTTTGTGTATATATCTACGCAGCAGCAACAACTGATAACCTAAATCCCTAAATTGCAACTCATTCCATCTCCATCTATCACTCTCTTCGGCGACATCCGTTTCTATATCCAACGACATCCTTCCCCATCCGACAACAGGTCTTAGTTTCGCATCTCGTTTGTTTAGTAAATTAATTTACAACCATGAAATCATCTAATGTTGATCATGTTTGGATAGATTTATGTTTTGGAGGGTCATGGGAGAATGTTCATGGTGTTTTACAATATATGCCTTTACCCATGAATCTTCAACTAAAACTGTCATTAAAGAAGTTAACTTATGAAACTCTAATGTTACGTGTTTCAAAGAAATTGAATTTAGAGCCCCTAAGTGGATTTAGGCTATCTTATCAGAGAAATGGTAAAGTTTATTTGTTAACCGACAATGAAGATGTTGAACGATTCATTGCTTACATTAATGTTTCAAGTGATGATGTTACATTGTATGTTGTTGAACCTAGAAGTAGTATTGTTGGGTCAGTAGCAGGTAGTAATCAACTAAGTGGGTCTCAAAACCCACAACCTTTCTCTAATCCAAATCCAAATCAACTTTCAGCACCAAATTTTGGTTTTCGTATTGACCAATTAGACGATGATGAGCCAAGAGAAAAAATTATGAGTACTAGTCAGTATTCGAAATTTGATCTTGGTCAATACCCGAACTTTGATATTGGTCAATACTCGGATTTTGATGATGTTTCAGAAAAAGAAACAGACCCTGCGTGTAATGATTTTGATATTGGTCAATACCCGAATTTTGATGATGAAACACCCGTTGCCGAGGAAGATGTTGTTGATGATAATGAGGAAGTTACGACTGTGAATGAACATGTTGAACATCCATTCTGTAATTCATATAATCCTGAAGAAGAAAAAGAAGAAGAAAAAGTCCCCGAAGAAAAGAAAATGCCACGGGAGTATAACTGGAATATGCCAGAATTACTTCAGCTACCGGAAGAAGAGTTGGCAAAGAAAGCAGTTGATTGTTACACAAAAGTTATTCGTATCAAGAAAGATGATTGTTTTGATACAAAGGAAGACTTGAAGATAGCTTTGTATACGAAATGTGTGGAAGATGTCTATCAACTAAAAGTTAACAAATCAAGCAAAGATCGTTTCGAAACAAGGTGTATGATTGACAAAAACTGTACGTGGCGTATGATTGCAAAGAGGATAAAAGATTGCGAAATGTTTCAAGTTAGGACTTTTATTGATAAACATACATGTTCAAGAACCCAAGTTTTTCCAACCATAGACAGGCAAACAAAAAGGTGTTGGGTGGTTTTCTGGCTGAGTTAATGTTTTTGAATGACAGGGTATATCGGGGACATGAAATTATGACTGACATGAATACTCGGTTCAATATTAGTATATCATATTCTCAAGCTTGGAGAGCCAAATGTTATGCCTTGGAATTATTGAGGGGGTCGCCAGAAGCATCGTTTGCCCAACTGCCGGCTTATTGTCACAATTTAAAGCTGAAAAATCCAGGGTCGGTAACTCATATCAAAACAGATAGAGATGGACGCTTTGAGTTGCTGTTTATCGCCATTGGTGCTGCGGTTAGTAAATCAATATAATTCTGTTGACTCATTTCTGTTAGTTACATGCATTTCACATTTAAATGATTATATTTCTTGTGTATATTATTTTGTAGATTCGTTCGTTTATTACTTGCATGCGCCCAGTTATTATAGTTGACGGAGCACATTTGAAAGGTCGATACCTTGGAGTAAACTTATTAGCAGTAGCCATGGATGTTAATAATGGGATATTGCCAATAGCTTACGGGGTTGGCAAATCTGAAACCTCTGATTCATGGACATGGTTTATGGGGCATCTTAGGGATTGCATAGGTCCTATTAGCAATCTGACAATCTGTGTGGCCATGTTATAAAAGTTGCTCTTCATCTAAACCAAGATGATTCAAGCACATACGCTATGGATTGCTACACTACAGAAGTATATCGACAGACTTATGCCGAGATTGTCTACCCTATTCCACATCCTTCTGAGTGGGACATACCAGATGACTTACAAACAATTTTGCCACCAGCCATGGACAGAAGGCTACCTGACCGACCAAAAAGTCACGATCGTATACCGTCTAAGGGTGAAGAGAAGAAGAGATCGACATGTAGTCGGTGCAAGGAAAGTGGTCATACAAGGTTGACATGTGGATCACCAGTGCCATCACAATCATCTTTTTCTCTACCAAAATATGGATCATCATCAAAATCCAAAGCTCATATGGTGTCAAGAAAAAGGCAATCAAAATCGCAATCATCTTTAAAATCCCAATCACAACTGGCCTCACCTTTTGGGACTGTTAACTTAGGTGATTTTTAAATGCAAACGTTGTATTATGTAGATTTTATGTGTGAACTTTTAACATTTTCAGTTAGGCATGTATTAGTAACTTGAGTTTGAAAATTGCTATGATATGTTCAGTTGTTATCACTTAATAGGCAATCATCTTAATGTCTATCGCAATGCGGAAATTACTATCGCAATGCGAAATGAAAATCGCAACGAGAGAATCGCAATGCGAAATGAAAATCGCAACGCTAATTTCGCAATGCGAAATGAAAATCGCAACGAGGGAATCGCAATGCGAAATGAAAATCGCAACGCGAATTTAATTTCGCGTTGCGAATCTCTCGTTGCGATTTTCATTTCGCATTGCGATAGTACTTTTTGCCTTCAACATAATGCAGATTGAAATCAACAAAATCAACCATTACATTTCATTCAATTAAACAAACACAAATAAGAATTATGTTAACATCAATTAAACAAATCAACTTTTACAAATCACCTTTTACAAATCAATTAAACAATCAAAAAATAAGCAATAATTATTAGAGAAAAAAACACTTCTACTATTGAATCAACTCTTGCAGCCATACATCATTTTCACGCAGCTCACTTCTGAGGTTAACCTGCATAAACCAAACATTTGCTCAAACAACACTTTCTACACATCTAAAACCTACAAACAGCAAATTATTGAATTCTAGGTACTTAACCAAACATTTTCAAACCACAAGCCTATAAACATACCAATTGTTTATGGACATTTTTATAACGCGGATGCAGGTAGGCAGCGTCTCGTATATATCGATCTAGCCATATAATGTCGAAACCACAAGCCTACTGCAGCTCTATCTATATCGGTGGGAGGTAGATACTTTATACTTCATGTGATCAAACGGTCTAACGCCAAGCATACGAGAGGACCACAATCCCCTCTGGGTCCTTTAGTTTCTTGTGGTGCGGTCTCGTCTCTACTAACTGTAATATTGAGCTTCTTTGGCTTCTTGTTTCCAGAACGAGTCCAATAATTTATCGCATCCAAGAATTTAGCCAAATAAGAGCTCCATCCCTTAATAATATCTCTTAAATCAGCCAATGATATGTAATTTATCATGCTGTCATATACTATTGCCTTAAGGGATGGGATCTGAAGCTCGACGAGAAGCCAATGGTTACGTTCCAAAACAGGGATAAACACCTACAATCATAAGTAATAATTCATTCATTTGCGCACTTATTTATGAATACCTTTAAACTCAATCTAAAACAAACACTAACCTTATCGACCTCCCACCATGCAGGATAAAGTTTAGCTTGTCCATTGCCCAACGCAAATGATTCATCTCGTTGATTCTTCAAGTGAAAGGCGTTAAAAGACGTCGGCATAATTGTATATCGTGTATTTCTTTTATTTTCCTTAAGTTTCCTAATTATTAGAAGACGTGACACCCACGCATCGATATGCTGTTTTACAAAAAAAAAGACATATATTAGTAACTTACATAAATTTTAAAAAAAATAATCAAATTAAAATATAAGAAAAATATAAGACTTACCCCTCCATCGAAATAGCCATTGTCTTCGACCCCTAATAATACGCCCCGACAAGACCGATCAAGCAACAAATAGATATCATCATTGAGCTTGCATATGTCAGTGAAACACCCCTGGATTCGCTCATGTAGATAAAAATCAACTGCGGTCTTAGCCCAAAGGGTGTTATCCAGAATTGTGTCCGGTAGTTGTTTCCTCTCCACTTCAGATACCGGTATGGTACTGGCCGGTAACTCATACGAGAGCCAACTTGAATCCATCATGTCCGGCACGTCAGATGGTTTCTCAAGAATCCTACATATGACGCCATGTGAATCGGGCTCTTGAATGGTGGGAAGGACCTCTTCAACGATGACAGTGGCCTCTTGAACGGTGGGAGGGGACTCTCGAGGAATGATAGGGGCCTCTTCAACGATAGGAGTGGACTCTTGAGGGATGACAGTGGCCTCTTGAACGGTGAGAGGGGACTCTCGAGGAATGATAGGGGCCTCTTTAACAATAGGAGTGGACTCTTTAGGGATGACAGGCGAGTCGGGCTTCTTCTTACGGTGTATTCGCACTATTGGGGTATACGGAGACTTAATAGCACGTGCACGCCGTCTGATGCGTGAACTCTGTCGTGCAAGAAAAACCTGACGTAAAGCATCCACCTTATCGGTCCGCTAAACAATTAAATACAAATATCAGTAAATAAACAGACATGATATTTAAACAGTGAAAACAAAGACAAATATATTTCAAACTTTCAACCAAAAGACAAAACAAAGACAAATACTAACTTCACAGTGTTAAAGAATACACAGTTTAGCAGAATTGGCAGCAACCGAATAAATTTACTTCAACCAAAAGACAAAACAAAAAGACAAATACTAACTTCACAGTGTTAATAAATAGTTTAGCAGTATTGGCAGCAACCGAATAAATTTACTAAGCAATCTAAGTGAAATGGTTAATTTAAGTGAAATTACGAGTAAATTTATCATCAAGTTAAATATGGAAAATCTTAAACTTACCTCGTTGCGTAGAGTATGAACCTCATTCTGCAACGATACTACCATCTCACGTAGAGCGGTAACCTCACCACGTAAAGTAGACAGCTCCACACGCCATGCACCATCGTTATCGAGTAGAGTACCGATCTCCTCACGCAAGGCATTGACCTCATCACGTAACTCCCTTGACTCATCCTGTGGAGGTGGAGAACAGGGAGATAGAAGTCGTGGCATCTTTGCCGGTCGCCTATCATGAGGTGATGGTGGAGAAGAGGCTCGATGATGTGACGGGATAGGTGATGGCTCTCGTTGTAGAGGTGTATAGTCGGGTCGATCAGGTGATGGCTCTGGGTGAGGTGATGGCTCTCGAAGTGGAGGAAGTGGAGGCTGCTCATCATTCGTGCCATCAAGAAAACGCTGACTAGCTTGCCACCAATCAGTGGCAAGCTCAGCCTCCGTGGGTGTCAGTCTAATTAATGGAATGTTGGCCTCCTAAAAATATAAAAACTCAAACAAAGTTAAACGTCTACTATTAATAACTTGTTTATATATGATAGTATTTGTGTTAACTTACATTATTTATTATCGCATATGGTATTAAGTCTTCCCAATCCAACAGACGTTTCCTCTTCCAGGAAATAGCCCTGGGAATATCATTTGAAGTTTTTATTGCATATGTCTTCATGGCGGGAAAGGCCTCGAATATCCAAATCTACAAACAATATAATAACAAACATTAGTAATTGTTAAATAATTAATTATAATTTTGAAAACATTATATAGAAATTCTTACCTTAAAGGCCCAAACAAAGCCTGACAAAGTGTATTTCGACTCATCGCCCCGCAAACTTTTGCGGTCATCAAAGGCAGACGACAACTTAGTCCAGGTAGCTTTCCATATATACGAACCCCACGGAAACAGATTCCATGCATTTAGGTCCTCTACCAATAATATTAGCTCCTGAGGAATAGGTTGTCTGGCCTCTCTGCCTAAAAAGCTGGCATACAAAAGTAGTAGAAGGCATACTCGGATAACATCGACGTCATTCATCCGAGTAAAACCATCTTTCTTATTAAACAATTTCTTCATGTCGTCGACGTGTAAGTTCGGCTTCTCTATTGACTCATCAGGAAAAACCCTGGATAACCATGATGGGCGGGTGATATGACGAGTGTACCGGCCTACATCATCGTGTCCGAATCGTAGACCAGTGATTAAGCAGAACTCCTTCCGCCCAAAACAAGTATACGCCGGTGGAAAATGAAACCATATCTCTTCCTCACCACGTTGTATACTGTCGGGTAGATCGCTAGTCATGGTCTGAAGCCACAAATGGGTCAAATTAGCATCTCCACCCGGATGCTGTACTCTCAGCCATGGCCCGAAGCAGGTTTCTTCAAACAATTTTCTTTGTGCAGGTGAAAGCTTCGAAGCAATTGTAGTGGCTAGGCTAACTTTATTCCTTAATGTCAATGAAGCCGAAAAAAATTTCTATAAAAACAATAAACATACCAAGTTAGATATACCAAAAACTACACTGTCAAGATATACCAAAAACAATAAACATAAATAGTAGTTTATTCTTGAAACTAAAATTTGCAACACTGTTTTGTCTTTTGGTTGAAATGAAAATCGCAACGAGATAATGAGAATCGCAACGCGGAAATGACTATCGCAACGAGAGAATCGCAATGCGAAATGACTATCGCGACGAGAGAATCGCAACGCGAAATGAAAATCGCAACGCGAAATGAAAATCGCAATGCGATTTTGGTTTCGCGTTGCGATAGTTATTTCCGCGTTGCGATTTTCATTCTCGAAACTATTCTTCTTCTGCATTACTTCAACCAAAAGACAAAACAAAGACAAATACTAACTTCACAGGCTAAACAGTTTAGCAGTATTGGCAGCAATCGAATGAATTTAATAAGAAATCTAAGTGAAATGGTTAATCTATTATTGAAATTACCAGTAAACTTATCATCAATCTCAATATGAAAAACCTAAAATAATGCAAAAATTTCAAAATAAAAATAAAAAAACTAACCCTCGGAGGTTGATTTTCCATTTCTGAATGATTGTGAGGGATTTTTGACTGTGAATGGTTGTGAGGGATTTCGCCGGCGATGGGGACGGAAATCTTCGGAGATGGGGACGGATTTCGCCGTAGAGAGTGAGAGATAGAGATGGGACTGAGTGTTGTGATTTTGGGTTTGAGGTTATGAGTTGCGATTACTGTGGACGGTTCAGTTTCCGATTTATTAAGAAAAAATTAGTGTTTGGAATTTGAAAAAAAAAATACGCGTTAATACGAATGGCGCTATGTAAATCGCGTTGCGAAAGTCAGTATCTCGTTGCGATTTTGTATTATCGCATTGCGATAGTCAGTATCGCATTGCGATTTTCCCAATTCGCGTTGCGATTTACTTATTCGCATTGCGAATTGGGAAAATCGCAACGACACTGTAGACCATCGCAACGCGATTTCCAACTATCGCAACGCGAATTTGCGATAATGGAGATCGCGTTGCGAATTAGCGATCGCATTGCGATTTTGTTGGTCATTTTGGCAAATCCGGAAAAAATTGGTTAAAATCGTATATTATAAGGCATTTTTGGTCACTGAGGCGATTTTCTCTTTATAAATTGCCTCTCATTGATCGGTTCGGATACCGGTTTTATCCGGATTTCCTTGTATTTACACTTCTGCCATGGTACTGAACAAGTGTTATTTTTAAATTTAAGGTAAATATTATTATTCATTAGATATCTGAATTACTTAAAAAGTTAATTTGAAAATTTAAATCATATGATATATATATGACTCGTTAAAAATTAAACGATCAAAGTTTAAATTTATTTTAGAAGTAAATTTGTCTTTAATTTTATAATCAGGAATCATATTAATCTCATGCTTATTCTTCAGTGCCATGGACATGAAGAAGATCATATACGCCGTCATTGTCGCCCCTGCCCCTGGCTCAGCTCCAAGCTCAGCTAGTGCAGCCCCAGGCTCAGCTCCTACCCCAGGCCTAGATAGCGGCGTTGCAACCACCACATTACCTGTTCTTGAGTCCTTAGTTGGAGCCTCCCTTGTTTCTTTCTTTGCTTACTATTTGCAGTAAGCTAGAAAAATCTGAAACCATGAAGTACTGAAGAATCCATTGATTATTCTTTTTGAACTTCGTTTTATTTGTACCATTTCTGAAAACATGAATAGAATAACAATATTATAAACTTTTAAAATGCAATTATCCAATGATGAACTTAATCCAGTACAATGAACTTCATGTAATTTATCCGAATGATAATGACAAGATTTAATAAACAAGAAAAATAATACATACATGTTTTACATCAATGTTTATGTTTGACGCAACTAATAAAAAAAACAAAGCAAGCATAGTAGATCCATGCATAAATCGGCATTTCTTATTCAGAACAATCTATATTTGTTTCTTGAATTTCTTCTCTTCAAGCAAACCAGTCTCACAATTATGAATAAATTAGTTCCAAGCTGATGAAAATCAGGTTCCTCCGGTGAACTTTTGGGCAGACACGAGGCTCTTTGTCAACCAAATTGCTGTTTCTCTAGAGGAGACAACTTCTTCCCCAAAGGGTCGTAGCACACCAGCGAGTTCGTCTATTTTTTCTTGCTTAAGAAGGCGGGCACATAGCTCGAGCAGAGACTCCAATGCATCAGCTCTTTCCTGACTCGGATTTTCCCACACTCTCTTAATTTCATCACCACTCATGGCTGTGAGTCTACTCAGCAACGATACATCATTCGGGGTCAAGTGAAACGGTCGCACGCTATCTTTCTCGGTCATAGTGGAGCAAGCATTAGTCGATGTTGCCCCTGCTTCATCTGTGCATGATGGATGTACAACATTACTTTCAGAAGACAAGTAGCTTGTGTCAGCACCTTCTGTCTTTGCAATACTGCAACTCGTTTTAGTTGACGAACATCTTTGATCTACATCGGTCACATAAATAGTAGATGATGAACTTCCATCATCACGATATCCATTTTTATATTCGCAACTGATACTGGAAACTGTCATTTGACCTGAATCCCTCGATGTACCAAGAATCTGCATGTCAAGAACCTCTTTTGCTGCTGCTTCAAGAACCTGCACGTCACAAAAAGTATCTTCATCTTTTTGACTTATTGACTTTATATCAACTTCCGGCAAGTTTCGAGTGTGCTCAAAAGTGGGTTCTTGTTCATCGTGTTGAGAATTGCATGCCATCTCTGAAGTTGAATCCACATTGGCATCCTTTTGCGAAATGCTCTTAAGCTGAGACAGTTTGTCTTCATTGCTAACACTAACTTCGGAGTCAGTGGACATGTCTTTGGAATCACAGATAGAGTTAGAAATTTCGACATCACAGCTAGTAGGATCAACCCTCTTAGTGACAATGTTGTCTTTGGTACTAGCTGTGGATGCTGGCTTTTCACGGTTAGAACAACTTACGCATACATCAGCCATTCTCGGAAATGAATGTATATTACGTTGTCCCTTCAATACGCCAGCATCTTTAACCCTGATCACCCTGTCCTTTCCAATGCAAGGTTTGTTTGAAAATGGTTTTCTAGGTGTCTTCTCCTTTGGGCTGTTTGTGGGCTTTACCGGAAGATAAACAGTAGATGGATTTCTGCAGCGAAGGACATGAGGCTGCAAATGGGGGTGCCTTAAGAGTTCAGCAGCCTAAAATATCAGAATACACGGGATCAGTATGGACGGTAGTTTTTAAAAGTAGAAAGCTAAAATGGTAAATACGAGACTGCTTGCACTTACAGTTGGTCGGTATTCTGGATTCTTCCTTAGCATACTCTTGATTATTTGTTTCCTGAAACATGAAGTCATTTCATTTTCTACACGTATTAATCTTTTAAAAAAGAGCACGTATTATTTATGAACAGTTGGAAGAAAATTCTTACATAGTGGAGGAATACAAAATCGGGAGAGGAGATATGGAGGATCTGTTGATTTTGTTAATGAGTCCGGCCATATCCTGTGAGTTGTCAATGACTTCAGTTTACTGTAGAATCTATTACTTGATGGTAGTTTAATGATTCTAAGGAAATGTCATATCGGTCGAGTTAGAAAAACTCACAGGAGCTCTAAATGCTGGTTGATGTGCAGCAATCTCAAACATACAGCAACCTGGCAAAATAAATTTTTGTCACTCGTAATTAAAAGTACAACAGATTTCACATCTCAGAATTATGCTTTGAAATTCTTACCAAGTGACCATATATCCGATTTATAGCCATAAGGTATATCAGCGAGGAGCTCAGGACACATATAGTTGGGTGTGCCAACAACCTATTGAGAATATGCAGACCATATAAGATAATCAGAATGAATCCTTAAAAATGGTTTTCACAAATTCTATAACCAAAAGTTTTAAGTCATTTATTAACAACAGCGAGGTTTTTCTCGCACTCAGAAATACATTAGAAGTACTTTCAAATACATCTCATTGTATTGAACGACTTCTAAGACGGGTTTTTAAAGAAAACTCTCTAAGAAATCCCATAAAAGGAAAAGATTAGCACAAGTGCATACCGAGGAAGCAAGGTCTTCTGTGTTAAGTAATTTTGCAAGCCCAAAGTCACCTGTACATTCCATATAAGACATACATATCTTAGAAGACATATTAAAAAACAAGGCCAAACCTGATAAAGAACAGTCTTTTCTAGCAATCCGGTTGCCTTCATACCAAGACGGATGTCATTGTCCTTCGTGAGGAATATGTTGGAACACTGGGATTAAATAGAAGTTAGAGCACATCATCATCATTTATGAATTTTCCTCACTATAGGGATGAAGATAGAGGCATTACCTTCAGATCCCGATGAAGAACACGGTTTGAGTGCAGGTAGTCCACCGCCAACAACAACTGAGTCATCCATTTGCATATTTTCTAGAATGCCAAAGAGAACAATAAAAGGGTGTATAAAAGCTCTGGCAGGTGTGAGTAAATAGTTCAGTCATTGTAGTATTTGTATTACCTCCTCGGGAAAGTGAATACCTCTGGCCTTCTTAATAAGCTCAGCCCTTATTCCAACAAAAATTTTAAGTGCCCCAATTAGTGCTTCACAATCATCAGAGAGAATTTGCTACTTTTTTCTCTTAGTGGAATTCCAATTGCTTAGTTACATTATAATCCAATCAAAGTTGTGGACAAAGATACATATCAATATAACCGACTATAAGAATGTGCAGTTTTTAGCCAATCTGCCAAGGTAATTTATGTTACTTACGTCTACAGTTGACCATAAAATCATAGTAGTTAACAGTAGCAGTGAGAAATTATGTCGACTCAAAAATTACAGAAGTCCTTAACTCCCAATACAAGGTCTGATTTATACTAATGCAGTCTATGAGCATAAAAATTCCCTAGAATGCATAAGATGATTAAAGAACTTGCATATTCCTTCAAAATATGATCCAAAAAAAAAAAAACTTTGTTCCGAAGGTAACTTACATGTCCCCTCCTTCACAGTAGCTAGTTACAATGCATATACAGTTTGCCTGAGAAGAATGAAGGCAAATTAACAAATCACGGACGAGTTAATCGTGTACTCGGCAATATAAATTATAATATTTTGCAGCAACTCTTATCTACATAGTAAATCTAAAATAGTCATAAATCCCTTCACCTTATCAACCCAAGCATCTTTGTACTCCACAATATATAGGCTATTCAATTTGGAAATCAGTTCCATCTGCCGTGCAAAAAAAAAAGGCCATATTGAGAGAGACATTATCAAACATGGACTGGCTAGAGATGAATTAAGGTGTTCTTGGTTTGCGATATGAAAAAATTACTGCATTCCAAAGAATGAGCTATCCAGACGTCTTCGGTATCTTATTTGGCATCATTTCACAAGTACACTTGTGGATTAAGTGAAGGAATTTTTTACTGGACTAAAATAAATCCCTTCTGAATTAACTAGGGATCTTTCGAACCCAAAATTTCAGGTGCGAAGGCTATATCCAAGTTTAGAAGACATATTATATTGCTACATATGAGATTATTGGTTATTTGCGATTAACTCTTGAACCAAACAAAGTATCTCAACTAGATGAAGGGTTATCTTTCTTTGTGCCTCAAACCAGACACACTATAAATAATGGATAGTATCTCAACTTGCATGGTAATACCGGTGTGAACAAAATTTCAGACTGTTTCGGACTTCCCGATTTCAGGTGTTTGTAAAAGAACATAATTCACTCCAAAAGTACAAAATAAAGATCGCAGGCGCAGCCTTCGGAGTGGCAAGAAGGATGGGACTGGTAAAAGGAGAACTCAAGGTTTCAAAAATACCAATTAGTAGATAAAGATTCACAACCAAGGGTCATCACATTACAAAGTTTGATTGTTGGAAAAAACATAGACAACCATATTCAAACCAAATTTCTACAATCAGGATTTCATTTGAATAAGGGAATTTTGAACACTAAGAAATATTACTTAATGAAATTTGACCATGAGCATATGAGACAGGAAAATGCCAAAAAAATGTTATGTGGATAATTCAACATGAAAATATTAGGAATAATCTCGCAACTTTCACATAACTCACATGTTAATTAATTTAAACAAAAAATGATGAGGAAATATTTTAAGAAAGCGACCTCTTGGTGTGCTGTTCTTTTAAATTTCTCAGTTTGCTTGGCCAGGCGAATCTTCTTCAACACATACCTAACAGATATGGAAAATAAAAACATGTCATAACTGCTAGCTTCAGTCAATAATTGCTAAAAGACGTGTAACAGTGCTGACAGCTGCAATAATGAAATTAAGGCCACACATTCAGAATAATGGCTTTGCTACATAGCCAGTCACAAGAAATCTTGATTTTTCCATTCCAGAAATTCCTCAGTAAGAACAGACTAAACATCAACACTCCCATGGGAATTTCTCCTTCTTTGGGGAAAATGAAATTTTATATCAAAGATTTCCTCAAAAGATTTCTATTGTATGCTCCTCTAATATCAAGTCACAAGGCAATTGGGGAGAAAAACAGCAAGGGAAAAATGAGTACAATACATACTTGACTTTCTCAAGTTTATGGAGAACAAGAAAAGCAGCTCCAAAAGCTCCTCTTCCAATCTGTTCTATGACTTCATAGTCTTCCATCTTGGACTTCACATCACCATTATCACTCTCCATGGAGGCCTTCAAAAGACCAAAGATAAAGATCCAGTCTTTTATTATTCAACAAGGAAATAAACCAATTTCAGAAATCTCACCTAAAACAACTTAATAAGCAAAGAAAAAGACGAGCTCCAAAATTTGATGCCAAGGCAAAGAAGTAACAGAAAGAAAATTTGCAGAAAAAGCAAAAAAAAAAAAAGACGGGAGAACTAGAGAGGTTAGAGTAAATTTTTTAAAAAAGATGAAACTTTTGACACTATTGAAGCTCTCCAAGAAGAAAAAAGTTATGATCTTATATGTAAGAAGAGAGAAACACCCAGAGTTGAGTGAAGTTAAAATATGAGAATGATGATATGGCAGTGGGATTATAAGTGATGGAGAGAGAAGTGGATGGACAAACAAGAGCAAAAGCAACAGCCATCCTTAATTAGAAAATAAATTAAAATGGCGATGACTTACCAAATTAATAAATAACTTAATTGGAAATCAAATTAATTTGTTAAAAAAATTTACCATATAAATGGAAAAAAAAAACAAAGAATGGGAAAGAAATCAAGTTCAAGTGGAGAGGACGAGGTGTGGGAAAAACCAAAGTTAAAGGCAAAAAAACTTTGCTTGCATTTGCATATTCATGGGAGATCACAGACATTACATACCCACACAAAAATAGCACCAGGGAATACTTTCCAGCATGTAGGTGTGAAGTCGCAATCGTTTGAAAGAAAAAATAAGGGTAAACTACACATTTAGTATCTAAACTATTATTTTTGTTTCATTTTGGTAATTAAACTTTATTTTTTTAAATCATATCTAATGTATAATTTAAGTTTCAGTTCGATATTTCACCGTTAAAAACTATCATTAATGTCATTTCATCATTGAAAAAGTTAAAAAAATATCATGCAAATAATTCTATTAATATTTTAACGGTAAGGTACCAAATTAAAAAATAAAAATAATAGTTTAGATACGAAAAATAATAACAAGGGGTAATATTAGAGTTTTTGAATATTCCAGAATGGCTCAAGCAAGGGGGTGTTTTGGGCATTTGCTGTTGTATATGTGTGATAGCCACTGGATTTTAGGTTTCTTATGAACACAAAAGACTAGGAAAATGAGCTTTATAATCTGCACTTTTTTTCAAGGGGTGCAAATGCTATACTATTCTCGCCAACAACCCATCTCAATTTTATCTATTTTATATATTTTAACTTAATTTTTATTTTCAAAATATTTTATCATATATGTTTGATTTTACATCGTAAAATATTTTATTATATTTAAATTTGGAAAAATTTTATGTGACGATTTACAATGATTTTTTTAAAATTTTTGATTTATCTTATTTTGATTATTAATTTAAACATATTTTTATGCTGTGGTTATTTTTTGTTTTGAATCTATCTTATTTTATTCTCTAAGTTATTTCTTTTAATTTGTTGACGTATTATACTAGTAAGAATGTTTAAATTTTAACTTAACTCCTAAATTTTAGATATAATATTAATTTAATCTCAACTGTAGATAAAATATTAATTTTACTTATAAATCTTAAATAAAATTTCAATTTAACATCTAAATTCAAGCGTTGACCACCATTTATTACTATCTCAATCTCCATTAATTATCATCAGCAACCGCCAACTGTAGACAGAATGTTTAGGGGCTTAATAACAAGTTTGTCCATTAACTTTGTCCTTAACCTCTCTTCTTTTTCAACAAAGAGAAATCCACCTAATAAACATGGTCATGCTTCAAAGTTCAAATAATAATAATTAACCCTATTATGATCATTAATAAGATTATAAATTGATGTTGGTTTAAGTGGTAAATAGTCTTATGTGTATGTAAAAAATTCATGTGGGAAGATTTACCCACTAAAACTAAGTGTGTGACGTAGGTTGATTCGGACTAATCGAGACGAAATCTTGGAACCGAAAGGGAAATTTTTTCCTCCACTTCTCTTAAATTCTAATTAAATATAATATTTTTTATAAACATACCAAAGAAATTGTTCGTCATGTGACCTCTAATCATCTTATAGTCTTTATAAATTTAAATTTATCAAAAAAAAATTACTACCACAAAATATTAGTAGCGCAAAATATCATAACAATTAGTGATATACTTCAGTCATAAAGTTAAGATTTGAAATTCATGCATACACTTATAAACATAATTAATATTTCAATCACGTAATAATATTATTTTTTTTCATAAAATGTCGATCTCTTTCAATATTTTTTTTTTCAAATGGTGGTGATCATTCGCTGTAGTAGATACAAAAATCTTAAAGATTCATAGTTTGATTAATTGTGCACTCCATCACCTTTCACTAATAAGAAGAAACCCAATGGTCCTAATTTTTCTGGTGAAACTGAACACTTCAATTAATCTTCTGATATTAAAAATTCAAAATATTTATAATTGGTACTACTTATAACCCATGCTAGGTTACTACTATTTGCAACAAGAGAGAGAGAGATAAGATGATAGTAACAAATAAAAAACAACCCCTTAAATTAACAAAATAGAAACAACTTGGAATAATTTTTTTTCTTTTATCTTTTAAAAAGTTGATAAAAATAATTGAATAAAAACAAAGTGACGATATAAAAACATGTGTTACAAACTAGAGAGAAATGATGATAGTATACATGTAAATTTTATCTCTAATCACTCAATGTGAAATATTACTTCTTTGGACTACCAACAATTAGCACAACAGTTACCTTCTCAAAGAATGTGATTGACTTGAATTACTCAACCTTGAATTAGGACAAGAAAATTGTTAATCAATATACTCAACCAACGGTTCTCCTTATAGGTTAATAGAGAGAGAGAGTCATCTTCCTCCACAAATATGGACATTCGGATCCTCCATAATTTGTCCAATCCGAAATTCTAAATTGTTTTTTGTTTTAATTGGATATGCAGATCTATTGCGTGGGATTACTCGAATATTTTTCTGACAACTCTAGATTTTAATTTTTTTGTTTAAATTATTTTTTCCAGATTTCTGAAGCTGTTTTACATGAGGCAACGGGCAGATTCTCCAGAATTGGACAAATGATTAAATCATCATCAGAGCCTTTCTTCAAATTTAACTGCAAAGGAATTCTGGAATTCAAAGGGTTGTGTTTTACAGACAAAGCATACATAATGCAACCACCTTCGATTAGAAAGGAGATAGCCCAAGACAAAGTGCAAATGGCTCTATCACCTACTACACAAGGCAACATTCCATGATTATTAAGGCTTTTCACATAAATAGTATTAAGTACTGATGTCATTTGCACTTTGATTTGTTGGAGGCCTTTCGGCTTTCAACTTTCCTCTGTGCAGCTTCGAATTCTTCTTCAGTGGGTTCAGAATCTGCATTGCCCCCATATTTGGACACCAGTGATGAAAACAAGGAATCAAACCGGTCTTTCCTCTCACTTCTGCGCTCAGATATAATTGCAAACAGGTCTGATTCTGACTGTTTAGTTGACCTGTTAAACATCCAACAAAACCCCAAATATTTCTACATCACAATAAAGTTAATTATCTATAAATGTAGGGAAAAGACCCAGCACAACACTCACTTCTCCTTTCTTCTCAATGGACTGGTAGGTGGCTTTATTTCAGATACTTTCTTTGCCCATTTCTGATAGGCTTGGTTTCTTTCAATTCTCCTAAATGGCCAAAAGAAACAGAGGAAAATCATTGAAAGGTAACCATCAACTAAAAGCTGTAAGAATTTAATAGGCCTCAGAATCATGCACATCCATGTAGTCAATTTAGCTCATCCATTTTTAAAATATCTATGAAGTGGAACAATGCTTTGATTGTGTAAATAAAAGTTGAAAGAAAGACTCACCAGCAGCTATTGCCTCATCAAGCAAATCCTTGAAACGGTGTGAGTCAAGCTTAGGTTCTGAACAAAGCATTGAACAGAACAGCCTGTCGAGGGGGCAACAGATTAGAAATAATCAGGAATGCGTTAAGGAAACAAACACACATATGTACACACACTGCCTCTCTTACTTATTCATATTGCCCTTGTACTTCTTATAAAGATCAATTAAATCTTTCTTCTCAGATTCAGATCCCCTATAGTTTGCTTCAAACTGTTCAATATCAGCCTCAGTGACCTGGGGTTGATTAAACCATGGTGAATGAAATGGAAGTAAAAGCCAAACTTCTAATAACATAAAGAAAAGTGGAGTCAACAAAGGATGCTACCTTCTTATACATAGTCCTGAAAAAGGTTTTCAAATTCTCAACAACGTCCCCAGCAAGGTCCTGATCAACAAAATAATAGAAACATGTTAGAAAATGCTCAATTAGTAACTGTCCCCGGAGTGTCAAACATGAATACTTCAAGCAAAATAAAGATTCAGTATAACATAGCCCGGAACTACATTTACTCACATCATCAACGCAGCCAGTGTGGTCGTAGACTGCTCGTTTCTCCTCATCACCAAGAATGGACATTACCTTTTGCAATTGCTGAAATTTCTCTTTACCTTCCTGTATAGATGAAGGCAACCAAAATTGTACTCTTCCATTAATATGTACAAAAGAAACCGTTGCTTAGACACAAATTAGCTTCAGCTTTTACCTCATCACCAGGATTTTTATCAGGATGCAGTCTTAGGGCCAACTTATAATATGCTTTCTTAATCTCCTGCTGAGATGCCGTCTTTTCAACACCGAGAACCTACAAGCAACTCGTCGTTATTAGGTCTCTTTGTTCAAATTTAACATGGAAATATCAAAGAATAAACTCACCCAAAAACCTTAATAATTCTCTTGGAATGAAGCAATGAAAATATTTTGAGAAGTCACACTGAAGCCAAAAAATAAAACTGAAACTCAAGTCTCTTATGCGTACATAGTTTCAAACTTTTCATGTCATTTGTTGTCTGACATAAATGACAGAGTGAATTTTCAATGCATGTCCATATCTAAGCCGAACACATTTTTTTCTCTAGAAAACTAAACAAAAAGAAAGAAACGCTAAACTTCGTCATAAGCACACACAAAAAAAAGATAAACCCTAAATTCCAAACCAAGATAATAATAATAAAAATAGAAATACCTCATATAAGCTCTTTTCGTTTGAAGAAGAGTGATTTTCTGCTGTTTCCTCATCGCGTGAAACCCTTGATTGCTTTCTCCTTTCCATTCTATCCAACAAACTGACAATTTTTCTTATGGTTAAGAACAGAAGGAATTTGGGGTTTGAGAAGAATTTTGGTTTCTGAATTTATAGTGTAGAATTTAGGCTTTGTTTCCTTCCCGCATTTCAGTTTTGATTTTCCTCATTTTCCCGCCGGTCGAGGATCTGCTGTGGACTGAGCTATAATAAAAGTTGATAAGAAAATTGTGTTAAAAATTTTAAATTTTTATATATTTTAATTTTGAGTAAAGTATACCAATGATATTTCTAGTGTTGTTTTGTTAACTTATTAATTATTAAAATTTATAAAACTATCCTCAGATCATATGATATGAGTTTATTGACTTTTAAAAGTGATAAAATGATTATTTTACTTTTTTATATTCTAAAATCGCTTTTTTATTTAAAAATTTACCTTTCTTAGTACAACCACCAATATCTCATTTATTAGTTGATTATTTCATATCAAGTATTACGGTGGTGATGACAACCCTTTCAACCTAGTTTGTTCCATTCACAAATGTTAAGATTCGTACCTCTAACCTTATTTAAGAGTTTAATGTCTCATACAACTAGTTCAACTGATTATTTATATATATTATTATATTATATTATTTATATATATAATTTACATTTTTTATGTTTTTTATGTTTTTATTATTATTTTCTTTATCATCTAGCAAATAATTATATTCATTCAATAATTAATTTTTTATTATTGAATTTAATTTATTGATGTTATCATTGATACAATATACATGAGAATTATTAGAGTTTAAACCAAATTCAACTTGTGGATGTCGGCAAGAAGATCCAACGTGGCAATTAAAATAACAATATGTCTAGGAAGATCTTGAAATTCAAGGCAATTAAGGATAAGAAATCACCATGAATGTAAAATTAGGTAATAGTTTAGGTTTCAGTCGGATTCTGTCAGGTCAGGTACATGTCAAGTTAAGTCAATTTGATGCTTCAACTCGGATCAGGTCAGGTTATTTTTAGGTTGATTTGACACCAGGTTCAATTTGGATTACTTTCAGTTCAGATCGATGTCAGTTCAAGTCAAAACAGTTTAGGCTCAGAGCAGTTAAAGACAAGGTTAATTCAGGTTCGGATGGACTTCAGGTGGATCTCATTCAGATCAGGTCACATCATTGGCAGATAAAATTTAGGTCGGATCTTTATCAGATACGGATCAAGTTCAGATCGAGTCAATTTTTATTTTTGGATTCGCGAACGTTGAATTGCAATTTGTAATTGTATATGATTTAGAGTAAATTACTAAGAATATAAATAATCATGGATCAATTTTATGCAAAATATAAATTTAAGGACTAAATTGAACAAATGTGAAATTACAAAAAAATTTTAAATAAATTAAACTACGCGCATTGATAAGGGACCAAATCGAAATAATTTTAAAATGTGAGGTTGAAATTAATATAGAAAATGATTAAATTATACCCATTTAAAAAGTTATGGGCTAATTAGAAAAAATATAAATAAGAATAAGAATGGGTCAAATTCAGATGCAACTATAAATTTAATGACTAAATTGAATAAATATAAAAATGAACGAATTAAAATTTAAATAAAGTAAATAACACAAAAGGATGAAATCAAAATAATTGTAAAATGTAAAACAAATATGAAAAATAGAATAAATTGCATTCATATCAAAAGTTAAAAAAATTAAAACAATTATAATATATTAATATATATATATATATATTAATATATATAAACTATATAGTTTATATTTATAATTTTATATATTATATATAAACTATGTAGTGTGTTGGGATTTTCGGAAGCTCGAATCGACAACCGGAACGGTTTGCAAAGAGGGGTCGGAACAGTTTTGTGTTTAGGGAGTAAGGAGATTGAAAGATAGAGAATTGCATAGCGATTTATAGTTGTTCTACTTTCTTAATCAAAGTCTACGTCCACTACCTTAGCTCCTCACCAAGGATTTTCCAACAAATTCACTAATTTGTTCTTTCTTTTGAGGATATAGAGTAACCTTACAAACTCCCTAGTTTTTCCGGGCTAAACTAGAACCTTTCCCTAGCTTTTACACGGGATTAGCTAGAACATTTCCCCTTTACAAAATGATAAGAAATGTAAACAAGAAAACCTCTCTAAGGTAGGTGTTTACAAGATTGAGTTCACAGAACAAATATTTACAAGAGAAAGATGAATAAGAATGAAAAACTCTTCTCTTGTGTTTGATTGCTTGGATAGTTGTTCTCTTACTTCTTCAAGTGTCCTTAGCTTGTATTTATAGCTTGGAATGTGTTTGAAATCGTATATAGTCGTTGGGATGTTTTGGAGCCATTTGGGGATGAGAAACAATTAATAAAACAGCTTGGAGCATGGGGGAATCGATACCCCCTCATGGGGAATCGGTTCCCTAAGTGCAATATGTTTTTTACCGTTAGACAGGGGGAATCGGTACCCCCTGGGGGGAATCTGTTCCCCCTCGGGGGGAATCGGTACCCATGGGGGAATTTGTACCCCTGGGCAATCTAATTATTCTTGAAACCCTTTAAAAAGAAAATATATTTGGCTCGAAATACTTTGTAAAATTGTTTTAAAATAATTTAAGTATAAAACACAATTTTACACTTTAGTAAGGATTAAAATGAACTTTGAAAGACTTGGAGTAATATTTTGATATTCGAATAATTACATCGAATATACTTAGAAAATCTTTTGTAAAACCTTAAAATTCATTTAACTTAATTTGTTATATCGAAACATCAAAATGTTTTCAACATAGTGTATATAAGAACTATATATTATATTTGTTTTAATTGTTTTTCTTAACTTTTGAAATAAATGCAATTTACTATATATTATAAACTATATTATATACTATATATAAACTATATACTTTATAGTTCATTAATATAGACTATATATATATAGTTTATATTAATAAACTATAAAGTATATACTTTATATAATTATATTAATAAACTATATAGTTCATTAGTATATATAAATTATATATTATATAGTTCATTAGTATATATAAATTATAGAGTATATAGTTCATATGGTTCATTAGTTTATATAAACTATATAGTTCATCAGTATATATAAACTATATAGTATATAGTTCATTAGTATATATAAAATATATAGTATATATAAACTATATATTATATAATTATTAGTATATATAAACTATATAGTATATATAAACTATATATTAATTTAATAATATAAACATATATATTAATTGAAAGAATTGAAAAATATATAAGGATCAAATTGAACAGATTTAAAATATGAAGCTTAAATTATTAAATTGCATCATTAAATTTGAACTAAATTGAACAAATTTAAAACTAGGGTACAACACTACAATGCCAAATGAAGTTTAAAAACACGCAGGCCAAAACCCAAACTCAAATTTGGATTGGACTCGTATATAAGCCAAAATTTTTCCAATTTCAACCATTTTCTTTCTTTTTTTTAATCATTTTGTGATTTTGCCTTCTCTAACTCTCTGATTCTCTCAAAATTCTTTGACTTCTCTTTAGAAATTCATTTGTGTTCATCATTTGTTAATCCGTATTTATCTCAAAAACCATCATTTGATATTCACAAACACCAAAACCCAAACCATTTCTTTTTTTTTTCCGATCAAACACCCAAAATTTAAATCGTGTTCATCCATGTTCATCACAAAAACCCTCATTTGATCTTCACAAACACCAAAACCCAAACACATTCCTTTTTTCGATCAAATACCCAAAAATTCAACCCTTGTTCATTCGTGTTATTCCCCAAACCATTATTTGATCCTTACAAACACCCAAAACTTAAAACTAACATATTTTTTCGATCAAACCCTAAACCCAAACCCAAATTCATCCATGTTCATCCCAAAACCCTTATTTTATCCTTACTAACACCGAAAATCAAAACCCAAACTATTTTTTATATCAAACCCATAACTATTCATTTTCTCTAACCACCCAAACCCTAACTGAGCCTCTTCACTTTTGTCTCTGTTTATATTCTCTAATCCTAAACCCTAACATAACATCTTCATCTTATATATATATTCATATTCTCTAACCTTAAACCTAAATCGAGCCTCTTCATCTTCCGTCTATATTCATCTTTTCTAACCCCAAACTCAAACTGAGCCTCTTAATCTTCTTTAACCCTAACCCTTATTGTTCATCATCATCTTCTTATCTTCTGTACATTTTGTCTAACACAAACTGATAATGTTCATCATCTTCTTCCTCTGTCTCTATTCATCTTATATCCCTAGATCTAACCAAGACTATTACAAACTATTCGAAACATTTATTTTTTCTAAGGCTTCATGGATAGTTTGTCTTATGAGTTGAATTATCCAGGTATTTGTCATTCTTTTTTATTTATTTTTATTTTAATATTTGAATTAATATATTCTTCATTTTTATGTAGGAGAAACCCAACAAATCAGAATGAAGAACATTCTAAAAGAGGTAAATTGCTCATTTTTGTTTTGTATATGCTTTATATATATATATATAATTATATATATATATATATATATATATATATATATATATATATATAATATATATATATATAATTTTTAATTTTGTATACTAACCCTAGTTTTTTTTGCAAGGTGATGTAAATGATCTACTGTCTAAAGCAATTGATGTCAATAAATCCTCTAAGAGGAAGACTACATGTTCAGCCGAGTTCGGGAGAAGAACTTCTCCTGTTTGGGAGCATTACACCTTCATCAAATCTGTCAATGGTTCTATTTATGCCGAGTATAAGTATTGCAAAATTAAAAAATATAAAGTTGATTCTTATATTGGTACACCTAACCCTAAATGGCATACTAAGAAATATCAATCTTATAAGGAATATCTTGCTGAAAATCCTGCTTTGGTAAGTTCTTTTGATCAAAACAAATAATGTGAATTGTTTACTAAGGCTATTTTGTGTCATGGTTATGCATATAGTATTGTTGAGCATGAAAAACTTAGGGATTTATATCATTACCTTAATTTTTTTTGTTAAGGATATATCTAGGTATATTACTACTAAGTATTACATGTTGGAGCATGAAAAGGATAAAATATTACTACTTGATTCAATGTATTATGTTTCAAGTCATGTTTGTTTTAGATGTGATGGTTAGTCTGCCTGCATTTCACGTTCTTATTTTGCTCTTATTACTCATTATATATTGATAATAACTAGAAACTTCAGTCTAAAATACTTAATTTTCGTCGTTTTCCTCCTCTTCATAATGATGAGTCATTCTTTAGGTTTGTTCAAAAGATGATATATGAGTGGGGCCTTGAAAAAAAACATTTACCATTACACTTGATAATGCTTATGCAAGTGATAAAATTGTTAAGAGACTGAAAAATGATTTGAATGTCATTAATATCTTCCCTGCAATGGTAAGTACTTCCATATAAGGTGTACTGCCCACATTTTGAACTTGATAGTTCAAAAATGTTTGAAGGTAATTGATTCTTCTGTTATCAAATTGGATGATATTGTTAAGTTTATTGATTATTCTTACTCTCAACTTTGTGCCTTTGAATTAGTTATTAAAGACTGTGATTCTTCTTTCTCTGGTAAGTTAGTATTAGATGTTCCTAATCAATGAAATTCTACTTACTTGATTATTCATAGGGCACTTGAGGCTACATTAGCAATTAATTTGTTTGTTAATAGGGAAAATGATTTGGATATCATTACTGATCATGAGTGGAAAATTGTTTAAACAATATGTGATTTTCTTAAGTATTTTTATGAAATTACTACTCTGTTCTCTGATTCTAAATATCACACTTCTAACTTGTATTTGGCTAACGTTGTTGCAATTGAAAAACTGTTGCGTTATGCTCATAATGATCCTTGTGAAGGTATTTCTACAATGGCAGGACCAATGCTTGAATTGTATGAGAAATATTGGTCTAATCACTCAATGATTCTGTCTTTTTTGTTTTACTTGATCCTTAATATAAATTACAACTTCTAAAGGAGTTGTACAATGTTCTTTATGTTGAGGATGAGGTTCAACGGAGGGTAAGTCTCATTGATAATGAGTTTCTTGAGTTATATGTATTTTATTCAAAAAATTCACCTTTTGGTTCTTCATCTTCTTCTTTTGTCCAAAGTAACACATCCTTAGACATAAGTGACTCAAGTTCCAATCGGCCTCGAACATTTATAAAATCAGATCTATTTCATGTTAGTTATTATGATTTCAAGTTGAAATTTATCTTATTTATTCCTTTTTATTTACTAATTGTTACCTTTTATTTTTTAGAAGGCATAATGCAAACAAATACCCCTAACGTTAGACCATATATGTAATTTTGCCCTTTTTTTTTTGGAACATTTGACTTCCCCACGTTTCATTTTTGGTCAAAAAGTACCATCGTTGGATGAAAACCGTTAGTCAGCTGACAGTCAACGCCTGAAGCTGACTCAGCAAGAACATGTAGAAAGAGATGTTGATGTGGCATGTCCATATCATAGTAAAGGGTGACGTGACATATCCACGTATACTAAATGCTGACGTGACATGTACACGTGTGATGTCACGTCATCATTTTTTTTTAAAATTAATTAATAATAAATAATTATTTTTTATTAAATAAAGAACAACCAATCAGATGTTGCCACGTGACACATGATTTTTTTATTAAATTTAAAAAGGAGAGATTAAACCTCCACAAAATTTGCAATCCATGGTATTTGATCAAGGGTCAAAGGATGAAAACCTTGAAGTCTAACCATCAAGCCAAATCACTTGATTATTATTGAATGGCTAATAGTAACATTTAAAGTATATTGTTGCTATCAAAACCACCATTAACACAAGCATTTTTTTTTAAATTATAGTTAGATTTAAATTGTTAGAATTGTTTGAGTCAATTTAAAATTTTAATTAATTTTAAATTTATAACTAATTAATATAAACTTATTCATTTGTTTATTTTTATTCAAAATTTATAATTAAGTAATATAAATTTAAAATTTTTATTATAAACTAACGTGTTAAATGTTTCTGAAACATAAGCTTGGTTTACTGGTGTGTCGTGCGCATCGTCTTCCAATTGACCCAAGTTCGAAACCACTCAACTCTTTTCTTATTATAATGCCTTCATTTGCCATTTGATTTTCTTTCAACCAGCTGACACATATCATACAGTGAATTAGGTTTGGGGGTTACGTATTAATATCTTATGAGATTTTAAATTGACTCATATTTAAAATTTTAAATAATTTTAAATTTATATTAATTAGTTATAAATTTTGAATAAAAATAAACAAATGAATAAATTTATATTAATTAGTTATAAATTTAAAATTAATTAAAATTTTAAATATGAATTTAATTTGACTCAAATAATTCTAACAATTTAAGATTTTAATCTTTTTAGACCCAAGTTCAAATCCACGGATTGCAAATTTTGTGGAGGTTTAATCCCTCCTTTCTAAATTTAATACCACATGAAAGCATCTGATTGATTGCTATTAATTTAGTAAAAAATATTATTTATTAATTAATTTTTAAAAAAAATAATGACGCGACATCATACATGTACATGCCACATCAGTATTTAGTCTACGTATACATGCCACGTCAGCATTTAGTCTACGTGGATCTGCCACGTCATCCTTTACTATAATATGAACATGTCACGTCAGCATCTCCCTCCACATGTTCTTGCCGAGTCAGCTTCAGGCGTTGATCGTCAGTTGACTAACAATTTTCATCCAACAAGGGTGTTTTTTTGACCCAAAATGAAACGTGGGGAGGTCAAATTTCCAAAAAAAAAAAACCATTTGGGCAAAATTGCATATTGGTCAAACATTAGGGGTATTTGTTTGCATTATGCCTTTTTAGAATTTTGATGTCAATTTAGCTGCTTCAAGGAGTGGACAATCCGATGTTGATTCTTACATCAGTTTGCCACTTGTCCCTCGTACTGGAGAATTGATTTGATATTTATTGGAAAAATCAAAGTATTTCATATCCGGTATTTTCTTGCATGGCGTGAGATATATTGGCTATTCCAATTACTTCAGTTGCATCTGAATCGTCCTTTAGTATGAGGGGTTGAATTTTGAACAAATTAATAGTTAAACTCTTACCTAAAAATGTTGAGATTTTTGTAACAACCCGTAATTGGTTGTATGGTTTTGAGTTGGAGGATAAGGATGATGAATACTTTACTGTGGTTAATGAGTCTTCTAAGTAAATGCATGCCAAATTGTTTAATTTTTTTATGTTAATGTCATTAATATTTCATATTGTTTATTAATTATTTTAATTTAATTTTTAGGGTGTTTAACAGTAAGTGAAACAATTGGAATTAGAGATTCTGTCTTGTTTCTTCCCTTTACAGGTAACTTCTATTTACTAATGACTTATTATATTTATTATGTTTAAGAGTAACTGAAATCATTGTTTACTAACGCTTCTGTTTTTTGTAAGGTACCTTGCAAGTTACAACAACATCATTCTAAATGTTTCTTTGTGCTTTTTTCCTGATTCTGCTTGATATTGTTTATGTTATTATAAACTATGTTGAATGATTGATTCTGTAAGGGTTTGGTAAAGTCAAAAATGTTTGGTATTGTTGTCCATTGTATCCCTTTTGACTTTGCCACTTACTGCATGCTTGTTTAATGCAGAAATGTTGGTTGTTGTTGCCTGTTGGCTGTTGCTTCTGCTGCCTACTGCCTGCTGTATGTTGTTGCCTTGTAATTTATTTTATTGGTCTGACTTAAATAAATTGTTGTAACTTATCATTTTTTTCTATATGTTTACTCATGTTAAATTATGTTGGTGGCTTTAAAGCTGAAAAGCTAAAAAGTTACCCGTAATTTAACAATGTTAGCAGCATATAAATATTTTGATACAAAAGCTCGATGAAGAAATTTATGGTAGTAAAGTTAGGCTTTTAGCCTTATAAAACTTTTGTTGTAAGATCTAAGAGCTTAAAAAACACTTCGTTTTTTGTTCATTTATTGTATTCAACTGTAATAAATCAAATGTTATTTACATTCTCAATATAAATTAAATTCATCTTTTATATAATGTTTTATATATGTTATAATTGTTAAATAAATTTTCTTTACATAAATTAAACTATATAATTTACATTTAAAATAATTTTATTAATCATGTTCAATGCCAATAAATTATTCTAACTTGTAATCATTATAATTAATTTAGTTAATAATGTTCAATACATAAATTACTTAACAAAATAAAAGTAATGATTATATTGAAGATTTATAACATAAGAATCATAATATAAGAATCATAATTAATATAATAAATCTATTTATTAATTTAATTATCATAATTAATATTTTATTATAACATTTAAAAATTAATCATATTAATTAATATGATTTATTATAAACTCAAAATATCACAATTTATTAAAATCTTATAATTTCATCAATGGTAATATATAAGTCAGATAAATGTCAAGTCAATTAAATATCATCAGGTCAATAACAAGTCGGACCATTTACAGGCCAGGTTGAAAACAAGTCAGGTTCATAACAGGTCGGGTAATACCATTTATTTACCAGGTCAATCTCGGATTCGGGTTGATATCAGTCAGATGTAGTTCGGGTTCGGGTATCATATTTTCGGTTCAACTCGGGTTCAGGTCGGGTTCATATCCACAATTTCCAGATCCAACTCAGGTTCAGGTCCACAATTTCCAGATCTAACTCAGGTTCAGGTCCACAATTTCCAGATCCAACTCAGGTTCAGGTCAATACCAGTTCCGACTTGAGTCGATTTCAAATCGCCACAGCACATGTCAAAAACAATTTTGATTTGAGTCGGTTTCAGTCAGTTTTACATGTCAGGTCAGCTTTTTACACCTCATAAATCACGACTCCATCTATTGATATGTTGGCAAAAGTATGAAAGTTCCATGTTGCATCAAGATAACCTTGGATTAAGGTTAAATAAGGTATGAAGTGGCAGCAGATTGTAACACAAAGGTGGCAACAATTACGTGATGGAAGCAAAGGAACAAATGTGAAATTGTGGAATTCAATTCCGGCAAGCAATGAAGAGCGACAAACAAGGCGGTTAATTGACCCTAATATACGTGTTTTAGCTTAGTTTAGGATGTATGTATATGTATGTTATACGAGTGAAAAAATTGAGAGAGGTTGTGAAGCTTAGCAAAGCTTTGAATAGTGTGGTTGTGTTTGTAAACTAGTTGTAGCTAGTGTTTGATTCGTACTCATATTTGTTTGTATTAATAAATTATCAAGTGCCCACCTACGCTTCCAATAAGTGGTATCTAGAGCTTGGTTCGAGTTTACGCAGTGGTAAACATGGCCAACATGATTCAACAATAAATCTCGAGATTGAAAAAGACAAATTATAGCAATTGGAGTATTCAAATGAAGGCGTTACTAGGTTCCCAAGATTGTTGGGATGTTCGCCGAGGAAGGTTACGCCGAACCCAAAATTGCAACAGCAGAATCAGGCCTGATCAACGAAGAAAAAGGGTATTGAATTAATCCCCAAAAAAAGATAAAACAATGTTGTTATTTATTTTTCAATGAGTAGACGAATCTACATTTAAAAATTTCTGATGCAAATACCATAAAGTAAGCGTGGGAGATTTTGCAAAAATCTCCAAGGTGCCGAAAAAGTAAAAAATTACGTTTACAATATCTTAGAGCTGAGTTTGAAATATTAAAAATGAAAAATTCGAAAATGTTGGGATTTACGAAGCTCAAATTGACAACCGAAAAAGTGCCAAGTGGAGTGAATTGGCAAATTGTGTTTAGGGAGTAAGGAGAAAGAAAGTATAGACAATTTGGCACAGAGATTATAGTAGTTGAACTCCATCAATGAAATCTACATCCACTACCTAAGCTCCTCACTTAGGATTTTCCAACAAATTCATTAATTTGTTCTTTATTTCTCAAGGATAAAGAGATAACATTTACAAACTCTTTATTTTCAAAGGCTTAGCTAGAACCAAAACCTCTTTACAAAAAGAAAAGAAAGTAAACAAATAAACCTCTAAAAGGTAGGTGTTTAAAAAAAGTTAAGCTCACAAGAACAAAAATATTTACAAGAGATGAAAAATAAGAATGAAAATTTCTCTTGTGTATGATTGCTTGGATAGGTGTTCTAACCTTCTTCAAGTATCTTGAACTTGTAATTATATGTTGGAATGTGTTTGTGGTCGTTTCTAGCCATTGGGAGTGATTTAGAGCCGTTGGGGATGTTTTCTCTGCAAAATAAAATTGCACAGGACAAGGAGTATCAGTACTCCTTTAATGAGTATCGGTACTTCCTTTAATATTTTTAAATAAAAATAGATGTTACTAGCTGTTGGGCATGATGGTATCGATACTGCGACCATCGTATTGATACTACTATGTAAAGTAGTATCGATACTCCTTTGAGTATTGATACCTGTTTTGCATTCTGGAATTTGAGCAAGTTGGTAGTATCGATACTACCTTGAGAGTATCGATAATTCTCTTACCTTTGGTATCCAAATGAACAGTATCAATATTGTTCATATATTATCCGTACTGTAAGAACAATATCAGTACTTCGTATGTGAAAGATAATTTTGTGTAAAAACTTTTGAAAACTTTCAACAATTTCAATTAAGTCTAAAAACATTTTGTCTTAATTTGTTATATCAAAATATTATAAAACATGGTTCAAAAATCTCTCCTTTTTGATATAACAAAATATTTTAAAAAAATATTTAAAAAAAATATTTTTGGCAAAACTCCCCCTTAATAATATATTTAATGAAAAAGATACATATTTTAGAAAATATTAAAGCTCTCAATTTTTCATTGAGAAATTGAATTTTCATACCCATAGTTTTCCCCCTTTTTGTTATATCAAAAATAATTCAACTTTAAGATTCAAACATAACAAGGGAGAGTAAATGGTAAATTTTATCATAATATCATTTGAAAAATCAAAAGCTTCCCCTCAATAAAAGCATTACAAACAAAAAATTGACTTCAAAAAAATGACACTTAAAAGACACTGAATTTCAACATGTTAGTAGCACATGAAATTCAATATATCAAAGTCTAAAATACTTTATGCAATACCAAATGTTGTATTTAAGTGCACATGCATAAAGTTTATCCAAAAATATTATGCATTTGAAAAATTGATATCAATTGTTGGAGAGATATCATTTGTAATAAAACACATGCATAAAAATTTAAATTTAGGTCAAAAATTAAAATTTGTAAAATCAAAGCATTTGAAAAATTGATATCAATTGTTAGAGGTATCATTTGCATTTAAAACCAATTTTGACCAAAATTCATTATGAACTAAAAATCATTAAAACTTTAAAATGTCCATCCTAATACATTTTCAAACATGAGATGAAAAACATGAAATTATTTAAAATCAAAACTCATGCATGCTTCAACTAGATGAGCAACCAATTATGCAAGATAATTAAAATAAGTGTAGAGATTACCCATTCCATTACAAGTGTGGCTATAGTATTTGAATATATTCATTTTCATCACATTGCTCCCATACCTACAAGAGACATTCATTTGGATTTTGGTATACAAATTGCTTTGGATCCTTGAACATTAGTTTCAATGCCTCTTGTTTTCTTAGGAACTCATACTTGTCTAATTTTAAAAGATTTTCTTTTCTTTATGGTACAAGTATGTTCCAAATGACCATGAAAATGGCAATGTGAGCATTTTGCCATTTTTAAATATGATGAATTGGTTTGATAAATTAATTATTTTTCCTTTGTTAAGCTTTCAAGCTTAACTTTAAAATCAATATTTTCTTTTTCCAAATCATTGATTTTGATTTTTGAAAGTTCAAAATTATTTTTCAAAATTCAATTTTGCTTTTAAAAGAAAATCATTTTCAGTTTTGAATTTTGAAATTAATTTCTTATATTTGGAATTCATGGTCTCAAATTCCAAATACAATTCATCATAGGCAACTTGTAACTTCAAAAGAATATGAATTTAATTCATTTGAGTTAGAAGATACCTCGGGCTCTTCAACAACCATTAAGGACACCACCTTTGTTGGTTATTCTTTTTGTTTCCATGAAGTTCTTCGAGCTTATTCTAAAGTTCTTTGCATTTGAACAAGAAGAAACTTCTTCATAAACATCAGGACCAAATGCACAAAACAACATGTGTATGTTGGCATTTTGTTGAGCTTTCTTCGTTCTTGGGCACTCCACTCATTCTTCCTTTTCTTCTTTGGAGAAGAGTAGCCGTTCTCGATCATCTCCCAGTGGATAATAACTTCATTAATTTCTTCCAATGAAGGTAGTTAGCTCTATTGAAGTATGGAGACTTGTTGAATGGTTGAGAGTCTTCCATGTCGAACGAGCCGGAGTTGGAAGTCATCTTCTCGGTTGAATCGGAATGGATAGAGCTTCTTCAAGGATCGTTTCAAGGTTGTTAAATATTCTAACGAGGCACGCTCTTATACCAATTGTTGAAATTAAGTATATGAGCATAAAACTATACAAAAAGTGCAAAGATTGGTGAATTAGCAAATTGTGTTTAGGGAGTAAGGAGAAAGAAAGTATAGACAATTTGGACACATGGATTTATAGTGGTTCAACTCCCTCAATGAAGTCCACATATTATCTAAGCTCCTCACTTAGGATTTTCCAAAAAATCACTAATTTGCTTTTTCTTTTTCAATGATAAAGAGGTAACCTTTACAAACTCTTTAGCTTTTTAAAGGATTAGATAAAACCAAAACCCCTTTACAAAAAAGAAAAGAAAGTAAACAGAAAAACCTCTAAAAGGTAGGTGTTTACAAAGAGTTAAGCTCACAAGAACAAAAATATTTATAAGAGAAAAATAAGAATGAAAACGCTTCTCTTATGTATGATTGTTTGGATAGGTGTTATAACCCTTCTTCAATTGTATTGAACTTGTATTTATATGTTGGAATATGTTTGTCTCCGTTTTTAGCCGTTGGGAGTGATTTGAAGCCGTTGGGGACGTTTCTCTACAAAATAAAACTGCCAAGGACAGGGAGTATCGGTACTTCTTTAATGAGTATCGATACTTCCTTTAATATTTTTAAATAAAACTAGTGTTGGGCTTAACGATATCAATAATGTGACCATGGTATCAATACTACTATGTAAAGTAGTATCAATACTCCTTTGAGTATCGGTACCTATTTTGCATTCTGGAATTTGAGCAAGCTGGTAGTATCGATACTACCTTAAGAGTATCGATATTTCTCTTACCTTTGATATCAGTACCATATGAACAATACCAGTATTGTTCATATAGTATCGGTACTGTATGAAAATTTCGGTACTTCGTACGTGAAAGTCAGTTTTGTGCACAAATTCTACTTTATTGGACTTTGAATTATTTTTAAAAACTTTTGAAAACTTTGAACAAATTCAATTAAGTCCAAAAACATTTTGCCTTAATTTGTTATATCAAAATATTATAAAACATGGTTCAACAGAAAACATCGATGATTACATTTGCCGTGTGAAAGTGAAAGGGATAGTAAATGAAATGAAAATAAATGGTGAATCACTTTACAAGGTTAGAGTGATGGAAAAAACATTTGTGGTCGTTGACAAGAAAATTCGATTATGTGGTTGTGGTAATTGAAGAATCAAAAAATTTATCTCAAATTTCGATTGATGAGCTTGTGGGTTCACTCTGAGCCCACGAGTAGAAGATAAGCAAAATGAAAATATTGAAAATTTAGAGCAAGTCTTGCAAAGCAAGATGAATGCCAACAAAGGTGAAGCTAGCAGCAGCTACACACAAGGTCGAGGAAATCGTGTTGGTTATCATGGAAGATATATAGGAGGATGAGGAACACGAGGACGTAACGGTCGACCATATGACAGCACTCAAACAAGTAAAATTACCAGACATCAGGCCATTGACTAGTATTCAGAGGCCAAGGTCGATACATATATCAATAAGGAAATAAAATATAAGTACAATGTTATAATTGAAAAAACTATGGTCACAATAGTTGAAGAAGAAAGAAATAACATAACAACAGTTGAAGAAGAAAAAATTGAAAAATCTCATGTATTAATCAATTATAAAGGAAATGAAGAATTCAATAAAAATGTTTGGTATCTTGATAATTGTGCCAGTAATCACATGTGTGTCAAAAGGAGTTGTTTATGAAATTAAATGAAATAATCCATGGTCGAGTAACATTTGGAGACGAATCATACATAGAAGTCAAAGGCAAAGGTGAAGTCATGATTACACAGAGAAATTGTGAAAAGAAATACATCTCAGATGTGTATTATGTACCTGCTTTGAAAAACAATATCATCACTCTTGGACAACTTCATAAAAAAAGATATGAAGTGCAGATGAAGAATCACTCACTTGCCATTAAAAACAAAGATGGAAAATTGACTGCCCAAGTTGATATGACTCAAAATTACCTCTTTACCATTGATATTGAGTCAAAAGAAGTAGAGTACATAAAGGTTACGAGTAAAGATGATTCGTGGTTGTGGCATCTAAGATATGAACATCATGGATTTTCAGGTCTGAAGCTCTTATCAAAGGAAAATATGGTAAAAGTACTACCAGTAATCAACCCTCAAAATCAATTATGTGAGGCTTGCATTAAAGAAAATCGACACAGACAAAGCTTTGAAGTTGGTAAATCTTGGCATGCCAAAAGGTATTGGAGATAATACATATAGATACAATTAATCTTTTTGAAATACCATCACTTAGCTGTAACATGTATTACCTAACTTTTATTGATGATTTTAGTAGAATGTTGGATTTTTATATTGAAAGAAAATCAGAAGCGTTGGAAAAATTGAAAGAATTTACAGCAATGGAAGAAAAGCAAAGCGGCCAATATTTGAAGATACTTAGGTCAGATGGAGGAGGTGAATATACATCAAATTTATTTGAAGACTTCTGTAAAGAGCACAAATTATCCATCAACTAACAGTTAGATACATACCACAACAAAATGGAGTTGTATAAAGGAAGAACCACACAATCCTTGACATGGCAAAAATCATGATAAAAGGTAAACACCTACCGATATAATTTTGGACAGAAACAGTATGATGTGCAGTTTACCTATTGAATTGAACAAAAAGTGTGAAGTATATGATGGCAAACAAATCATGGAATGGTAAGAAATCAAGAGTTGGACACCTCAAAATTTATGGGTGCATTGCATATGCCCACGTTCCTAAACAGACAAGAAATAAGCTTGATGATAGAGGAGAGAAATGTATTTTTCATCGGCTATAGTGAAAGAAACAAAACATACAGACTCTATAATCATCTTATCAAGAAGGTTATAATTTTAAGAGATGTCGAGTTTGATGAAGGAGAATACTAGAGACGTAGCAAAAAGAATAGAATATTAAAGGATTATTTTTTTAATGAAGATAAATATGATAACGATCTTATCATACAAGATGGACAAAATGATGATCAAGGTCCTCAACAAAATACACCATCATCATCAAGCAACAACAACAGTGGTAGCAATATAACAGAAAATCCTGAAGTACCTCCCATTGAAGTTCTAATATCTACGAGGAGAGAAGAATACCAGAAAGGCACAATGATTACAAATTAAATAATGTTTCACTTTTGTGTTTACTTGTAAATAGTGATTCAATAACATACGAAAAAGAAGTTAAAAATGACAAGTGGAAGAATACTATGGATGAAGAAATTGCTTCAATAGAAAGAAATGATACATGAGAGCTAACAACCCGACCAGAAGGTCACAACCCAATTGGAGTTAAATGGGTTTACAAGACTAAAATCACCAAAGAAGGAAAGGTCGAGAAACACAAAACGAGAATAGTTGCCAAAGGCTACAAACAAAAACAAGGAATATACTATAATGAAGTATTTGCTCCAATGGCAAGAATCGATACCATCAGACTTCTCACAGCAGTTGCAGCACAAAACAAATGGAAAATTTATCAAATGGATGTGAAGTCAGCATTTCTTAATGGCTACCTAGAAGAAGAAGTTTATATCTAGAAACCATCTGAGTACATTAAAAAGGGCATGAAGATAAGTGTACCGATTGAAGAAAGTTTGTATGGATTGAAGCAAGCACCAAGAGCATATAACATGAGAATATATGAATATTTCTAGAAAAATGGGTTAATGAAGAGTCCATACGAGCATGCCTTATACACGAAGAAAAATGAAGATGGTGATATCATGATCGTGTGCTTATATGTGGACGACATGATTTTCACGGGGAACAATCTAACTATGTTTAAAGAAAGCCATGACTAAAGAATTTGAAATGACAGGTATTGGTGAAATGTCATACTTTTTTGGAGTCAAAGTGAAGCAAATGCAAGATTGAATATTTATATCACAAAATAAGTATGCAGAGGAAATTTTAAGAAAATTCAGAATGAAAAAGTGCAAGCTGGTAGCAATTCAAAATTCAGCAGAACCAAGCATGAAATTAAATGTGAATTCAATAAGAGAGCCAGTGAATCCAACGTTGTTTAAAAGCATAGTTAGAAGTCTAAGGTATCTGACTATCACATGATCAGACATAACGTACGTTGTGGGATTAGTAAGTAGATTTATGGAAAATCCGAAACAATATCATTGGATTACATCAAAGAGAATTTTGAGATATGTCAAAGGTACGATAGACCCTGGTTTATTCTACATGTATTCAGAAAATTCAAAGTTGATTGTTTATTCTGCTAGTAATTATGGGGGAGCCGTAGATAATATCTACTTCATATTGGCTCTGTAGCATTTTCATGGTCATCAAAGAAACAACAAACGATAGCTCTTTCAACATGTGAAACTGAAAACATAGCAACATCAACGTGCACTTGCCAAGCAATGTGGTTAAAATATATTTTGAACGAGTTAAACTTGGCACAAGAACAACCAATTACAATTTATGTCGACAATAAGTCTACAATTTCTCTTGCCAAGAATCTAGTCTCCTATAGCCGAAGCAAGCATATTGATACAAAGTATCACTTTATACAAGAACATGTGAAGAACAAAAATGTGGAGTTAATCTATTGTCGAACCGAAGAACAATTAACAGACATTTTCACGAAGCCATTAAAAGTAGAGTATTTAACAAACTTAAAGAAAAGTTTCGAATAAAGAATTAGGTTTGAGGGGGAGTATTAGAGTTCAAACCAAATTCAACTTATGGATGTCACCAAGAAGATCCAACGTGGCAATTAAAATAGCAATATGTCTAGAAAAATCACGACATCATCTATTGATGATGTGTTAGCAAAAGTATGGGAGTTCCATGTTGCATCAAGATAACCTTAAGGATTAATGTTAATTAAGGTATGAAGTGGCAGCAGCTTGTAACATAAGGGTGGCAACAATTACGAGATGGAAGCAAATGAACAGATGTGAAATCGTGGAATTCAATTACGGCAAGCAATGAAGGGCGGCAAACAAGGCGGTTAATTGACCCTATATATACGTGTTCTAGCTTAGTTTAGGATGTATGTATATGTATGTTATATGAGTGAAATGTTTTTTGAGAGATAGGCTGTGAAGCTTAGCAAAGCTTTGAATATAGTAGGATTGTGTTTGTAAGTTAGTCGTAGTTAATGTTTATATCTTACTCATATTTTATTCGTATCAATAAATTACAGAGTGTCTACTTACCCTTCCAACCAGAACGTGAGAAAACACACTTAAGCACTTAATACCCTTTTATTTATGAATGAGGATAGATTTGAGTAATATAAACATTATATCAAATTGTAAAAACAAACAATCAAGCTCTTCTGTTTGGCAATTATTTTAGAGTGGTGGGCGAGTTGATCTGATGAACATAACAATCTCAAACGGCACCATTTTAAGAAATACTTAAGTAAACAAAAAACTTTTTGGGGCAAACATAGCATGTAATTCAAATTGTTCATAAACGAATAAATGGAAGGAAGTGAAAAAGCATAATCAATAGATTGAATCCCGAGTAATATTTTACATCATTAAACCACCATTTTTGATTCTTCAATACTCATGGTTTTAAAGATATTTATGGCTCACTGTAAATAGTTAGCAAAGAAAGAAACAAGGGAGACTCCAACCAAGGACCCAAGAAAAGGAAATGTCGCTGTTGCAAAGCTGCTTTCGGGGCCTGGTGCAGGAGCCGGCCCTGGAACTGAGCCTAGGGCTGAGCCAGGGGCAGGAGCTGGGCTGTCAGCGGCCATGACGGCGCTCATGGAGGCGGCGGCGAAAATGAGAGCGTACGATATCTTCTTCATGTTTGTGGTATTAATGAATGAGCTTATTGAGAGACCTGACGCGACGAAAAACAAAAATCTATGGATTTTGTTTGTGTTTTTGTTTTTCTCGCAGATCTGAAGAACAACGACGTGGGTAAGGGGGATTTTAAAGGTAAAATCAATGTCTATTTTAAGAATGAAATAACTGTTTGTGAGCTTAAAATATTATGTTCGGTTTAGCATGTTTTGAGGACTGCGATTGACATTACAAAATTTTCGGTTACATTAAATTTCACATTTTTAACTCCCATTTTGCTTAATTTTGTATTATTCTTGAGTAAAATATTAAACTTTAGTTAATATTTTAGCTTATCATGCATTTTTTTTAAAATTTTAGTTAATAATTTCACTCATCGTGTATTTTTCTTGCTCATTATGGGTGGATTGTAAATTTGTAACTATTGTATGTTTTGGAAGGTTTGCAATTAGGCTATATGACATACTAAATTGCAAGAAAATAGGGTTTGTTAGATTCTTATGCATTGATCAATTTGATGTTTCAAATAGGTTTCAATGTCATAATATATGTATTAAACATGTTCATTCAAGTCGTACTATATTATAATATGATAGGGTATCGATTCATAAAATATCTAAGACATTGATATCAGACCTAAAATATTTAGAAAAAATTTATTTGATGCTTGAAATTATTTAATTTGCTCTCATGCCACTTATGCTTTGACTAGATTGTAAAATGGTTCTTAAACTTTTGTTTTAAATGTTTATTATCTCATTATAATTGAAAGTCAAACCGTTACGTTTTAGTTCTGCTATCCGAACGTGATATCTTGTATCCGAACGTAATATCTTGTACCCGATCGTATGTATCCGAACGTGATATCTCGTACCCGATCGTATGTATGATGAACCCTTGCATTGAGCCAACCATCAGTCGGCTTTTCCCACCGTGACTCTCTTGGGTTTGCAAGAATACAAGGTTCCTATAGTCGATCAAACATCAACTTAGAAGTATGCCAATCTTGAAGAAATCAGACGAGTGAATACCATGCCTTCCTTTACCAGGCAAATCTCACCATAAAACATTCATGGTTTTTTTTCTTTTAAATAAATCGAGGTAATTACAATATAGTATCTCAAAATTTTCTTAATCATTAATAATGTATATATACCCTACAAACACATCTATTCAAAATTCGAACTCAAATCCTTTAAAGGAATAACATTTATTTTTATCATAAACGCAACTCAATGAATTTGATATTCTTGAAATTTCTTAATGTGGAACAAAACAAACATATTTATGACTTTTCACCTATTTCCCGAATTTAAAAAGATAATTATGATGTAGTTCAACTCTCTTGTCGATATTTGACAAAGAATAATCTAGACACACTTAATTGGTCCACAAAAACCGAGAGGCTATTTCCAACCCAACAATACCAGCTTACCTTAATTTTGGGGTACACACACCTAATTTCATTATTAAACAAATTTAAACCAAAGACATCTCACCTTTTTTACTTTCCAACAATGGCTAACCATCCTCTGATTTTAATGAATATATTTCGATGACAAAAAGAGAATGTTTTGCTAACAAATATTTTAAAGGTGTGCATTAATTCTATTCATTCTGAATCATTATCAGTCTTCCTTGGTGAAATTAGGCTTAATCAGCCATAGGTATTGATACTAAATTGAGATATTAATATTTATGTTAGAGTACCGATACTCTTAGATAAAATCGATATCAAAATAATATACTGGAATACAATAAGTCATCTCGTTATGGATATCAAAGATTTATTATCAATATCAATATAGCAGTATCGAAACCTCAAGAACGAATCTCGACACTCCTTTCATAATTTGCTCAGATTTTTAGAGAGATTTTATACAATATCAATACCAAAAACTGATAAAGAACTGTTTTAAGCTAAAAAATCACATCCAATGTGCCTATAAACACTTGTTTTAAGTCCCTACATGATTACTAAAGTTTATAGAAATAATATAGGGTCATTTAACATTATTTTTACAATATTTTAATAATAAAATCATCAACATGATCATTTAGCGTGTTTAACACTAAAAACACTTAAGATGCAACATACCACGAACAAAACATTGAGTTTATGAATTGTATGATGCATTTCAGAATATAAAGTGTACCATCTTGTTTCAAAATACAAAGAAAGCTCCTTGCTCAGCTTCCACTAACCTTCTCCTTTCTCTTTGCACTAAAAGCCCGCCCTACTTCTCTCACTAATTAATAAACAAATATGAGAATGAACTACCAATCAAACATTGGATTAAAAGAGATAATCACACAAATCTATAATCATGTAAATGCTATAGAAGAAACTTAACCTCATGGCTTAAACCCACCAAAAATTCCAAGTTGCTTCACATCATTTTCAATAGTTTTGTGTGATTTAATTTTTAATCTAATCTCTATTATCTATTACAAATGAAACTTACATAAAATTGTATTCAAGTTACATTTCCTATTTTAAATTAATGTTTAATGGTAAAAATATGATTCAATAATTCATATCATAAATCTCTAACAAAGTCTTTCCTCTGTTGTAGGTTTTGGCCACCCCATATATCCCAAAGCTCGGACTGGAGTACAGGAACTAGGCTCCAATTGAAGTTGAACAGCCCGCGGTTGCGATCATATTTCTAATTAATACTTTATATCCAATGCATATAAAAGCAATCTTCTAATTATCAAAATAATTAAGTACATGATCATATTGCACTTAATTTTGTTATGAAAGATTTTTTTCAACTAAACATTAAAGTTTAAAATATTAAAGAATAAACATATTTGGCTAGTTGGCCAAGCAGTTCATCTTTGTTTCTTTATATTCTCTTAAATTATGGGTTCTAGACCCATTAGGAACACTCCCTTTCCTTTCCTTGAAGTTTCCCCTTCCCCTTTTTCTCTCTCTAGGTAGGATTAGATTTAGAATTTGTAAAAAAAATGCTAAAGAAAATTGAGTAAAGACATTTGACCGGTTGGTCAAGTTGTTCATATCTTTGTTTCCTCGTATTCCTTTAAATCATGATTTTCAAACTCATAGGAGCCTCTCCTCCCTTCTCTTAGAGTTCTCTCTTCCTCTCTCCTCTTAATATAAATAAGATTAGATTTGAAAATTGTAAAAAAATAATGCTAAATAAAAATTCAACAAAAGGCTGGAAAAAAAACCATCTATTAGCTTATTAGTTAAGTAAAACGTTTCGTGGGTGTCCACAAACCGTAACCTAAAAGGCAAATGAAGGGAAATTGCTAGTGTAAGTTTTCCCCATTTTCGCAACCTAAGTTTGAAAGGAAATTTGACGTACCAAAACAGACGCCTATAAAATCCAAAAGCCTAGTACAATCCCACCCTCAAATCTGCTCTAGCGCTTAGTTTCCGTCGGTGAATTTAGGGCTAAGCGTCAATGGCAGGCTTTGCTACATCTACAATTCATCATCCCATCATGATGGCACTGTTTGTTGTACTAGTGTGTTATGTATCTGGGATCATGGCACAGGATATCGCTCCATCTCCGGCAATGGACACCGGGGCCGGCCTTACTTTTCCGGTTTCTGGTGTGTTGCTATGTTCTTCCATGTTGGTATCTTTAATTGCAGTATTGTTGCAATGAATGATGTTTGAAGTCTATGACATGCCATCGCCATGCACCACCATCTTCACATATGGGATATTAATGATTTCAAGAGGGGAGGCTTTATCAATTTTCATTTCTGATTCCAAAATTTTAGACATGTTTGTTGTGGTTAATTAGTTATATATGTTTGGATGTATACATCTACATATACATATTCGGTTGGTTTTCAAAAATAAATAAATGATGGGGTGTGATCCATTCCTTTTGTAGCATATTATGTAGCTTGGTTTTGTTTTTATGGTGATTGCAATTATTATTGTTGTTGCCGTCACGAAAATGCTGCTAATGACATTTTGCGAAATGTTTTGAAGAAATTGTTTATAAATTAATTGATGGGCTTATGAATTGAGAGCAAGAGTAAAGCATTCTTTTCTAAGGATATGAATGGAGTGTAGGGGAGTAAATGAATCTAGTTTGAACAAATAAGATTATGTTTGTGTTCGTTTATTTATTTTTTAATGTGTCCATGTTTGTTTAAACTTTTATTATAATGTTCATTTATTTAATTTTTAGGTGTCTGTGTTCGTTTATTTACTGTTCACGAACATGTTTGTTTAATATTCACTAATATGTTCGTTTATATGTTCATGAATGTATTCATTTAGCCGTTCACGAACATGTTTGTTTATATGTTCAATTTTTTATTTTATCATTTCATATCTATAAGCTAAAGAAAATGGTAAAGTTATGCCACTAGTGCTTAAACTCTTTAAAATTCATAGTTTAAATTTTAACTTTTACCATGTATACAATTTACGCCCTACCTTCAACAATATCTAAAATGTAAAAAAAAAAGAAAAGGAGAATCGAGTAAACGAACTTGTTCATGAACATAAATGAACTAGTCGATAAACGAGCTTGCTCGTGAATATAAACGAACTGAACACACCTATGTTCGTGTTCGTTTGTTTATTAAATGAACATAACTTTTTTTTTGTTTATACTCGTTTATTTAGCTTAACAAACGAACGGTTCACGAACAGTTTACCAAACGCTCTATTCATTTACACTTCTAAAAGAATGGGGTGGAGATTGCCAAGTGTTTTACACTACCTTTTTTATTTTTTATTTTTGATATTATAAAAAATAATATATATTACATAGTTATTAGTTTTATTAAAATAATGAAATATTCAGAATTACTATGAATGTTAAAAATGAAATATCCCACAAAGACCATATAAAAAAGTAAAAAATCTAATAAAAAATTTAAACAAAAGATAAATATGAATACTTTTGATCGTATATGCAAATGAACCACAAAAGTGTACTAAACTACTGAAAGATGGTGTTTTCCCCGAAAAATCATCTTTTTAATTTAATATTCCCGATCAGGCACCGGTCAGACTATATTTCCCGATCTAACACCCTTTGTAGTAAGGCGCCCCCCTACGTCGCGCCTTATGCTGACATGGATACACGTGTGTATGGCGCGGGGCAGGTTGGTAATTAAGGGTATAGCGCGGGGCAGGGGTCGCGCCTTACCTGTGATTCTGACACGCATAAGAAAGGTGCGCCCCCTACCCCGCACTATACCCTTAATTAACAACCTACCCCCGCCCGTTCACACCCATCCCTCCCTATAAATACCTCCATTCTCAATCACTTTCATCACACCAAATCCTCTCAACTTCTCTCAAATACTCTTATATTCTCTTATTAAGGTATATTTTATTATATTTAGTATTTTTTTAGTAATTTATTTAATTATTTTAATTGTTTAATATTTTATTTAATTATTTTTTTTGCATATATAAAATAGAAGGCGGTCTACTTTGGTTAGATGGAAATCATATATCTCGACACTTTGCTGATACGGTAACATTTTAATGTTTTAATTTAATTAATTAATTTATTTATTTAATGCATGATTATTAGTTTAAAAATTAATTTGTGTAATTATTTATATTTTAGGAGAGAGATCGTATCTTATATCCTTTTATTAGGAACCTTAAGTTAGTTATACTTACTCGTGTAATGTCGTATTTAGTAGAGGCTGGATTCAGTCACCTAGGTAGATATCAGGGTCACTGTAAGATAGAACCAGACTTTATTTCTGCCTTAGTAGAGCGGTGGAGGCTGGATACCCACACATTCCATCTTCCGTGCGGAGAGTGCACGATCACGCTTGAGGATGTTTCTATGCACCTGGGGCTTTCGGTGGATGGAGGTGTGATATCAGGGATAGCTTCCGGTTCTTGGACTACTTTGTGCCGGGTTAGTCTAGGATGTGTCCCGAAAAATTTCAACGGTGGACGGATACCGTTAAATTGGTTAGATGCCAATTTTTGGGAGTTGAGTGAGGACGCGTCTGACAATGAAGTTAAACAGTATGCATGGGCATGCATACTGCATCTAATAGGAGGGTTGCTGATGCCGGACAAATCGCACAACCAAGTTTACTGTATGTGGTTGCAACATCTTAGCGACTTTCATCTGGCCGGATCACTCAGTTGGGACTCGGCAGTTTTGGCTTGCCTGTACAGGGAGATGTGTCGAGCCATTGACTACAGGCGTAATGCTATCGGCGGATGTCTCTGCTGCTGCAGTCTTGGGCATGGTATCGATTACCCTTTTTATGTCCCGTTGTCAAGAACCCATTCATATTTCTGCTACTCTTGAGGTAATTATAAAACTGATTTTGTATATTAATAATTTTATACAGTGAATAAGAAATTATTTTTCTTGAATATGTGGTCTACTGATAGAAAAAATCATCAGGAGCTACCTGATGATTTAGAAAAAATTAGGGTGTTAATCGATCAGAAGGCTGGCACATAGGTATGAATTTTAATGTTTAAAAATCGATTTTAGATTATAGTTATATAGTTAGATTATTATTTTGATAAAAATTATATATATTTGTTTTAGTTTGAATGGGTACCATATTCTACTGATTATGTGAGGGCGGTGATCCCACCTGAGTTTAGGGGCTCATCAGATGTTTGGATGGCGATAGTCCCTTTGATATGTTATGTGACCGTTGAGTGGTACTCCACTAATCGCGTGCTTCGACAATTTGATTGTTTTCAACCAATTCCGGAAGCATCTCGCAATATGAACAAGTTGCATAGCACAGATAGACGCGACAAGACATATACAGATTAGCTGGTGAGACATCATGTGTGGGTCGTGTTATGGGAGCATCGACATCGGCTCCTTCCCCGTAGAGAGCCCATTTTACTTGACCACTTGATGGTTGCTGACGGTTATTACGAATGGTTCAACAGTAACGGGAAACTGTTTCTGCTTCCCGAGGATGCACGAGGGCAGACCTTTCCGCGACGTCGATAGAGACGTTCACCGACACAGCACCATCGTCCCCCGACTCGTGGACGGAGAATATGTGCTTCCGGTTCATCCTCAGCTGCACCAGCAGGACCTTCACAGCAGCCACCATATCTACCGACTTACATACCGCAGCCATATATGATGTCGCCACCGCCTTTCCATTACCAGATGTCGCCACCGCCGCCTTCACCTGGTTTTATGACCCGTCACCGCCACCGTCATAGAGTTATATAACCCCTCATGGAGGTTATTATGGGTCTATGTTTGTAGATTCAACTTGGGGTTCATATGCTCACATTTTGGGGGGTTCAGCCTCATCACCCATGGCCGCAACACAGACACCTCCTGTACAATTTTCACACTCAGCAATGTCTGGGTTTTATGAGTTTTCCCAATTATCGCAGGCCGATCAGATAATCAGTCATACACCTCGAGGGTCCTTATTCTATTGAGGTGCTTCATCGTCATTAGATCCTCATTAACAAAATGTAGCTGCTCAAGATGACGACGACGACGACGAAGATGATGGCGATGACGATGACAGCGATGAGTCACAACCAGTGATACGAAGAAATCCTCCTCGAGACCGACAGCCACCGCCTTGCGGAACACATTCGCGTCGTAGACATCGATAGATTTTGTTTTTTTATACTTGCATTTAGTACTTTTTTATTGTAGTTGTTTTTTGGACTTTTTTATTGTAATTTTTTTATTATTTATCATTTAATACTTACTTTGTTAATTTATCATTTGATATAAGTTATTGTAATTTGGTTATCATTTATCATTTAATACTCATTGTATCGTTAATATCAATTATTCGTTAATATAACGCCAACGTCTAATCGCGTATAATTGTATCGTTTTTTAATCTTCATCAGCGGTTATCGAAAAACATTAACTTGAAGTAAATGCAAAGTAAAGTACAATAATTATTATTTGATAAACAACTACATCATTTCCTTGTCAATTGTTACTTGATGACAACAGAAGTGGACATGTTTTTCTAGTGTGTCATGGGTTTCTACAATGCCCACATCTTCTGTCTTGTCTAGATCTTTCTCGAATATCCATATCGCAATGAATTCGATTGGATTTTGGACGACCACGCTCCCTCAATAAACTCAGATTTGGTACAATCGGAAGCCAATCTTGAACCTCATCAGAGTCTTTGTCATTACCTATGGGGGGGAAACTCAAATTCGTATACCTTAAAAACTTTAGATAATAGGTATACGGGATCCACAAAACGATTATAGTCTTGACGTGTATGCGAGCAAGCTGCTATCACATGAGAGCATGGATAATTCAGAGCTTGAAAAAACCCGCAGTCGCACGTTCTGTCCCTTAGATTTACTCTTAACGACACAGCTTCAATCCCTTGAAGAGGTTGCGTCAACTCTGTGACACGAAACATTTCATTCCTTTTAGAGAAGCTTGTTACAGACATTCCATTTGATGCAGCTATTTTTTTCTGTATATCTGCAACTAATCTAGGGTGATAGACATGACCGCATTGCATCCAGGTTTCAGTTTGTCCCCCGAGCTTCGCAAAAAATGCCCCCAAACAAAAATATATAGTTTTTACCAAAGCCGTTACAGGTAAGTGACATGCACCCTTTAAGATTGAATTGATTGCTTCAGCCAAGTTGGTCGTCATGTGTCCATATCGATATCCACCATCATATGTGTTCGTCCACATTTCTTTATCGATGAGGCTGATGTAATCGTATCCTTCCTAGTTCTTCGCCCGTAAATCTTGAAGCATTGATTCAAACGTTCGAGGAAGTAGTTTGTAACCTGATCAAAAAATGTATAACTTAATAACTTGATTTCTTTGTAAAATTAAAATGATCAAAAAAATGTATAACTTACTAACTTGCTTTCACTTACTCATACGCACAATTAATTGACGCTCATCGTTCTTCTTGTACCTTCCATGGTAGTTTACAGCAATGTGTCGGAGACAATACCTATGTTGGACAAAGGGTGGTTGCCACATTGGACCCAAAGACTCCATTGCTGCTTTGATCCCAGTTCTGTGATCTGAAATGACACATATTTTATCCCTTGTGATAACATGTGAACGTAAGTTTCGGAGGAAAAAAGCCCAAGAATATGTATCTTCTCCTTCGACAAGAGCAAAAGCAACTGGAAGAATGTTGCGATTGCCATCTTGGACAACTGCGAATAATAAAACTTGCTTTATTTTCCATACAAGAAAGTCCCGTCGATCTGGACCACAGGCTTACAATATTTGACAGCATTAACGCACTGTGGGTAAGTCCAAAAAACCCGATAGAATTGGCATCGATCGCGTATAACTCGATCATTATGGTATGCATAGGAGGTTTCGAAGTCCACAATTGTCCCATGATTCAACGTCTGCACCATCTTAAACCAACCTGGAAGTTCGTTGTAAGATGCATCTCATTCGCCATGAAGTTTGAAAATGGCATTTTGTTTTGCCAACCAAACTTTTTTATACGAGACATTGCACCCATACTGCGATTGTATAGCTGAAATCAACACTACAACAACTATATGAGAGCTTTCTTTTACCATGGGCATGATGGCTTGGCATATCACTTCAGAGTCCAAGTTGGGATGATCTTGGTTGACCCCTCCAGCACAACATGTGTGAGGACCGTTGTATACTGTTAGTTCTCATCTGTTGTTTTTTCTCTTCCTCTTCGATACACGAACCATCCAATTGCATCCGTTTTCGCGTCGGGCACAGTAGTATACATATTTTTTGGTCGTGGAGCGGTCAACTCTGGACTGAACAGAATTACGGATATTGTAATTTTTGATAGCCATCATCACTTCTTCCTTGCTTGAAAACTCCATGCCTAAAGATAACTCACCATTATTTATTGATAAGTAATATCTATAGTCACCGAGATGAGGCATATCCGCAAATTCTGGCCCGTACATTGCATCATAATCAACTTCATACATGTGTGCTGGAGGGTCAGCTTGTGCCACATTTCCTGGAACTTCATCTACATCATCATCACCATCGGAGTTGAATTGCGGTGATTTTGGGTGAATGAATAGTCCAGTCTCAGCACCATCCGCACCAGGCTCACGAAGCGATTCTTCTAGTGGAGATGATAGTTCATCCATGTTCTCCACATTTAGGTCGAAGAACCTACTACTGGCACGCCTTCCCCTTGAACTAGAAGGCATATCTGGATTGAGATCGAAAAAGCTCGCAGTCGAATGCCTCCCCCTGGAGCTTGAAACCATCGTGTCAAATGGAAACTACACAGATTGTTGCGTCGATGACATCTCCATATTAAGGTCAAAGAAATTGCAGATGAATGCCTTCCCCTCGAACTGGACGCGATGTTGCCATACGGATTGTTCGTGGACCCACCTCGGTATATATCGTAAGGAGTTGCGGATGAATGTCTCCCCATTGAAGTTGATGTGCCGGCACCATGATGTGGATTTCCCATTATGGCATTAAAATCATTACACATTACTGTAGTCGGGCTGTCAACTTGTTCAGCCAGCCCATAGTGTGAGCTTAATGGCTGACCCCGAACAACACACACTTGAACAAACTTTACATATATCTCAATATCGTCGTCTGAATAATTACTTTGAGAATCAGCCATCATTTCAAAATCATCATTGTTCGATAGTTCGAACGCTGTATAAATTAATGGCAACAATGATGTTGGAAATCTGTACTGCAACGACGACATTCTTCTACTACTTCCAACATGAACCTTCCTCGAAATCTTCGTTATCAGCTCCTCAAGAGTTATGTTTCTCTTGAATGATATTTTAACACGCTCATTTGATACGAAAACAACGTCGGTTTCATCTTCTCGAATTTCTCCATCATAATAAACAATAGCTGAAAGTCGCGTCATTCTTAGAGTTTAAAAGTGCAACAATATTATATATGCAAAAAAACAACTGAAACAAACTTGATTAAATAAATAATATATAACCAAAAATATAACAGAATACATTTTTTACACATAAACGTAAATAATTTAAATAATATAATTTTATATTATTACCTGCACCGCAAAAATATTTCGACGTATGCTCCCACTTTCTAATTCTACAAACACAGAAATTAATTGAAAACAATTAGTATAATATTTGTTCAAATAATCATATATAACTATAAAATAATATTATAACAAAATTACCTTATAACGAAAGATCGAGCAAACTTCTAAATTAAATATAAGATGATTGTCGGATGTTATTTACTGATTTAAAGGATTGTTGGTGAGAGAGTTTACGGGAGACGACTATTTATAGCCGAGAGAGGATGCCTTAAAGCCGAGAAGTCTGGGAAAATAATGCAAGGCGCGGTCCTTGCACCGCGCCTTGCATTATGCATGTTTGATAATTGAGATAATTGAATAGCGCGGACGTGGCGTATGGCGTGGCCGCTGCCCCGCGCCATACACACGTGTATCCATGTCAGCATAAGGCGCGCCCCTGGGCGCGCCTTACCCCACGTGGCGCCAAATCAACGTATAGCGCGTTGCAGGGGGCACCTTACTGCAAAGGGTGTTAGATCGAGAAATATAGTCTGACCGGTACCTGATCGGGAATATTAAATTAAAAAGATGATTTTTCGAAAAAAACGCCATTGAAAAACAACTAACAAATCACAATTCAAAATTTAATAATAATAAAATAAATAGGGTTAAAATCATAAATAATTAAGGACTAAGGACCCAAACTTGGTTCTGATGTGTGTTTTACGACTTCAAATTTATTTTGATATAATGAAGGATCTATTAGTTCAAATAGATCCTATTCATTTACAATTAGTTTGACCAAGAAATGTCAGAGAGTTTGTTAGGATAAAATAATAATAATAATAATAAAATAATAATAATAATGGATGAATTTAAATTTAACAATAAAATAATAATAATATGTTCAAGGATTATGGATATTGCTGTAACATTAGGAATGTGATACAATCTTAAATTCTAGATTGGTTACCTTATCCGGCGCCAATGGTTTTGTCTTCCTTATGTGCAAGATTCGGACTGCTTTCCTTATGTAATCTTACCATAGAAGATTTTTCAAGAATTAAATTTCATTTATGTTTACTTGTAAGAATAATGAGTTGTCAATTATTTACATAAATAATTTAAACATATTATATGCAAATATATGAATATATTTTCCATGTTAAAACTTGTATAAATAATTTTGTATAAGTAGTTATTATAACATGAATTATTCAGGGGACCACACAACCTTCATCCAACCCAACGTTACAAAAGGAGCAGTAGCACCCCCCACATGGCTTCCAATGCCGTTTACCGACAGAGATTCCTCCGACCAACTTTTTTATGTAAACCTGTCCTTTCTGCTATTGGCCGGGAATGTCTCAGGAAAGGCGGGTTAATATACGGCTAATATACAGCATTACCGGATACATTAAAATGTATTTAATAAATTCGGTTTAGCGGTACCTATTATGTTGACAACTAATAATGTTTTAGGTAGAAAATATGAAAAACTATTAAAAAATTTGGTAACCGGTAAACTTTGGTTATCGGTAAGTATCTATCCTTTTTATAAAAGTGTCCATACTTTTAACATATCAAGTAAATTTTACCGGTTTTGTCATAATGAATCTGGTTTTGTCATATTTTTACCTGTTATATTGTAAATTATCTATCCTTTTTATAAAAGTGTCCATACTTATTTCACTGTGAAAATATATTTATTATTATCTTTAGTTAATATTGTTAAATTTAAAATCTAAATAATATTTTATAAAATATCAAAACAATCAAATAATTTTTTGTGTAAATGAAATTATTAAATTAATATTGTAGGTGGAAAACATGAAACACTATTAAAAAAATTGAAACATAAATTACATAACTTTCAAAAAAGTATATATCATTTTTATAAAAGTGTCCATACTTATTTCACTGTTGAAAACATATTTATTATTATATTTGGTTAATATTGTTAAATTTAAATTCTAAATAATATTTTATAAAATATCAAAACAATCAAATAAAATTTTGTGTAAATTAAATTATTAAATTAATATTGTAGGTGGAAAACATAAAACACTATTAAATAAATTGAAACATAAATTACATAACTTTAAAAGCAGTTTTAAATCCTAAAAAGTGTCGATACTTTTAAGAAATATATCGATCCAAACGATATACCAGGTAAAAATATGATAAAACCGGTAACAAAATGATAAAACCGGTAAAATTAAAAGTGTCGATACGTTATATAAGGATCGACACTTTGTGAATTTAAAAGAGAAGCAGTTATAGCGCCTATAATGTGTCGATACTTTAAAAAAAAATATCGATCCACAACGATATAACAGGTAAAAATATGATAAAACCGGTATCAAAATGATAAAAACGGTAAAATGATACCGGATATATTGAAAGTGTCGATACTTTCGTAAGTACGTGTAATAAATTATCGACACTTTCAAAGAAATAGGTAATTATCCTTTCGAAAGTATCGACACCTGACATAAAAGTATCGACACTTTTGTATTTGTATCGATTAAATATAAATAACATATCCGATGAAAATATAAGCTAAATATCCTCTGAAAATAGATAGAACGGACGAGTTTTTGAAATCGAAGAGTAATTGTTGCTGCATTTCAGAAGGCGTTTCTAAAGCGAAGTTTGTTTGTTTGTTGCTGCAGTCGAATCGAAAAGTATGTTGTCGAAACCCTAATTTTTTATTATTACAGTAATCGCGATAGGGTTTTTTATGTGTTGTTTGGGGTTTTGGAGTAAGGAAGCATTTGGGACCGATTGCAGGTAGAAATAGATATTCAAGGAAAACGATAAATGTCGATACTTTTATTAAATATTATAGGTAGAAAATGATATTATAGGTTGTATAAATGTGCCGACACATTTTGGTGTGGCCATTCAAATTCTTTTGAAGAAAACCGTTTTACCACAAGAGTAGTTATCTATATTTGTATATTGAAAAGTGTATGTAACAAAATAATTTGATTTGCGTAAACTGATATGAAGGAAAAATGGAGTCAATGGGTTGGAAAATTGTTGGTGGAGCAGATGACTTTGAAATTGAGGCCGAGACTCGAAAGCAACCAAAGGGTGGATATATGTACTTCTAGTAAGTATCAATGTCTTTTTGTTATTATTGTTGAAATGGTAATTGGATTAAAGTATCGATAAACTTTAAATTGATTACAAATTTTAAATGTTAACAGTATGGCCGAATGCAAAAGGATGAAGGGAGATGGCACACAGAGCGGTTCGGTATGTAAAATGAAATTGACATTGAGTAGTATTAGTATTTAGTGTTAATGTATTGATTAAGAAACGTTTATGTTTAATATTAGGTGAAAAAAGATGTGAGGTCCAAATGGAATTCAATGAGTGATGCTGAAAAGGAACCTTACATCACACAGTCAAGGAATGATAGTAAAGAATACAAAGAACGGAGGAAAGCACATGAAAATAAGGTATTCATTAAACTTGTAAATACGTTGATACAAAATATATAAGAACTATAACATTATATATTGTTAAAAAATGTAGGAAGTTTCGACAAGATGCAGCATTAAAAGGGTGAATTTATTAATTAAACACCTTAAGGAGAAGGGTCAGTTGAATGTGCTGGGAGAAATAGGTTTTGGATCGTTGATCGGAGTAAGGGATCGACCTATTCGGAGGGAATTGTGTCGATCCTTGATGGCACAATTTGACGTCAGTCAATGTATGGCTAAGTATGGTGATTATTCATTCCCTCTGGGGGTATCGACTGCTGCAGCCGTATTGGGGGTACAAAACAAAGGCAAAAGTGTTATAGAAGTCTGTAGGAGTCAGAACTGGAAAGCACTTGCCTCCAAATATGGTTTGAATCATAAGGTGACATATACTGAAGTTGAAGAGGATATCAAAAGTGGATCTTACTTGGGGGATGAGCTGAAGGCCCGAGTTCTATTGTACCTTGTCGGTATATTTCTTTGTCCAACGGGTGATACGTCAACGAACAAGGAATATATGAAGCTCATTTGCGATGAAGGCTTGAAGGGTGAATTCAATTGGGCTGAATATATCCATTCGAGATTGATTGAATCAATTATCACCTTTAAAAAGGGCAGCCAGAGATACCTCAAAGGGTGCATAGCAATCTTAGAGGTAAATGAGTTGAATCACTTTTTTGTGTTTTTATATATAAATTCTAATTTTATTATAAATGCAGGTTGCACTGTTCGATTTTTGGTCGGGCTGTGAGGCAGTGCCGGCTTATGAAAGAACCGGAGTGGCACGCATCCGTGCATGGGGGAAGGAAGAGGTGGTTAGAGTGATGGTGAAGTTGAAGTTGGATAGAGGGAAGAAGCAAGAAATGGTAATAAATGTAATTAAATAATATTAAGAATATAATCAATGTCTTAATATTGTAATTTAATTTTTTGAAGGTTATTGGCAAGGATGTAGAGGAGGCAGTGGAGGCAGAGGAGAAGAAAGGAGGGATGGTTGTATTGGGGGATGAAGGTGAGTGGGACGACGGTGAAGCAAAACAGAGTAACTTCGACATTTTGATGTCTGAATTGGCTGATATCAAAAAAATCCAATTTGAAATCATGCAAAGACAATCAAGAGTCGAAGAGAAACTTGATCAAGTCGTAGAGAAACTCGAGAGGCATAAGGGGGTAGTGGAAGGAAAAATAGAAGGAGTGGTGAAAGAAGTAGAGGTGTTGAGGGGTGAAGTGGTGAAAGAAGTTTCGGTGTTAAGGGGTGATATTAAGATGGTGACGGGAGAAAAATTTGAGGGAGTGGTGAAGGAGGTTGTTGATTTGAGGAGTGAACTTACGGGGGTGAAGGGGGTGGTTGATAAATACTCGGATGAAGGAGCTCAATTGAAGGGTGAAATAAAAGATATGAAGAGCTATGTAGAAAAAAAGTACGATGAACTCAAAAATATGAAGAAGAAAAGAGGGAGGAGGAAGAAGAAGAGATGGAAGAAATGAGGAGGAAGGAGAGGCCCAATGTGCTTTATACACCGGAGAGTGTCATAGCAGCAGTTTTGGATTCGGAATGTCCTGCACCCCAGAAGAAGAAGCAGAAGGTAAGTTTAATAAAGAATACTTAATTTGATTTTTATTATGTTGTTGTGACAAAAATTTGTATGCAAAATTGTAGGTTGAAAAAGCGGACATTCCAACCGGAATTGATGACATCGAAGCTGCAATTTGTGATTATTTATGGAATAGCGAGTTAGAATCGGGGTAAGTGAAATATATTGTTTTGTGAGTGATATTTAAATATTTCATGACAAGATATTAATCCTAATGATTCATACAGATATTCTGTAATATCAATGGGAAATCAATTCGCTACTGTATAAGACGTTGCAACGTTGAAGCCTACAGAATGGGTTGGCGGTGTGGTAAGTAGAAAGTAGAAAATAAATAAAACTTATTGAATATGTTCTGATTGTGTAATTAATTTTGTTAGGTTATCGATTTGCTCGCCTGGACCATATGCTACGATTCTCAAAAGTCACACCGGAGGATTGGCTACCTTCCATACCTCTTAGTGGTGAGTTAAATTAATAAATATTGAAAAGTAGTGTTATAGACGGTAAATTAATAATGTTTGTTGCGTAATTACAGCAACAGGCGTTGGAAGCCAACAATAAAGAAAGTGTTGAGAATATTTCTACCTTCTGGGGTGTCATATTGGATAACTATGTGAAATTCACCGACTGTGAGAAGGTAAGACACCATACCAATTGCAAATGATGTTTTCGGATATAGAATGTTGAATTTTGTCAAATTGGGTGTGAAATTTGTTGCAGATAATGATCACAATAAACTACCATAATTCACACTGGTATCTGTTGGTGTTGGATATGGTAGATCATGTTGTAACAATATATGATAGTATGTTTACAACTGAAGCAGCTAAACAGAGAGTGAAGGATGCTAAGAGATTGGTATGTATGTATGTATGAAAGGACATTATGTAAATTATAATGCATAATTTTTTTGGTGCATAACTTCTTCTATTTTAATGCAGATTAAATATTAGATTCTTATAATAAGAAACGCATTTGGGTTGAGTCATGTGGATCTCTAGGAAAGTATCCCTTGAAAAACTTCAAATTTGTGGAGCATAAGAAGAATAAGCAATTGAATGGGTATGAGATGTTATCACAAATAGAAAGCTTAATTTATGCAGTATTCATCATAATTGACATGTGTGGTTTTCAAATTTTGTAACAGATATGATTGCGGCATGTATGTGATGATGTGGATGGAATCGATCGGTTCTACAGGGGCAACTGGTGATTTTGTAAGTGGATAGAAAAAATTGTTTGTGGTAAAATTGTTAAAAGTCGTAGATTGAATGCTGTAGTTGACAATACTTAACGTTCTGACAATTTGAATATAGGTTGTTGGAGACTGGGATCGATCGCGAGTATTAAATGATCTCGTAAGCCACAATCAAAATGAACGAAGACAGGAGATAACAAAAGCTGCAATATTACATAAGAATAACAAAAGGATGCAATGATGTAAATGTCGAGTTAATTTTGTATAAGATTTATAATTTTGTATACGATTTATTTTTTTATGTGAATATAATTATGAATGAGATGAAAAGTTAGCAGTATGTTGTTGTACATGTTTCTTATACACATTAAGGGTCATGTCGATACTAATATAGTTTGTGTCGATATTTTTTTTCCAGAATGAATTAAAAACAAGGTGCATCAATAAAGTGTCGATCCATATATAAAAAGTGTCGATCCCAAAATCATCGAACCCAAAAGTATAATGTAATATGTAATTTTTTAATCTAACCGGTACAATTATACCGGTTTTATGAGAGAATAAGTCTAAATAATGTGTCGACACTAATATAGTTTGTGTCGATATTTTTTTTCCAGAATGAATTAAAAACAAGGTGCATCAATAAAGTGTCGATCCATATATAAAAAGTGTCGATCCCAAAATCATCGAACCCAAAAGTATAATGTAATATGTAATTTTTTAATCTAACCGGTACAATTATACCGGTTTTATGAGAGAATAAGTCTAAATAATGTGTCGACACTAATATACTTTGTGTCGATATTTTTTTTCCAGAATGAATTAAAAACAAGGTGCATCAATAAAGTGTCGATCCATATATAAAAAGTGTCGATCCCAAAATCATCGAACCCAAAAGTATAATGTAATATGTAATTTTTCAATCTAACCGGTACAATAATACCGGTTTTATGAGAGAATATGTCTAAATAATGTGTCGACACTAATATAGTTTGTGTCGATATTTTTTTTCCAGAATGAATTAAAAACAAGGTGCATCAATAAAGTGTCGATCCATATATAAAAAGTGTCGATCCCAAAATCATCGAACCCAAAAGTATAATGTAATATGTAATTTTTTAATCTAACCGGTACAATTATACCGGTTTTATGAGAGAATAAGTCTAAATAATGTGTCGACACTAATATAGTTTGTGTCGATATTTTCTTTCCAGAATGAATTAAAAACAAGGTGCATCAATAAAGTGTCGATCCATATATAAAAAGTGTCGATCCCAAAATCATCGAACCCAAAAGTATAATGTAATATGTAATTTTTTAATCTAACCGGTACAATTATACCGGTTTATGAGAGAATAAGTCTAAATAATGTGTCGACACTAATATAGTTTGTGTCGATATTTTTTTCCCAGAATGAATTAAAAACAAGGTGCACCCATAAAGTGTCGATCCATATATAAAAAGTGTCGATCCCAAAATCATCGAACCCAAAAGTATAATGTAATATGTAATTTTTCAATCTAACCGGTACAATAATACCGGTTTTATGAGAGAATATGTCTAAATAATGTGTCGACACTATATATTTTGTGTCGATACTAATTTAAATATCAAGTGTTTTCCACCGTTTATATAGTACTCTTAATCGAGAAACCCTAAACATAAATGCAAGCAGGCAGATCTTCCTCTCCTCTTTCTTCCTTCTACCGTTATCATAAGTGACGATCAGATATTCAGGTAAATTTATCGATATTTTATGGGTTTGATTGATTTCTATATTGGAGTTTTTATCCTGAATGTGTTTGTGTTCCATTGTAATAGGGGTAGCATCCAACCAAAATGGCTCCAAAACGTCAGCGTCAGAAGCGAGGTCTTTCTCAAAGCTCTTCTCAACCCAGTTCTTCTCAACCACCTCCTTCTGTAACAAACGATTCTTCTGAGGAAATCAGGTCCTTCGAAACTCTGAACTTTAGATCCGACATGGAGAAACAAAGATGGCAGACGAGTTTTAAAGTAAGGAAGATTCGTCCCGAACGTGTCATTGACCTGGGTTTCTTGTTTGATGATAAATATGCATTTAGTTTTAAATCCACATTTACATCTTGGGGTTGGCTTGAATTCCTTGGTGTAGAACCAAGATATTATCCCAACCTAGTTAGAGTCTTCTACAACAATGCTTCCTTACAGCACGAGCCTAATAAGACTAATATAATAGGAATTAATACACATGTCATGGGGAAGGATATATATATATCTCCAGAAACTATTGCGGAGGGTTTAGGTGTAGCGAATACAGGGGATTCAGATGAAAATGGTGTAGATTGGTCTACAATTAAACGGGTTACTAGAAATAGCCCAATTCACCTCGATGTAGAGTCGAGAGTGTTTCACAAAATGCTCACATGGTATATCCGGCCTAGTGGGGGAAAACATTCAACGCTTCGAGACAGCGATTATTGGTGGATAGCAAAGTATAAATCCAAAACGGCTCCAAACATTGCAAAACTCATATTTAATACAATTGTATATATGGTCACAAAGGGAGCAACAATTTCAACTACACTACCATATGGATGTGTCATCACCCATCTGTTGAAGAAGAAGGAAGTTGATTTTTCGCATGACGCCCCTGTTCGATTAACCCGCAAGATTGACATGGTATTTATTAAAAAAGCGGGATATGATTTTGTTGAAAAACTCGGTTGGAAGCGTGTCAAGGAGGTCGGATTAGATCAAGAGAGGGAGGAAATGGACCCCGTTGGCCATGAAGAAGAGCAACCAAGTGGAGACGCAATGATGGAAGAAGCAACAGTTGCAGAGGATGTCACAATTAAGACCGTGATGGAATACATGGTCAATTTTCGGGAGCATATTGATTCCCTTGTGAGTGGAATGCGATCCGATATTTCATCATTGCAACGTGAAGTCTCCATGTTGCGTAACGAATTACGTCAACGACATCAAACGAGTTAGGTAATTCATTATCTATGTTTCTTAACATTTACACGTTCTGAACTTTATTTTATTTTCTTTTAACAGATGTGGACAACCAATCGGTCGCAGAAGATGAAGCTGACGATGAAGATGACGATGATGATGATGATGACGATGAAGCTGGCGATGAAGATGATGACGATGATGATGATGATGATGAAGATGATGATCCAAACAAGTATATCGTGTCTGCAACGCCGCCTTCAAGAAAACTTTTAATTTTTGATCTCAATGGTGTCCTTGCCTACATCCCAAGACTGCCGGCAGGTTTTAATTCTATTCTTTTGTATCCATTATTTTAACATATAAGCGTAGAACTTTAATCTCATTTTCTTCATGTTGTAGATGTTGTCCTCAGAAGAGGATTATTTGAATTTATGCAATTTTGTGTCGACAATTTTGTTGTTGCCCTTTGGTCTTCAAAGATGAGGTTAGAACATGTTTGAGGCAATTGAATTACTGTAGTCAAATCGTTAATATACATTTGAATGTTAACATTCAAACTTGATTACAATCTCAGGCATAACGTCGACCGTGTACTTGAGAAACTACCTGTATTTTCCGAGCATTTTCTATTCGTGTGGGTAAGATGAATGTCATTACAGTTTGCTGACTTTTCCTTGTCTATGATTCCTACATATTTATGTTCGACTGTTTGTGAACAGGATCAAAAAAAATGCAAAACATACGATTCTGTTACCTATTGTAAAGATCTCAATGATGTTTGGAACGCGTGTCCAGATTTTAACGAGCTAAATACACTTTTGGTCGATGATTCAGCGGAAAAAATGATTTATAATCCGGTAGGTTGCATTTATGCAATATGTTTCTGATCAGTTGAACAGGTGTTCAGACATTGATTATTTTAACAACTTATGTGTTTATATAGAAATACAATTACATATGTCCACATACCTTTGACGCTGCTTCCCATTCGAACGACAAAGCTCTAGGTATGACACAAATTTATTCATGCTTATGCGAATTTAATTTATTGTTAGTAAAATTGCACCTCATTAGTTTGATAATTGAAATTATTTATGTATGTCCTCAGAAAAAGGCGGAAACATACGAGAGTATTTGGAAAATTTGTTGAAGGCCTCTAATGTTCCGGACTTCGTTAGAAACAACCCTTTTTCATCGGATTAATTTTGTTTGGCGGTACATTATTTGAACATTCTTGTGTATTTAAATTTTGGTGTGATTATATTGTATGTATATTTTCATTAATTATTCCATATTTGCTTCTATGTATACATATACATTTGAGTGTCTATACTTTTTTAATATATTGTAAAGTATCTATCCTTTTTATAAAAGTGTCTATACTTTTTTCACTGTGGAAAACATTAATTTAAGGTTATCTTTTGAGTGAGTTTTAAGATATTAATTTAGTAATTATAGGCGTCTAATGATTAATTTTTTACGTTACGGTATATATTATTGTTAAATTAAAAATTCTTAATATTATTTTATAAATATCAACACAATCAACTAATTTTTTGTGCAAATGAAATTATTAAATTAATATTGTAGGTGGAAAACATGAAACATACTTAAAAAATATTGAAACATAAATTACATATCTTTAAAAAAAGTATCGATCCTTTTTATAAAAAAGTATGGACACTTTCAACATATTATAATAAAATAGATAATTTTGTAATATAACCGGTATAAATATACCGGTCTTATGCGCGAATAGGTCTACAACCTATATCGACACTTTTTAATATTGTGTCGGTACTTTATGTCCATATTGGAAGAAAAATGTGTCGATACAATTTAAAAAAGTGTCGACATTTTACACATCGGAACCCATAATTATAATGTAATAGATAATTTTGTAATATAACCGGTATAAATATACCGGTCTTATGCGCGAATAGGTCTACAACCTATATCGACACTTTTTAATATTGTGTCGGTACTTTATGTCCATATTGGAAGAAAAATGTGTCGATACGATTTAAAAAAGTGTCGACATTTTAAGATATTAATTTAGTAATTATAGGCGTCTAATGATTTATTTTTTACGTTACGGTATATATTATTATTAAATTTAAAATTCTAAATAATATTTTATAAAATATAAAAACAATCAAATAATTTTTTGTGCAAATGAAATTATTAAATCAATATTGTAGGTGGAAAACATGAAACACTGTTAAAAAAATTGAAACATAAATTACATAAGTTTTAACAAAAGTATCGATCCTTTTTATAAAAAGTATGGACACTTTCAATATAATAGGTAAACATATGATGTAATAGGTAGCCCTTATATAATGTAATAGGTATCGTTTATATAATGTAATAGGTAATGGTTATATTGTAAAGTGTCTATCCTTTTTATAAAAGTGTCCATACTTTTTTCACTGTGGAAAACATTAATTTAAGGTTATCTTTTGAGTGAGTTTTAAGATATTAATTTAGTAATTATAGGCGTCTAATGATTTATTTTTACGTTACGGTATATATTATTATTAAATTTAAAATTCTAAATAATATTTTATAAAATATAAAACAATCAAATAATTTTTTGTGCAAATGAAATTATTAAATCAATATTGTAGGTGGAAAACATGAAACACTGTTAAAAAAATTGAAACATAAATTACATAAGTTTTAAAAAAAGTATCGATCCTTTTTATAAAAAGTATGGACACTTTCAATATAATAGGTAAACATATGATGTAATAGGTAGCCCTTATATAATGTAATAGGTATCGTTTATATAATGTAATAGGTATCTATCTCGCATGTGAGTACTTTATTCCAACCATGTGACAAGTGTGACAACTCCATCAACTCACAACTCAGCTTTGAACTCAATCAATATTGTCTTTTAGCTTGATGGTTCATAAAGCATGTTACTTGAACAGTATGAATCAATTATGCAATTTTCATGTTCAATTTAACACTGCATTTCAAATTCATTTCATATGTAATTGGAGTTTGAATTTAAATTTCAATTTGAGTTTGAATTTCAATATATATTTCGGCTCCACTATAAATATTAGCCCAAGCCAATATGCATGTTATAATTGATTATTCCTAATTTCCATTGTTTTTTTTCCAACGTATAAACGCGAGGGAAATCCCGACCATTTTATTTTTTGGTCAACTTTAAAGCGTCAGAAACGTTTCGGGCGTATGATCTGGGTGGTATACAAGAAATGTAACAAATAGCAACTAAAATCATAAGTTGAGTACCACCCAATCATAAGTCTGAAATACTTCCGATGCTCATCAAAATCCAAAGCTCATTTGGTGCCAAGCAAAAGGAAATCAAAATCCAAATCTCATATGATGCCAAGCAATAGGTAGTGGTTATATTGTAAAGTGTCTATCCTTTTTATAAAAGTGTCCATACTTTTTTCACTGTGGAAAACATTAATTTAAGGATATCTTTTGAGTGAGTTTTAAGATATTAATTTAGTAATTATAGGCGTCTAATGATTTATTTTTTACGTTACGGTATATATTATTATTAAATTAAAAATTCTAAATAATATTTTATAAAATATCAAAACAATCAAATAATTTTTTGTGCAAATGAAATTATTAAATCAATATTGTAGGTGGAAAACATGAAACACTGTTAAAGTATCGATCCTTTTTATAAAAAGTATGGACACTTTCAATATAATATAATGTAATAGGTAAATTGCAATGCTATCGGTATAAATATACTGGTTTACTTATAAAATAGGTAATATAAGCGCTACCTATTACATTATATAAGCGCTACCTAGTATGTTATTGTACTTTATAATATTTCCGGTTAAATAATATAACATAACCGGTCTAAATTTTAACCGGTCACTTGTTTAACCGGTCACGCCGTATATTAGCCGTTTTTAGGCGCCGCACCGCAGAACGACCCTATTGGCCAACGCCCACAGACCGTTGAAACATTTCCACTTCACACCGCACACAATATCATACCCTTTTTCTCTTCACTCGAGAATAATTAGCTGTTATGTGAAAGTTACACAGCTGTCATTTTCCCTCCACAGGCCCCACGCGCCTCTCACTCCCTTATAAATACCTTTCCCCCTAAACTTTAAAACCAAATCCGATCAAAATTATCACAACTCCAACCATTTCAAAAGGGCGAGAAGAAGAAGGAAAAAAAAACCCCTCTCTCTTCCTATAAGCTTCCTCTCTTTTAGAAATGGCTCAAGTTAGCATGATGAAGGCAGTTTTGGTTGCTTTGGTCATGGCGTTTCTAAATGCCGCCTCGGCGCAGGTTAGCGAGGCTCCCTCTCCTTCACCGGATGCTGGTGCTGGGTTCTCTTTGGGCGTTTCTAGCGCAGCCGTTGTCTGCTCTTTGATTGTTTCTCTTTTTCTCTATTGAAGAGTTAAGTTTAAGGGGCTTGTTTGGCTGTATTATCTTTTTCTTTCTTCATATTCTCTCTGAGTTCATTCTTTATTACATGATTATTGTAATGAATTTGATTCTTCTAATACAATATTTCGAGTGTAACATTTTTAGTTGCAATTGAAATGGTTTAGCGCTTACAACTTAAAATGTGATTGATGAATATCAAATACAAATTTATAGTGTAACATTTTTAGTTGCAATTAAAATGGTTTAGGGTATACGATCGAAAAAGTTAAAATGTGACGATGTAACATTTTTAGTTATAACTTATCAAACCTAAAATGTTACACTTCTGATAAGATTTTTAATTACAATCGATTCCCGTCTTTTTTTAACTTTATATAAACGAACATTTTAGAATTTTCTAGTTTTTCTGACCTTTAATTCCCAAGGATATTATTTTTAGGAAAGCAAGACAGATCTAGAAACAAATAAAATTTGTAGTAACATTCGGGGAGTTTAAGATTTGGAGTGGTTTTCTCTCTCATTGTGTCATGATTTTGCAGTTGAGACTTTTCTATTAGGAAACGTTAAATTCTAACCTATTTATTGAAAGCTTCTACTTATAACGTGTTTGACTGATGCACATTTCTCATTCCTTCTTTGAATAATGCTACCTTCTAATATGATTTTTAAATGCAATAAGAGTACATCATAAAAATCAAAATTTGTATAAATACCCAAGTCAAAGTTATAGGTTTAGAATTAGGGCAAACAATGATGAGAAGAGAAACAAATAATGATTGTCATCCGAGACAATATAAGATTTTATATCATTATTATCTTTTGAAAATAAGATTTTATATTTCTTTATTAAGAAAATAACAAATTTATTAAGATGTGTGAAATTAGAAAGTTATATAAAAATTTAAAAAATACGAAATTATAAAATTTTGAGAATATAAAATTAAATTATCAATAAAAAATATAGAAAATATACTTAAATTATATAAAAATTTAGAGAAATCGTGTTAGCACTCTCGATTCATCCATGATTGTTACGTTAGGTAAGCCGCCATGGGTGTTAGTCGAATTACTTGCAGGCACATGGCCTCATGGTGATGGGTAAGGTTTCCCATTCTGACAAGACAACATGCCAACCGACAATCACCTTCCAATTATCTTGAAACAACAACTACACAGCCGACGTGTCTTCTTCTACCACCCATTTGAGCCGTTCGAAATGTCCCCTTTGATTCTTTTAAAAAAGAAAAGCCTTCCCATTTTCCTAAATATACATCCCCAAACACACAAATGTTAACACTGAAATTTTTTACTAATATTTCTCAAATTTTTCCTCGTCAAAATCTCAATTTCTTTGTTAATTCAGTATTTAGAAATGGCGGCAGTTAGCTTCTCCAAGGCTATTATGATGTTTGTTGTTGCCGTCGTCCTCTCAGTGGCCACCACTGTATCGGCTCAGGACACTGCAGCCGCGCCTTCTCCGACCATGGACACCGGAGCCGCCTTCTCTCTGCCGATTTCCGGTGTTGCTGTTATATTATCTCCTTTTGTTTCTCTTCTTACTCTTATGAAGCAATGAGTTTGCAGCGTTTTTCCTTCTTTTTTTTGAGTGATTTATGTATTGCATGTATTTGAATTTATTGTATTATTATGATTATTGTCTATTTGATTTGTAATAATATATAATATTATTGGTATATATATAAATAAATGGTGTTCACTTTTGTGTGGATAGTTTAAGGTTTTATAATGAAATGATATCTGTTTTAGTCCTTTAAATTTCATAAATTTATTGTTTAATATAATAATAAAATTGCATTTCGTCCCCTCAATTGATAAATTTATAATTTAGTCCTCTTAAAAATTATAATATTTAAATTCATACAGTGATGAAAATATATTTTGGTTCCTCAATATTTTTTTATTTTTTTATTTAATCCAAAAAAAATATTGTATGCTTCGTCCCTACACAGATATAAACAAAAGTTTCATTTCAACATATAGTTATATATTAACTAAAATTAATATTAGAATTATAAATAGCATCTATCAAATTAGTATTTTCAATCAAATATCATCTAAATAATATCAATGAGAGAAAAATGAATAGAGATCAATAAATTAGCACTGAAATCCAACTGAGTTTTGATTTTATTTCTGGTGTACGAAATATGTATTACGTTAACTTTTGAAAACAACCTTCATTTTCTTATTTTACCGATCAAGATGAATTCGTTTCTAAAAACAATGACTTACCGCGATGTAGTAACTTTTCTCTTTTAATTTTTTATTTCATTATTTTATATTGTAATTATTAATTCATCTGTTTTGTAGTAATCAATTTCTTACACAGAAGATTGATTTGAAATAATTTCTATAGTAAAGAATGTATTAATAAATTTAATAATAAAAAGATTGCATCGATACAATCCGTAATATAGAAGAGATTGACAGATATTTTGACTGAAAAACACATGGTAAATAAATAAAAAAATAGATGTGGGACAAAACTTGGCGAGTTTTCTTGCACTGCAAGGTGCTTGAAATTTTAGTTTTATGTTGCCTCAGGTTGGATAATATTGAGTTGCCCTCGATGATGAAAATGAACTACAATGCAATTATACAACCCATATTCGTCATTATACCTGACCGGCCAGAATTTTGCAGCCTTTATTTATCCTAGATTTATTTGGCAGACTGGTGTAAAATATTATGTTAAAGGATAAAGTTTTAAAAATTTTAAGAGGGGTAAATTTATAAAAATTATAAGAGACGAAAATAGATTATTAATAAAAAATCTTAAAATATATAATAATTTAAAATTTTTAAGAACGAAAGTCACCTTTCGGTCCATCTTTGATTGTAGGATGGAATTGGCTCCAGTTTTTTTAATGCATTGATGAGTAAGAAGAACTCAACCATCTCATTCTCGTCATTGTAAACTAACATTACTATATCCCGTGCTTTCGAAAGGACAAATCTCTTGTGTCATTTTCTACTCGACTGCCTCACTTGTGGTATAATATCACAGTTGGACAGTTTCTGCTCTTGATTAAGACTTGTGTTCCAACAACTACTATACTTTTTAACTCTTTGATAAAATATTTAAAGCAAAATAAATTGATGTAAAGGGCATTCCACTGTTTATCACAATTATTGCACCTCTTGCAAGTTGAAAAATAAGAACCAACATTTACAAAATGCAAACTTCTTTCATCTTTTCCCTATAAATAGAATGAATTGTTTATACAAATCATCTGCTGCAATTGTTTGTTACTTTCCCCAGCACATGGGGTTGTCTTATGCGGGAGGCACAAGTGGTACAATGTTTGGTCCAATTCCTACTGATATACAACTTACTATTTACTATACTAGTTAATAGTTGAGTAAAGCATACAGTTTATCTGGTTCCTAGGATAAGAAATTTCGACTCTGCAGACTTGGGCGTTTCAAGAAGCTGTACCTTTAGGTTTTTGGATGTCCAGCTCATGCTCTGCTACCATGATGCACGAATCAGCTTCAAGAGACGAGGCCGGGCTCTTCTCTTTCAATGTTTCCTTGGGTGGATTGAGGATGTCAGTTGTGCATTGTACATCAGGCGCTATGCCAACTTGATCTATGTCATGAAGAGCAGGCGATAGATACTTTGCAACCGTTACGAAAAGAGCAGATCCGTCATGTAGCTCTGTGATACTCTGCAGCAAAATTCATTCAACAGTTATGTCGAATAAGCTTTGAATGATTAAGGCTTCAATTAAAGTCGACAAAATGGCCAAGTTCAGTACTGGAAAACAATTGAAATGCAGTCCATCACTTGTAGGATTAAAGCAAAACTAGATGATATAAATTAATAGCATTTGTGGTGCCAAAACGAATTACATAACAAGCACTGTCGGCGTTCAGTCCCATTGCTTTGGATGGGATAACTATCCACCAGTTTAAACCAATATCCAGAGCAATTAAATGTGCAATGGAAAGATGAATTACCATCACACCAACTGAACATTAAACTTACCTGAATTTTCCCTTTACCAAAAGTCTTGTGGCCCACAAGGATAGCTCGACCATTATCATGTAGTGCACCTGCCAAAATCTCACTTGCACTCGCACTTCCCTCATTCACCTATTACAGATAGTAAAATGATTTGTTGTTAAGAGCTTTAAAGTCGTAATGGAAATTAAAATAAACAGATGCAATAAACATTTTCAGATTTCAAACAGAATTTCCAAGATTCTGCTAAAACTTTCAGGGAGAGTGCTATAATCTAGAAAAAGAGTTTGCAAAAACATCCTAAAAGTATATCAATTTGGTGAAGATGTGACATAGTTATGAGTTACAAGCATTCTTATGCATTTAAGCATTTCTCAAATTCATACTACTTGGCTTGAACTTCATCTTGCCATTGCACATTTCTGGATATTGGTTTAAACTTCTTTTTTGTGGTAGTTCATGCACTCAACTGAATCCTTATCTATGTTGAGAAAACAATACACTTATAAATCCTTAAACTAAGAAAAATGGTAAACTAGTTCAATTTAGGTTGATATGAACTGAGAAGCTACATATTAAAATATTTATCATGTTCCGGCTGACCTGTCTACTAACACGAGCTAGTCAAAACTCTGTTTGAGAAAAGTCATCATGTTCTAGGTTAGTTATGGTAGACGGTTGAACAAGAATAAAGGGACTTTCAGATTTATTCAACTATGTAAACGCAATATTAGACAACAATGGATGCATGTTCTGATAAAATTTGTCTAATAACAACAAGAATGGTTGACCAATGATCCAGCTAAGCCATGATATAGGACTAGAAGCGATAAAGTGTTCAGAGAACTTAAGTGCAAACACACAAAAAGGAAAGAACATAAAAATAAGAATAATTCCAAGTTGTCAATAATTCCAATGTTGTCAATACTATAGATTGAACCAGCCAGTTGAACCAGGAATCAGTGGTCCATGCAGTCCAATACTCACAAACCAGCTAAGAACCAGTTGAATCAAAAGAAAACCAGAAAAATCAATTTTTTAAAACTTATTTTCAAATCCTTTTATGAAAGATTATTGTATTGATGAAACTTCGACATTCAACCCCTTGAATTTATATTAAGATTTTGAATTATTCCTGTCAGGAAAATTTTGAATATCAAGTGTCAATACTCACAAGAACAACAAGAGGATCATGTGTTAAAGCATGACTATTGGCCATGTTAATGGGGGACATATGGCCATCACGGTCAATTGTGTTCACGAGAGTCTCATTCCCATCTAACCATATCTGGGCAACATCCAGTCCAACTTTCACTAGACCTCCCTGCACAATGATTTGGGAGGACAAATTTAAGGACAGAAATTCCATCAAAATTATCTTCAATCAACAAATAAGGACTGAAAAATCACCGGGTTGTTCCTCAAATCAAGTATGTATGATTGTACACCCTGGTTCTCCATTTCATGAATTGTATTCTTCATATCTGTAGCGGCAGTCTGTCAAAGAAGAAGATGAATGTCCTTATTAACCTATCTGGTAGTAAAATAGCTCAAGTCAATATTATAAGACCATTACTTTCACAGTCACTTTTGCATGACAAAAAGAGGCTAGTTAACTGGTTATTACCTGCGAGAATGTTGCTAGCTTCAAGTAACCAGTTTTTGTTAGGCGGCCATCTGGGGTTCTATGAGGGATGACAGTACTGGATATTGGTGAAAGCCTAATTAACTCACGAGGTAGTTTGACCTTCAAGTAGAACAGCCATGTTTCAAAATTAACAGATAAAAAAATATAATAAAAGATTCCATTATACTTACAATCTAGTAATGTATGAATAATTCCTTGACTACTATAGCCAATTTTCAACTTTCCTTTCTATTTGTTGAGAAACAATCAATACCAGTAAAATTACAAACAAAAATGATGGGTGGCACGTGATTGTTACTTTTCTTCTAGAAGCCAAAGAACAAAAGAACAGGCATTTGAACACAGAAACAAACAATATTTTCGAAGAAGTATCCATTTATAAATGAACTTTTCTGAAAGTGATATTTTTATATATAAAGAAGAAGGAAAAGCAACAACCACAAGGAGCCTTTAAAAACACCATAGCAATGCCTGCATAATGAATATTGAATGGTTTGTTACCTCTTTGATACTTGAACCACTTCCTGAACCATTCTCTGGAGAACAAAACATCAGTTTTATTAAGCATAAAAGCATTATGAGAGACCAATAATGTATTTAGATCACCTGGCCTAATTCTTTGGCTAGAACAAGTAATACCCAGAAGAAAATATGAACTCAAGAGTTGAAATGAAACATAATAATGTCACTATAAAGGAGATACAAACACTTATGCCACTTTCACAATACTATATTGCTTGCTTTTGTGACATAGGTTATGCAGTAAAGTTCAACCAAGTAAGGAGATAATAAATTTTCATCGTCCACATGCAGAGGAAATTCTTTAGGACCAGGCTTCTGAAGCAGGGTTACTTAGATTCACTATGAATGCAAAGGGATTATAACTACTAGTTCGTGATAAAGGGAGGGATAGAACATTGCAACTCTATTTCAGTCAATGTCTAAAAACAGATTCACAAGTTTAACAACAACAACAACAACAAAACCCTATTCCCATATGCAATGGGGTAAGGGGGAGGTAGGGTAGTAGGCTGCCCCCAACGCCAGGTTGAGAGCAGCTTCCGTGGAAGACCTCCGACAGTCAGAAAATTAAAAAAAAAAATATATATATAAATACAATGCATGTATAAATAATACATAGTTGAACAATCTTCATATGCAGTCTACATATGCTCGTCTATAATGGGAATTAATCCCTGACACAAGTTTAAGATGTCTGTATTTGATCTTAGTGCAATGAATTTAAAGAAAGCCTGATCTCAAATCGCTACATGTCCTGTCAAGATATAAATGATCATATTTTATGCAGATTACTGACTTAATCTTCATTTAGATTACAGAGAATCAGAATGGATAATTACTCTGTGGAGCTTCACTGTAACCGATGTTCCGGCTTGGCCTCTAAGCCTCTGGGCTGCTGATTCACTATCAACACCATCAAGTCTCTTCCCTGAAACATCAAAAACAGCATGAAAACTTAAGCAGAGTTAAGTTATAACATTTGGAAAAAAAGATACTTTTCACTCTCATATTTTCAAGAAAGAAATATAGGCATGATGCATTTCTGAACTTGAATTGATAAAGCAAAAACAATCTGTATAATGAAAATTGTATATGTAACCGTGGATGGGCAAGGTAAAAGCTCAATAACATTCATACCATTAATCTCAATCAACTCATCTCCATCATGTATACCAGCACGAGCAGCAGGGCTACCTCTACCATGACAAAACAACCTGCATGGTTTAAATAAATTATAACCACAATGCTTGAACTTATGATTAATGTCAATAGGAAATATTTTTAACATACATATGACTATCCAATTTGAGCAGAAGGTAGAAATCATTCGTTAATGCCAACAAAAATTGAAAACTTTCGGGGAAGAAATTATGCTAATCAGTTTTCAATAATACAGAAGGAAAATTCGTCACCTCCAATCCGTTATCATTTGTGAATTAAACAAATTTAAATTGATTGTCACTGGAACACAGATTTTTTCTGGTCTCCTCCAGCAGGTTGGTATTGTAAGATAAGCTTTTTGCACTCACCAAGTGTCCAGTTTTTGGTTCAACACTTATGAATAGGCCAACTCCTTGCAAATTCCCATCGCTTCCAATTCTAAAACTTTGGTACTCCTGAAAGAGAAAAAATGTGACAGAAAGGTATGGTAATCCTTTGAAGTAGATTCATCAATCAAAAAATTGAAAAATAATGTAATCACCAAGAATTGAGTAACCCTAAGAACACATAGTAACTTGGCAAGATGAAATGGCATAACAAATGAGTAGCCACATCATAATTCATCTTATTTTTTAGTATCAGTATGGTACAAAATTATCCTAGCTAAACCACAGCAGAGTTCACACAATTCATAAGAAGCAGATTGTTATACCTTTGGACTGATAATCCTAGTGAAGGGATCTCCAAGAGTTGAAAGCATTCCTCTGATTACCGTATGCGGCATCAGCTGACTTCAAGGGAAACATTTCCACCATGGTTTGCTGCAACTTCAAATCCCAGTCTGCAATAGGGTAGCTCTCAAAATTTATTTACTTCCATATGTTATTTCTTAGTTCCTAGGTAACAAAAGTAGGGGCAGGGGTGTTCAAAAGGTTAATTCGGTCACCGACTGAACTGAGTTAGTCAAAACAAATTAAGTAACTCTTTCTTTAACGTTAATTGAACCGTTTTTTTTTAATTATTAACCGAACCAAACAAAGTTTGGTTAATTCAATCGGTGACCAAATTAACCGAAATATTTTATAAGTTTTTTTAATTAGATTAATTTAGGTTTAATAGAGGTATTTTTCATTTGGATTAAAATTTGATTGGGTCTTGAAAGTTTACTGGGTCTAGTGTGATTAAAAAATAGTTGGGTCTTAATTATTAACGGGTTTAAGCTTAAAATATAAATGTAATATATATAATATATTAAATACTTAATATGTTCGATTAATTAGGTTAATTAACTGATTTCGAACCAAATTAACTGATAATCGAACTTTGAAAATTTTACCTGTTAACTAATCTAACATCCATTAATCGGCTAATTAACCGAACTAAATTTTGGTTCGGTCAATCAATTTAGTTAAATCCGAACAATGAACTCCCCTAAGTAGGGGAAAAATATAATATTATGTTTATATTATATCACTACCTTCCCAGACATCTGTGAAAACTAATTATCCATAAGGAATTCAAATCTAATTTTTCCAACTTCAGCCAGAAGCATAGGCCATAGCAGCTTCTATGTGGAGAAAAAAAAATCCAGTCAGCGTTGACTGTAGCAAATCAGTATACCATTTAGAATAAGGATTTTTTTAATATAAATGTAAGAGCCTTGAATACAATAAAAGTAAAAGAGCTTACTTGGAAAATTAAAAAAATTAGTGCTTATTCTATTTTCCATTTTTAATGAAAAGAAAAAACACGCAACTGCTTAATCAATTCCTCATGTAGTGGGAAAAAAATAAGGATAATGGGAAACAAAAATTACCTTGATGATTAACGTAGGGTCAACGAATGTTTCTCTTATCAAACCCCAAGCTTCCACAAGAGTTCTTTGAACTTGAACTGTGTTCGACGGTCACACAAGAACCCAATTCAATGTTTAAAATCATGTCGGACAGTAAAAGCCAGAAAAACAAAACACCTCTTGAGCGCGGGAAACAGGAAAGCAACGGTGAGGGACTCAGCAAAAGCCGGAGAATCACTACAAACAGAGGCCAGAGCCGTGGCCGCAGCGGCGAAACCAACAACCCCTTTTGTTAGCGACTTGATCAGGTCATGAGTGGTGGATTGTTGCGTAGGGGCCTCTGTTTTAACCGATGGATGATGATTATTGTTGCGGTTTAAAGAAGCAGTGGGAAATGAGGCACTCGGTTTTCTGGGAATGCCACGATTCATGGATGAGAACCGATGAGAAAACCGAAGAGTCGTGAGGATTTCAAGAGATCAAAATTCGGGAGATATTTTTGTTTCGGTGAAAGAATAATAATGTTTGGATGGTGGGAAAATTTGAAGTTTGTAAGAAGCTGAAAGTGAATTTCTTTCTATATTTTGCTGGCGGGATTCTGGTGGATCGGGCCCACATGAATCTAACGGTGTGATATTTATTTATTTCCATTTTGTGGCAATGAGATCTGTTGCGTTGCGTGTTTGAGTATCTGTGAAAGGAAGAATCCACCACCGTCTGCAACATACCTACGTATAAGAACAAGTTATATTAAATGGTTCCTTTTGTTCTATTTTCTTCTGATTTTGGCTACTTAACTTTTAATTGTTATGTTCTGATCACACTCTTGTTACATTAATTATGAGATATATTATTAAAAATATTAATTTCTAATTTAATCTTAAAATTTAATCAAAATATTATTTTTTTTAAAATTAATCATTGGCATCTGATCAATTAACCAACTAATTCATATCGGGTATTGTAGAGGTAAGGGTGACCCTCCTAACCCAGTTTGCTCCATTTGCAAACATCAGGATTTAAACCCCTGACCTTGATTAAGGGACCTAATGCCTTATATTACTAGACCAACTGGTTGTTGGTATAAATTTTATAAGAAAAAATTATACACCGAAAATCTTAGAATATATATCAAAATTGAAGGATACATAGAATTTCATGTTCATCTTACTTTATTTATTTTTTTCACTTATAAAATTCTAACTAATATGTTTAAGAACTATGAAGATATTAGTCGTAAATTTCTAACTAATATGTGAATAAGGACTGTCATCTCTATGAAATTATGCTTGAACAAAGTTGCTTTTTAATATTAACTAATGCTGGGTCCGTTAGTCACAAAGTAAAGCTATACCACATATGATATACATAAAATGTTATGAGATGAAGAAAAAAAGTTGGAAGGGAAACTCCAAGCTTCTTGTTCCATCATCCCCATTTGCTGGAACACTCTGTGTCTTAAGCTTTGCTCCAACATCTTTAACCTCGGTGTCTCTCCTTTCGGTATCACGTACTACCTCAAAGCTTTTCTGCAACTGTACTGATATCGCATCACCTCCAAAACCCCATCACCAGATCAAATGAGTTCACCGCCGTCTGCATTTGTTCACAGTCATGGTTGTATCTCCAGTCCACCTTAGAAATTTAACGACCCCCACTAATCATTTTGACATGACTAGGCTAAGGAAACAATGCAAACTAGGAATCAATGAAAATCAGCAAGCTTCCGGTTACAGAGAAGAGAGGGGACTAGATCACAAATAATATATATATATTAGAGTATCATAGATCAGATTTCGAGTCTTTTTTTCCCATGCCCTTCAAAATCACAAGCACAAGAAGAATAATAACACCAATTATCATAATACAAACATTGCTGCTACAGTCATTTTAACTGTCTAATGCAAAATTTACCAGAAAGAAAAGAATTGATAATGCATATAAACTTCTGTCATCTCATGACCATAAGAAATATGTTCGGAAACATGTCAAATGAAAACGGACTAATGTAAGTGAATGTGATACATAAGTTCCTGCCCATATGGAGGAGGGAGCTCGATCTACTGCTGTTTCTCCCGTCTTGCCACTGAACTCTCCCCCTCCTTGAGCTTTCCTGCTGCAGCCCTGGCAGTGGTTGAACGCTCTGACTGAGAGAAGCGAATCATGATTTGCATGAGAACAGTAATAACGGCCAAGCCAATTGCCGACAATGCAATGCCCTTCCATGAGGAGAAAAGTGATGACAATCGGAGGAATCTGAGAGCCCCGAAAGCCATGATACATGCCCAAGAGGATACAACCTGACCAAGTCATGTTAGTTCCAGAAACAACTCTTATGACACTGAAATAGCTAGACAATGCCACATTAACTGAAAATTCATTAATAAGAAAAAGAAAGAGCCTCACTAGAAGAGACTTAATTGGCCGACCAATATCCTGCAATGGTTGGTCACTGAAAGTATCATCAGCAATGTGCTTGTCCAACAACTTGTCCTACAAAAAAAAACAATGAGTAGGAAACTGATGCATAACTACCGCAAGCACAAGAACAAATATGATTAATTGTTACACATAAAAACATGACAATGCACAAGCTTGTCAAGGCTAGAGTAATTCTTCTTTTCTTTTTTGAGAAACAGTGTCTACTAACACAACTAGATGAATAATACCTTCTCCACAAACAGATCTTTACACCATTGTGCAATAGCCTCATCCGTTTCAGGCAGTTCCTTCATGAGGTGTCGTTTTATGTGTACGTGCACCTGCAAACGAGAGAGAATATATCTTAACAGATGAACAAACCCAATACAAAGATCAATGATACCGGTAGGTTTAATCATCATAGCTTCAGAGTAACATATATGTTTCCGCCATAAAAAAAGAAATGGGTAAAGCAAATACTATTTCAGTATGACCTATGACTATTCTTAGTGGGTTGCTTCCAATTCCATACTTCAACCTGCAACTCAACCAATTCCATGTTGCCACAAACCACAAGTAGTTAACTGATTCCTAACATGCTCATGGCCAACAAACTTTTGGCCTTCACTCCTTGGATTCTAAAAGATCAGATAAGAAGCATGCCCTTCACATCGTTAGAAGTGAAGTCCTTGTAAATACTCAAAATCCATGCACAATTATGCAAAAATATTTGACTTGTTTTACATTTGGGATGAACTCTGACTTACCACGGAAGATTCCCCCTTGAAAAGTCTAAGCATTGTAGGTGAAGGTGAGCTTTTTGGAATAGCCACTGTCACATCATAAATGGCTGGGACAAATGAACGCATGTGACTTACAGCTGAAACAAAACCCTGATGCAACACAAGTAATATTGATATTTCAGGCATATGTTTTTCATATGGAATAACAATTAGTAAGGGCCTATAAGAGGAGAGTGGCTATTTTCAAAATAAAGTGCTTCATTATTACAAAAATGTAAAACTACAGCAAACATGATTAACTCTGAACTAGGACCGGGAACATATGTGACAGTGCTATCATAGCTGAGGCTGGCTAAGCATGGAACATGTGCAAAAGAAGCAAACTTGCAAGGCCAGAAACTTAGTGGCTGGCAAGAGTTTACAACAAAATCAATCTATAATGCTTTGAGGTAAAAATATTATGAACCTTGAACTGAAAGAGTGCTAAAACAGACATGCATTAAAAAAAATAAAAAATGAAAAATAACCTATAATTTAACAAAATGATATAGGTAGTATTAGAATATTATGAATCTAGACCGACAGTTCCCCACACACAGAGACATACATGATACGTATATATATATGATACCTAGATAAAGATGATAAGAAATTGAAGAAAACCAGATCAGCAAAATCCAACTTTAGTACGAGGAATCAAAATGTTTCTAAGTCTAGACAATCCTTGTGAGGTCGCATATTCTTGAGCTGCTACAAGCTTTGCTTGCGTAAAGCGAGTTCCCTCTACAAAAAGCGCCAGCCAAAATGGCTGTGGAAAGTCCCTCAATTGTTGTAGGCCTGCCTGCAAATATAATTCCACAAGATTTTGACAAGATAGCTGAGGTAATTTGAAATCAAGCATGCATAAGGACACAGCACAGAAATATTTATGGTCACTATATCTGTATACCGTATAGAGGTATATGTAACCAGCTACATAGTCTGGGCTCTTCATTTTTCATGAAGTACCGTGTCCGAAACTCGGATATGGGGATATGATCCCCAAGGATCCTCCAAATATATGGAAAAATCTAAGAATACCCGTGTCGGATACATATCCATATCCGACACTTGCGCATGAGTCCAAGTAACATTGGTAACCAATGATGAAGGTGTGTGCCTATGCGCTCAGGCACATCCAAAAGGATCAAAAGCCCCTCAAAACCTCCCAGGCGAGGTTCTTTCAAAGAGGCAACACTTGTCTTGCACTTGAATGCACTGCACTTTATTCTAAGCACAGAAAAAGCCAGCTTTGCCGTTCGGACTTTTCAGGTTCCTTTTTTTTCTTTTGAAAGCCAAAATACCATAAATGTTATCTTTATTTTATTAATTAGTCCGACCCACCAACTCTTTTGGGTTAAGAATTCAAAACAAGTTTAAAACATTGTGATGTAACAACCTTCGATCTCACTTAATCTCTTTCAATCTTAATGCTCTGTCTACATCCACTTTTTTTCCTATTCTCTATCTACTCTTCTATTTTCCATCTCTTTTCTCTTTTTTATGTTTGATTTTACAGTAGTATACTTTGTTGTTTAAAATAGAAGACATTGATCTGTTGTAGTAATAAAAACCAGAGCAATGTATGTTTTGTCTCTGCTTTTATGTTATAGTAACTCTTTTGGGATAAGAATTCAAAACAAGCTTTTGGGTTCATAGTTTGTACAGTATACTTTGTTGTGTCAATGTACTGTAATTTACATGTATTACATAATATTTTTTATACATTATATATTATGTAGTGTTTTATTCTAGTCCGATGAGCACTTTTTCCATGCCTTGTGCCTCAGGCTATATGGAGGTCTTAGCGCCTCGAGTGAGCCTAGCTCCCTTGACAACACTATATGTAACTCTTAATAAACATGCATCAACAAAAGTAAAAGAAAACTTCCACCTTTAATGTGTTTTCATCCTTTGCCCAGCTTTCTTTCCAGAAAAAGATACCCAGAAAACCACATTGACCAACCGATGACTTGCACAATCAGACATGGTTCTATTCTTCATAACTAAGCACAACTAAATTAAACTTGATTCTTTATACAGTGAGATTCACAGATGGAAAATAAAGAAAAAAAAATCTAGACTTGAATCACTTCAATGTATGGCCTATCTAATTGTCACTATAAAGAACAAAATTAACTATAGCAAACTCATAATAGCATTTGTTTCATCATTTTGCTTTGGGTAAAAAGAAAGGAAGACGAAAATGTTAACAATCAGAAGTTGAGCCAAATAAACAAAAGTAGATAAGAAAAGGAATAAACTGCTGCTTCGACAGGAAGCTTGTTTATTCATCACCTAGATAAATTTCATAAATTTATATGACCATATTCATGAAAATTTTAAGGTCATGTCATGGTGGGAGGAGAAAGGCGAGAACACGAAGAGGGCGAGGGAGAATCGGGGGAAATGAGACGAGGGTTAGGGATTGAGAATGAGGGATTGGGAATTCTGGCACGTGAAGGAAATGAAGATAACTTACCTCTAGAGCAGATCAGCGGGAATGGATTGGATATGAAGCAATTGGAGCGACCCAAGGAAATTAAAATAGCTGAGCCTAATAGTCCTTATCTGCTAAACAAATGAAGAAGGAAGGAAATTGTTAGAGTCAGTTACAAAGGACAGCCAGCTGGCATCCTTAAGATTCTGATAGATTGTAACTAAATAAAAATGAGCTGGGATGATGTATTTTCCTCAGGATATGAATGAACACGCTTTTCTTCTCTGAAATCTCTCAATTTTCTCTCTATTCCTATTACCTATTTCTCAAATTCTTTTCTATCTATCCCAAACCATAACAATTGGTATCGAGAGCCTTGATTCTGGCAAGTAAATCAAGAGCATGACAAAGAAAAACCAGAGTATGGAAGCTGATTTATCGGGGTTGCAGAAACAGATGGAGGAACTAACAGCCTTGGTGAAATAAGGTCAAGATGAAACTAATCCACCCAAATGGTGGGAGACGCAGAAAAACAGGATTGCTGCACTAGAGGCAAGAATGTCAACTAATCAAGGTTATGTGGAGGAGCTGTTGAAGATTTTAACTGGTAGAGGTGGTGAACAAGAGCAATCTGCAGGTGATCAGGTAAATACTCTTAATAACTCTAAAAATGTGGAGAGAAATCATTTTTTAGTGACTATAGAAAAGGATATAAATCAAGATTCACTTATAAACCTGAGGAACCGTGGATTTTGAATGATAAGCCGGATGCTTGTTTAGCCCTTAAGAACAGTTATAGGCCTGAAAATCAAGTGGGTGAAAACAGTAACAATAGACCTATGATGCATGGACGGAAGCTGAAAACAGGGGACAAGGGGGTTCTTTTAACAGTGTAGGGACTATGTGGCATAGACCCAAAATTGAGTTGCCATTTTTTGAAGGGATAAATCCTAGGGGATGGTTGCAGAAGTGTTTGAAGTATTTTTTTTATGCAATGTTCCTGTAGATCAGAGGGTGGAAGTTGCTACTATGTATCTTACAGGAAAAGCTTAAATATGGTTTGATGGCTATATTATGCAGAAGCATCATGTAACATGGCATGAGTTTGAAGCTGATTTATGTCATAGATTTAGTGATAGGTCTTTTTCTGACATTGTGGAGGAATTCACTAAGCTTACTCATAAAGGATCTGTTGAAGATTATCAAGAAAAGTTTGAGGAGTTGCAACCACACATGCTGTTACAGAATCCTACTTTGGGTGAGGATTTTTTTGTGTCACTTTCTATAAGTGGACTTAGAGAAGACATCAAACATAGAGTAAAAGCTTTAGATCCTAAAAATTTATCTGAGGCATGTAAACAAGCTAAGCTCTATGAGTTATCTGTGGAGTTTGAAAACAGAAAGTTGAGACCTTCCTTTAAAGTCCCACCCTACCCAAACCCCATTATTACTTCCAAGACAACTTCAGTACCACTGCCTACTAAATCCACACCAAATTCCAATCCTAAACAGAATCTCATTGATTATAGAAGGCAAAATAACCTTTGTTTTAAATGTGGAGAAAAATTTCAACCAGGTCATCAGTGTAAAACAAGAAACTTCAATATGATGATTGAAGAGGAAAATCCTATTCCTACAGAATCTGTCCCTACTGACTCAGACCAGCAGATCATGCAAGAGGAGGAAAGCTTGGAAATTTCTATGAATGCAATTACTGGGTGCATTAGTCATAACACATTGAGGATTCAAGGGACAATTCAAGGTAGACCTTTGAACATACTCATTGACAGTGGTAGTACACATAGTTTTTTGACACCACAATGGGCTGATGCTGGCATTCAAGTCCTAACTCCATACCCTTTAGCTATTACAGTAGCTAATGGTCAACAATTATATAGTTCATCAAGATACAACAATGTGGAGTGGCAGATGCAAGGACACTATTTCATACATGACTTTAGACTCCTTAAATTGGGGGGAAGTGATATGGTGTTAGGGGTTGATTGGATGAAGGTCTTTAGTCCAATTTTGATGGACTTCAATCAGATGACAATGAGCTTTCAACATCAGGGTGAGAATATTGTTATACAAGGGCAGCAACCTTCACTGCTTTTGCAGCAGATTTCAGGTGCTACCTTACTGAAAATGATAGCCTCAGATGACGCTATTTTAGGACATATGGTCTTATTGAGTATGATTGAGACTCCTAAACCCATTCCTGTAATTCTTCAACATCTTTTAAAGAGGTATAACACTATTTTTACTGAACCTAAAGGGTTACCACCTAGAAGAGCTCATGATCATGCTATTCCTCTCAAACCTGGGTCTAGTCCTATCAATTTGAGACCATACAGATTTCCTCATAACCAGAAAATAGAAGTGGAACAACAAATTGCTGCTATGTTGTCTTCCTCTATTATTCAACCAAGCAAGAGTCCCTTTGCTTCTCCATGTCTTTTAATTAAAAAGAATGATGGTACTTGGCGGTTTTGTGTTGATTATAGGCAACTAAACAATCTCACAGTAAAGGATAAGTTTCCTATTCCTGTTGTGGAGGATCTATTGGATGAGCTCTATGGGGCATTTTATTTTTCCAAGATTGACTTAAGGTCAGGCTATTGGCAAATCAGAATTAAGGAGGAAGATATCTACAAAACAACATTTAGGACTCATCAAGGGCATTATGAATTCAAGGTAATGCCTTTTGGTCTTACTAATGCTCCTGCCACATTTCAAGCATTAATGAATGATTTATTTAAATCATTTCTTAGAAAGTTTGTTTTGGTGTTCTTTGATGATATCCTAGTTTATAGTAATTCTATGGCAGAACATATTACTCACTTACAGCTAGTTTTGGAGGTTTTGCAAGATAACCAATTGTTTACAAAGCTGTCCAAATGTTTCTTTGGACATACTCAGGTGGAATACTTGGGGCATATTATTTAAGCAGATGGAGTAGCTACAAACCTTAATAAGATAGAAGCTATGAAGAATTGCCCTCTTCCTAGATCTTTAAAGTCTTTGCGTGGATTTTTGGGATTGACTGGTTATTACAGGAGGTTTGTTAAAGATTATGGTGCCATAAGTAAGCCTTTGACTCAACTACTTACTAAGGATAATTTTCAGTGGACCACTACAGCTTTGAATGCTTTTGAATTGTTAAAACAGGCTATGTGTGTTGCTCCTATTTTAGCCTTACCTGATTTCAGCAAAAGTTTCTGTTTGGAAATAGATGTTAGTTCAGGAGGAATTGGTGATGTGCTATCTCAAGAGGGCAGACATATTGCTTATCTAAGTAAGGCCCTAAGTCCTAGACATGATGCCCTCTCTATTTATGAAAGTGAGTATCTTGCTATTTTATTAACAGTTTCTAAGTGGAGGCATTACTTGGAAAGTAATCCTTTTATTATTAAAACTGACCATGAGCCACTGAAGTATCTACTGGAGTAGAAACTGACCACCACAATCCAAAAGAAAGGGTTGACTAAGTTGTTGGGGCTGGACTATTCTATACAGTACAGAAAAGGTAAGTCCAATACTGTAGCAGATGCCTTGTCTAGGCAATGGGAAGATGTTTGGTTACTATCTTACTATGGGAACTACTTTGCTTATTCCTAGCTGGGTACAAGATGTTGAAAACAACTATAAGGAAGATAAAATAGCTGCTGATTGGATTAATATCTTGACTGTGTCACCTAATGTTTGATCCTAATTGGAAATTTTCAAAAGGGATACTTAGATTTAAAAACAGAGTTTACATTGGTTCTAATGGATCTCTTAGACTCCAAATTCTTCAAGTTTTACATGATTCCCCTCATGGAGGTCATTCTGGGACTCAAGCTACTTATCAGAGGATTAGGTCCTATTTTTATTGGCCTAAGCATAAAGCTATGGTAGTCACTTATATCAGATACTGCACAGTTTGTCAGCAAATTAAGGTGGAGCATATATCTAAACCCATACTACTACAACCCCTTCCTATTCCTCAACAAGCTTGGGAGGTGATTACTATGGATTTTATTGAGGGCTTACCTACTTCCTTAAAAAAAATTGTATATTGGTGATAGTTGATAAGTTTACCAAATATAGCCATTTTATGGCATTGTCTCATCCCTACACTGCAGCTGAGGTTGCTAAGCTATATCTAGACAATGTCTACAAGCTCCATGGTCAACCTAAGATGGCTATTTCAGATAGGGATAAAACATTTACTAGTCTCTTTTAGAGAGAGTTAATGAAACAGTTGGGTATTATAACTCTATTCAGCACTGCTTACCATCCTGAAACAGATGGTCAGACAGAGAGAGTTAATCAATATCTTGAGCAATATCTAAGAGGACTCTGTTTTTTGCAACCTAAACAGTGGGCTAAGTGGTTGGCTCATGCGGAGTGGTGGTATAATACTACCTATCACACAGCCTTAAACCTAACACCTTTTCAGGCTCTATATGTTATAAACCTCCTACAATGGTTTGGCAACCAGAGGTTACAGTGCATTATGTGGGTGAATTGATGAAAAGCAGGGAAGAAATAAGGCAATTGGTGAAACATCAACTAGAACAAGCTGCTAATAGAATGAAGCAAGAGGCAGATAAAAAACATACTGAGAGAAGTTTTGCAGTAGGGGATAAGGTTTACCTGAAGTTGCAACCCTATCGTCAAACATCCCTTGCCCTGAAAAAAAAATTTGAAGTTAGCAGCTAAGTTTTATGGACCATACAAAATTATTGATAGAATCAGAGAAGTTGCGTATAAATTAGAATTACCAGAGAACTCTCGGTTGCACCCAGTCTTTCATGTCAGTATGTTGAAGAGGCATATTGGGCCAGCAGTATCATCTTCGACAGAGCCTCCTGTGGTAGATGAATAAGGTCAGTTTCGTATAGAACCAAGTCAAGTTTTAGGCAGAAGAATTATCAATCGAGACAACATGCCAGTTACTCAGTTACTAGTTCGATGGACTAACCTGAACGATTCGCATGACACCTGGGAAGATTATTCGGTGCTCCGTGGTCAGTTTCCATCTTTTGATCCTTGGGGATAAGGATCCTCTCGAGGGGTGGGTATTTTCATGGTGGGAGGAGAAAGGCGAGAACACGAAGAGGGCGAGGGAGAATTGGGGGAAATGAGACGAGGGTTAGGGATTGGGGATTCTGACATGTGAAGGAAATGAAGATAACTTACCTCTAGAGCAGATCAGCGGGAATGGATTGAATATGAAGCAGTTAGAGCGGCCCAAGGAAATTAAAATAGCTGAGCCCAATAGTCCTTATCTGCTAAACAAATGAAGAAGGAAGGAAATTGTTAGAGTCAGTTACAAAGGATAGCCAGCTGGCATCCTTAAGATTATGATAGATTGTAACTAAATAAAAATGAGCTGGGATGATGTATTTTCTCCTCAGGATATGAATGAACACGCTTTTCTTCTCTGAAATCTCTCAATTTTCTCTCTATTCCTATTACCTATTTCTCAAATTCTTTTCTATCTATCCCAAACCATAACAGGTCATTATTATGATTGAGGATGAAATTTAGAAGAATTTTAGGGTTTTCAGAAAGAGAGAAATTTAGATACAGAAAATGTGCTTCATTCATCAGATAAATCCTCAAAAGATCGGTACAAATTATATATCTATAGTACCAGCTGTCAAACAGAATCTCTAACAAAATAACCACCCTATGCTGACTCATCATTCCCTATTCTTTCCCCATACTCTTCTAATAGACCCAAGCCCAACTTAAAAGCCCAACAGTAATTAAAAGAAAATTATCATATAGACCCATTAACCCCTCATATACCTCAGCCGACTCCCCTAATCTCTTCAATTCCCAATTCGTCAGATACCTCGATCCCTAGCCTTCCAGTAAAATCCCTAATTTCCTTCGAGATTTTCCCCAATTTCTACTATTACTTCCCAACTCTTCCCTTCGCGATTTTCCCCAAATCAACACGATCAAACCCTAACCTTCCTGTCATCATAACAATACCCCCTTCTCCAGATGATTCTTGTCCCCAAGGATCGAACTGAGGGAATTGTTGTCTCAATACTGTATAATCCTCCCAAGTTGCCTCTGTCTCTCCCATATTTGTCCACTGAATGAGCAGTTGAATAACTGCGCGATTCTGTCTTGTAATCACTCGTTGATCCAAAAACAAGGGCTGGATAAATCTTCAATTGTCCATTCGATGCGGCCTCTGGAGGATCGATCGAGATAAGTCCTTTGTTCCCCACTTTTTTCTTAAGTAAACTCACGTGAAAAACTGGGTAGATCTTCGAATTTGCTGGCAACTCTAGTTTATAAGCAACTTTACCAATTTTGCTTTGTATCTTGTAGGGTCCAAATAACGAGCAGCAAGCTTCAAATTTCTTTTGAGGGCCAGTGATGTTTGTCTATAGGGTTGAAGCTTCAGGTAAACTTCATCGCCAACTTGAAACTCCATGTCTGTTCGATGCTTGTCACTCATCTGCTTCATTCTGTTAGAAGCTTTAAGTAATTGTTCTCATAGTAGTGAATTTAACTGTTCCCTGTGTTGCATGACATCTTTCACTGCTTCCACCCTAGATTCTGTTGTCCATGTCACATTAGGAGCTTTATACCCATATAAAGCTTCAAATGGTGTCATCTGTAGAGCAGAGTGATAGTTAGTATTGTACCACCACTCAGCCTGAGCTAGCCATTTGGACCAAGTCTTTGGTTTCAAGAAACACATACACCTCAAATACTGTTCCAAGTACTGATTCAACCTCTCTGTCTGGCCATCTGTCTCAGGATGATAGGCAGTACTAAATAAAGTAGTTGAACCCAATTGCTTCATTAATTCTTGCCAAAACAGACTAGTAAAAGATTTGTCCCTATCAGAAATAGCCACCTTAGGAGGACCATGTAACTTGTAAACCTGATCAAGATAAACTCTAGAAACCTCCACTACTGTATAGGGATGAGATAATGGCATAAAATGAGCATATTTAGTGAATTTATCAATCACCGCTAAAACGCAAATATACTTTGTTGAAGGTGGCAATCCTTCAATGAAGTCCATTTTAATCACTTCCCAAGCATTGTTTGGAACTGCAATAGGTTGTAATAACCCTGGCTTAGAAATAGTTCTATTTTAGTCCTCTGACAGATATCACACTGCTGTATATGCTCCTGAACTTGAATTTTCATCCTTGGCCAGAAAAAATAAGATTAATTTTCTGATAAGTAGCTTGAATACCTGAGTGACCTCTTTGTGGTGAATCATGCAAAGCCATAATTATATTCTGCCTCAAATTCCCTTTGCTGCCCACATAAATCCTATTTTTGAAATACAAGACTCCTTTCAGTAATTTCCAGTCCTGTAATTGATCTGGATTAATAACAAGAATAGGTTTATTTTCTTGAGCTAGAGCATCTTCTTCATAACTCTTTTCATATCTTGTACCCAAGTAGGAGTTATAACAGTAACTCTCATTTGAACAAATTCACCAGAATCCATTGTTGTCTAGAGAGTGCATCTGCAGCTTTGTTAGACTTACCCTTCCTATACTGAATAATATAATCCAACCCCAATAACTTTGTAAGTCCCTTCCTCTGAATAGTTTTAGTTAACTTCTGTTCAAGTAAATGTTTCAAGGACTCATGATCTGTTTTAATGACAAAAGAACTATTCTATAGATAATGCCTCCAATGGGAAACTGCCATCAAAATGGCCAAATACTCCTTCTCATAGATTGAGAGATCTGCATGCTTAGGACCTAAAGCTTTACTCAAATAGGCTATAGGTCTTCCTGCTTGAGAAAGAACAGCTCCAATCCCTTTAGAACTAGCATCAGTTTCCAAAAAAAATTTCTGCTCAAAATTAGGCAAAACCAAAACTGGAGCATTACACATAACTCCTTTAGCTTTTCAAAGGCTGTAATAGCTTCTTGAGACCAATAAAACCCATCCTTTTTCAACATATTGGTTAAAGGCTTACTCAGTTCCCCATATCCTCTGATGAATTTTCTGTAGTATCCAGTTAAACCCAAAAATCCTCTTAAAGCTTTCAGATTTTTAGGCAAAGGCCACTGCTGCATGGCTTTAATTTTGGTAGGATCTGTAGCCACCACATCAGCTGATATTAAATGCCCTAGATATTCCACTTGCTGCTGTCCAAAGAAGCACTTACTTCTTTAGCATATAACCTGTTTTTCAACAGCACCTCCAACACTGTTCTCAGGTGTTGTTTATGCTCTGCCAAGCTAGGACTATAAACCAAGATATCATCAAAAATACAAGAACAAACTTCCTTAAATATGCTCCAAACAATCATTCATTAAAGCCTGAAAAGTAGTTGGAGCATTAGTAAGGCCAAATGGCATTACTTTAAATTCATAGTGTCCTTAATGAGTCCTAAAAGCAGTCTTGTAAATATCTTCCTCCTTGATTCTAATTTGCCAATATCCAGACCTCAAATCAATTTTCAAGAAGAAAGCATCCCCATTCAATTCATCTAACAAATCCTCCACTATAGGAATAGGAAACTTATTTTTAACCGTAGTAGAATTAAGTTTCCTATAATCCACACAAAATCTCCAAGTTCCATCTTTCTTTTTAATAAGTAAACATGGAGAAGCAAAATGACTTTTACTCACCTGAATAATAGAAGAGGACAACATCTCAGCAATCTATTTTTCAACTTCAGCCTTATGATGATGAGCAAATCTATAAGGTCTAAGGTTTACTGGTTGTGTTCCCTGTTTAAGGACAATTGCATGATCATGTTGTCTACTAGGAGGCATTCCTCTTGGTTCTTCAAAAACTTCTTTAAACTCTTCTAATAGGTCTTCTAATGGTAAAGGAATTTCACTGCCTTCTACTTCAACACTTAACAAATAAATCTCCCCATTCAATTCAATGTCCTTCTCTGCTAATTCTGTAATTTCTCACCTGTGATAGATCTGATTAATGACAGCTTTTGAGACCCTTTTATAACTACAGTTTCTCCATTCTTCTCAAAACTGATAGTTTTAGTTTTAAAATCCATCATTATAGGGCTGAATTCTTCCATCCAATCCACTCCCAAAACCATATCACTACCTCCCAAAGCTAATACTCTGAAGTCATGCTGAAAATCATAGCCTTGCATCTTCCAGCTCACCTTATTACTCTTAGCAGTACTGAACAACTTCTCACCATTAGCTACTGTGATGACTAATGGTTGGGTATGTACTAATTCAACCCCTTCCTTGGCCCATTTAGGAGTTACAAAACTATGGGTGCTGCCACTATCAATTAGCACATTAATAGGTTTTCCTTTGATAAAACCTTGGATCCTCAGGGTAGTATGTCCCACATTCCCTGTAATAGCATTAATAGAAATTTCCAAGGTCTCTTTAGGTTGATCTTCCCCTCTCCAGTCTCTCATTCTATTAATTCTTGTTCAGCATAATCAGTAGGTTCCTCTTCCTCCATACAGTTGAGCTGTCTCACTTTGCACTGATGTCCTGGAGCAAATTTTTCCCCACATTTAAAACACAAGTTATTGGCTCTCCTGTAATCCAATAAACTCTGTTTGGTACTCGTATTAGGAGGAATTGTCTTAGGTAAAAATCCCTTATTCCCACTGCTCTGTTGAATATTTGAGGGATTATAAGAAAAAAATTTGTTAGCCACTTTATACTTCTTCCCTTCAATCTCATTAGCCAATTCATAAAGTTTTGCTTGCCTGTAAGCTTCAGATAAATTCTTGGGCTCTAACACCTTCACCTTATGCTTTAATTCTTCATTGAGACCACTAATGAAGCTGGAAACAAAATAAGCCTCCCCCAGATGCATGTTCTGTTGCAGTAAATAGGGTTTTAGCTCTTCAAATTTTTCTTGATATTCCTCTACACTCCCCTTCTGCATCAACTTATTGAATTCTTCAATAATATCAGAATAGTTTCTATCCCCAAATCTGTGACACAAATCAGCCTCAAATTCATGCCAAGTAACTCTATATTTCTATAATATGTAACTATCAAACCAGGTTTCATCCTTCCCTACTAAGTACATAGTAGCTATATCCAGTTTTTCCTCATCTGGAATTCCAAACAGATTAAAGAACTTCTGACATTTCCTAATCCAGCCCCTGGATTTGTTACCATCAAACATTGGTAACTCCAATTTGGGTCTCTGTAACACAGAACTTGTATTCCCAAAAGGGTTTTTACAGTAGCTTCTAGTATCAACATATTCATCTCCTCCCCCCTTAGTCTCACTAGAACTACCCATCCTATTTTCTTTGCAACTTGAATTAACAGTTTGATGACCAGTAAACCCTATAGGTTTAGAAGCTAATATTCCTGGTTCATTCGGTTGAAAAGTATATTCTCGTGCTCGCTAAGAACCTTAATCAAGCAGGGTTGTTACCTCCATTTTTGTCCTGTTTCTCAACTGTTGTTGGTTGGTTCTTCACTGACTGAGGTGAAACCTTCTCCTCAGCTGCTTGATTGACCATCTGCAGGATTCTCTACAAATACCCCTGTTCTCAATCAATCCTTCTTCTACTGATTAAATCCTTCCTTCCAACACATCTTTCTGCTCGGTCCACCACGATGGTAAAGATTCCTCTTTCCCTTCCATGGTCTGTTCTGGTACCTCACTGGTTCCAGTCTTCTGTATCTTCCTTGTCTTTCCCAGCGTGAACTACTTGATTTTTTTTGGATCACAAAACACAGCTCTGATTACCAATTGTTATGATTGAGGATGAAATTTAGAAGAATTTTAGGGTTTTCAGAAAGAGAGAAATTTAGATATAAAATGTGCTTCATTCATCAGATAAATCCTCAAAAGATCGGTACAAATTATATATCTACAGTACCAGCTGTCAAAACAGAATCTCTAACAAAATAACCACCCTATACTGACTCACCATTCCTCTTCTTTCCCATACTCTTCTAACAGACCCAAGCCCAACTTAAAAGCCCAACAGTAATTAAAAAGAAAATTATCATATAGACCCATTAACCCTCATATACCTCAGCCGACTCCCCTAATCTCTTCAATTCCCAATTCCTCAGATACCTCGATCCCTAGCCTTCCAGTAAAATCCCTAATTTCCTTCGAGATTTTCCCTAATTTCTGTTGTTGCTTCCCAACTCTTCCCTTCGCGATTTTCCCCAAATCAACATGATCAAACCCTAACCTTCCTGTCATCATAACACATCCCTTCATACTCCAGACAAACTCACTTAACACGTGATAAGCAAACCAAAGTTCTTACTATGACTAAGAATACTAGATTTGCAAGTGAACAATCCTATTCCAGTTTTAAAAGCAGAAGCTAATATTACATAGGAAAAAATTGAGGAACATTGACCATAATGTCAAACTAGTCAACTTAATATTCTTTCTTATCTCTTTAGCTACCTATTGCATTAATTACATCTCACACTTTATACACATTAACATGTAGCTCAAGCACAACCAACTGTGTATGAAAATACTATGCACATGCCATTGTCACTAGCTATTACCAGTTAAAATTGAAGACAAATATGAGTATCATATGAAACTAAAAGAAATGGTGACAAACACAATCTCATGATAAAAATTTGTAACTTCAAACGAATAACACCAACACATACCAGAAGGAATTTTGATGATTTCTTCATAAAAACTAATGTACTGCCAAGACAACCTGATCGCTGTCAATAGCAAATGTAATTGTATCTTAGCCCAGAAAGCATTTTAAGAGAGAAAAACAAAGTTAAAGTGACAGGTAGAAATTCCGAGCACAACCAATATGTTTTAGAATGGATGTTTCAACAGTATGTAAATGTTCTGAGTTGGAATACATTAATACAGACCTGAGCCAAAAACCCATCCAACTAACCAATCGATATCACTTTTGTGATTGGATAAGACAAGGGCATGTTCCTTACCTGAAAAAATCAACAATATCAGATGGAAAGTAAATGATTCAAAAGATTTAGGATAGAACAATAACCATTATCCATGTAACTCTAAGCCTAAGACCTAAGTTTCTTAGTAGAGGAAATTGACGTCACCCATAAAACTGAAGCTTTCATGGTCAGCAAAAACTTTAATCTGTAAATAAAATGTATCAAAGATCTAAAGTTAATTTTCAGGAGAACTAAAGAAATGGCATTCATGGTACCAGTTCTTTTTCCACATTAAAAAGGTTGGCTCAATAAAAGTCAATAATTAACAACTATTCATATAACACCTATCAGCCCTTAGAGGAGATAGGAAATTCACAACAACTGTTCAAATCATTATTTGCCTAAAATCTAGATGAATTGAGAATGCACCGATCTTTATGCCTCTGGACACCAAAAATATGAGTTGGGCAAACATTCTTACCTAAATATAACTTACCCAGCAAAGTTTGCCACATTCAGAATCCCAAACAAAGCAGAGAGAATCTTTAACTCGATTCTGCATCTTGGTACTTAGCATGCAAAGATTATTTTGGAGACCTACTTTTGAAGTCTAGTTGGAAATGGAAATATAAACAATTTAAGCATTTGGTCATCATAAAATGCTGTCTCAGATTTCAGGATTAAACATACAATGCCAGAAAGGATTTCAGAATTCAACTATGCTATCTTCAAAAATGCCCAAAAGGAGTAATGTCTTCAACATGATTCAGAATTAAACAATGAAATAAAAGACTTGGTTAACACCTTAACACCCGCCCACCAATCAACAAGCCAAACGAGTTCTAGCCACAACAACTCTGCCACACACGGTTGATCTTTCTATACGTCTTGGACAGTGGCCGGATGAGAACAAAGCATACTGCCTAAAAAAAACTTCATATTGTATAAGATTGAAAAGGGTCATTGAACAAGTGAGTAAAAACAAAATTTACACACACCAATGAAACAACTGAACCAACTTATCTAACCTAATAAATTTTGATTGCTACAAAAACATAGGCAACAAAATGGACTTTAAAAATCCCATTTTTAGTATCAAATAAAGCGGAAGCTTGTAAAAGCTGAAATCAAATATCCCAACTCAAATTTTTCTTTTTCTTTTTCTAAATTTTTTAGCTCATAAGTAAAGTAGAATCCAAACCCGTATTTGTATATACAACTCATTAATAGTTCATCTCAAAAGGAAAACCCTTTATCGGCATTTTCCTTTTAATCCACCACATCATAATTGAAAACAAAACGGGAAAACGCAGAAATCAATATTCAACAAAGAAAAAAACAGAGCAACCCTTGAGAAGTAAAAGAAAAGAAAAGAATCTATCGAACATTATAAAGGGAAAAACAACCTGAATGAGATTGACAACGAGGCCGGAGATGAAGAAGAGAAGGCCCAATGGAACGATGACAGTTGCTGCTACAGTCGCCATGGACCACAAACTACTCCAGCTCTAGAGAAAATCGTAGCAAAAGGATGGGTTTGTAGTATGAATTGAGATTTTAGATTGATTGGTTAAGGAAAAAGGAGAAGATTGTTGTAAATATATGCATTGTTATATATATATATATATATATATATATATATATTATATATATATATATATATATATATATATATATAGGGAGAAATCTTTGTTTATATGTTATAGAAAGTAGGAAAAAAAATATGAATGAACAAGGTTGATCCAAATACATAAAATAAATAAAAACGCCAACAACTCTTATATCACATTCACATCTCTCCTTTATGGGATCTCATAATTCTCATTAGAGGGAGAATTGGTTTTTTTTTCTTATAGATTTATTTCTAATTTTTTCATTAATTCGGATAGATACATATCGTATATCTAGTTTTGATGAGTGAGCCTCTAAATAAAGATTTTATGCATATACAAAATCTCGAACTTGACACTTACTTAAATAATATCAAATTAGAAGAGTTGGTTTTAATAGATTTAATTTGATAATATTACATCAAAATTATTATTAATTTTATGTTTTTTATAATTATATAACAAATGTATATTAATTAAAATAATATTGATATGGTATTAATAATTAAACTAAAGTACATCTTAAAATATCATAGATAAAATTATAAAATTAATGAAAATTGTTTGACACAAATGATTGAGATTCATAAATTGAGCTTGTAGATCAAGTTCGAATTCTTTCAACCGTCACTCCGGTATGACATGGGTCTAGACTGGGAGTCACGCTTACCTAAACTTTTTATTCACCAAAAAGAAAATTAATTTTATTCATAATATTATCAATTAAGATTCGTGTATAATTATGATATGATAAAATTAAAAACATTAATCTTATGGGTCAACTAAATTTATGCTGCAATGATAAAATATTTTAAGTGCTGAGAAAATTGAGCAGCAGCAGATGCTATATTCTTAGAAGAACTTTTTCCGTTAGATTGAGTCAGATTTTTAATATACTCAATTTTAATTAAAAATTAAAGTTATCCGTATTCAATTCAGATTTAGAAAGATTTTATTCAACATAATATGACTTATATTTTAAGTTAAAATTTATATTTGAGTTGATCTAAGTATATACAAAATTTATTTTTATTATATAAAATATAAAAAAACTATTATTTAATTGTTTATAAATATATAAATAATAATTAAAATATTATACTCCATCAAATCAGGTCAATTTTTCTCATCTTAAATTTAATTAGACCGATTAACCATACCTTAAATCTAATTTAACCCGACAAAGAATTTTCAAAGTAAAAAAAAAGAAAAGAAAAAACTTTATTAATATTTGAGTGGTTGCTGTAAGTCCATCTTTTGTTGTTCATTAGTTTCTTTTCCTCAATTCCTCATGTCCGCTGCTCTGTCTGTTTTGCTTTTTGTGGTTCTGAATAAATATGTAATGTAATAATAAATCATAGCCATAACATAGAATATGGTTGGAATATTTATATGCCTTGCAATTAGTTACATATCTCAATTCATTTACTAAACAAATATAGAAAAGTATAGACTTCATATCATTCATTACATCATATCTCAATTCATTTACTAAACAAAACCATAATTTTATAAAATAACGTGACATGTTAAATTAATAAAAAAATATCATCTGATTTTTCAATTATACTAAATTTTTATTTTACTTAATTTTATTAAAATAACGTTTATTATACTCATAGAATTGAAAATAAAATAAATATTATTTTAATTTCATATTATAAATATTAAATTTGTACTATAAATTAAAAATTATTTGATATGATATTATAATTTTATGGATGTATGATTTTTAAATTATTTTTAAAATTATTAAATAAAAATTAAATGTTTAAATCACATCGTTAATAAAAAATAATTTTATTATTTGAAACTATAAATACTTGGACCACAAAAAAACAAAAGTTTTTATTTTACAAATACAACACCAATTAAATAAATAATTAGTTATAAAATAATTTTCGTTTAACAAAAATTAATTTCATTGAACTTTTTGAAAATACGTTTTTAATTATTTTTTATTAAATGATATGATCCAAACATTATGACTTTTTGTTTAAAAAGTTTAAACACGATTTTAAAAAATATATCAAAATTATAGCATCACATTAATAAGAAAAATAAAAATAATATTTATATGGTATAATAAAATAATCGAAATAACCTTAACTTTTAATAATGTATCAAGTAATTTATATGGTATAAATTTAATATTATAATATGCACTAAAAATATGGTATATATGTAAAATTTAATAATGTAGCAATCCATAACTTAAATAAAAAATACATTCAAACTGAAATAAAATAATTGAAATAATCTTAACTTTAATGATGAATCAAGTAATTTATATGGTATAAATTTATATTATAATATGACACTAAAATAATATTTAATTTATTTACATCCATTTTATTTTAAATTTAAGGAACATATAAATTATTTTAATTAAAAATTAATAGTAAAATAAAATTTAGTTACAATTAAAGGGTCCAATGAGATATTTCTGTTAATTTATCATGTCACGTCATCTCTTAATTATAGATATAGTATTGTGTATTTTTATAAAAAATCTAAAATTTAATGTTTATTATATAACTTTGAAAGTTTAATATCTAAAATAATTATTTTAATATAATTTAATGTCTATTTAAATTACAACTTATAAAATAAGTAATAAAAATCAATATTTAACCTTCATTCCACCAAATATTATAAGATTAATACGATGGTGTAACAGGATCATCAAAATAAAATTAATCAATAAGATTTACTTTCTCAAACTTTTACAATCTTCATACACAGAACAAAATGCCCAAAAGGGCAATATCCATTTATTTATTCTAAACAACAATGGCTAACCTGACAAAGATCAGATTATTCCGAATACTTTTATTTTTTTTACTTAGAGGTCATAATCAACCAAGCAGTGATTTAGTCCAAATAAAATGCTAGAAAATCGGATTAAAACTAGTATTCTTAGACTATAATACATGTAAATGAACACGATTTACACAAAAATACTAGGCACAAAAATACAAGAAATAGTCGACCGAACCACTAGAAGAATTTAACATTCGAAAGTAATAAAAGGTGGTTTTTTTACTTGTTCATTCATTTTTCGCCCTTGCATGTTGTGTTCTTGCGATTGGCTCAGAAATCCTGAAAAATGCTAAAATGATCAATGAAACAGGGGGAGTTTTCAAGATTTACTTTGTAGATCTAGCTGCCGAGATTGTGTTTGAAAAATTATTTGGATTTTAAAACAAGGAAGGGATGAGCTTTCGAGAAAAAAAAATCAAAATTTGCAGTCGATGAACAACGGACGGTGGCGGAGAGGCGGCGTGGGGCAGCTGATGGTCGTTCTAGAAAATGTCGCCTGCGTTCTTCAAGATTGAAGAACTGGGCGAGAGGAAATGATAGAACAAGGGACGTTGTTTCTGGTTTTAAAATGAAACCTAAGTTTTAATTTTTAACTCTTATACAACCCATTAAGGCCCGAACCGACCCGCGCGACCCGATCCATTACCAGGTAACCGCATGTTTTGCTTTAAAAAAGGGTTAACTTCGTTTTGGTCCCCTTGTCTTTAAAACTTCCATTTTGGATCCAAAATTGAATTTGTACTCCAATTTCCTTTTGATCTGGCTACTTGATTGTTTTCCTATTCAATTTAGCCCCCTGTTAAGTCAATTCGTGTTTATTATTTTAATTTATTTATTTATTATTATTAGTATTAAATATATGTTTTTATTATTTATATTATTTATGGTATATTATATATATATTCTATTCTTATTATTATTGATTTTTTTTCATTTTTCATTTATTTATTATTATTATTATTACTTTTAGTATTTTATTTTATTATACATACATTTTTATATTTGTATATTTTATTTATGCTATTTTATTTTCATTGTGTTTTTTTAGTTTTTTTTGTTCTTTTATTATTTTTCCTTTTCTAAAAACACTTGACCTTTTTTATTATTCTTGTATATATTTTATCTTCATTTATTTTATTTTATTCAATTTCGTTTTTTTTCATGTTTGTTTCATCCATTTATTTTCTTTTTATTCTTATTGGTTTCATTTATTTCTTTGGTTTACTCTTTAGTTTTGTTACTTCTTGTATTATTATTATTATTATTATTATTATTACTATTATTATTATTATATTATCTTTTAACATCTTTTAATTTTTTAAGGGTATTTCCGTAGACTCCTTAAAGGTAAGTAATTCGGATCAATTTTTACCTTTTTAATTAAACTTGCAATTTTCTTAATTTAAGACAACTGGAAATTACGTAGTACCGAAAGGGCATTCAAAGGCTAACTCTTTATTGACTGTAACATACTCCCTAATCCGACACATCTTTGGTAAGACACATATCATGTAAGAAATAAGGTATCCGATCTACTTATTTGTTTTAAAATGAAAGATCGGTGGCGACTCTTATCCATTTTCCTAAGTCGAAGCCCAATTCCCCCACCCGAAAGACGGTTTCGACAATATGATATTATAATTTTATGAATGTATGCTTTTTAAATTATATTTAAATTTATTAAATAAAATTTAAATGTTTAAATCACATCGTTAATAAAAACAATTTTATTATTTGACAATATAAATACTTGGACCACAAAAAATACAAAAGTTTTTATTTTACAAATACAATAACAATTAAATAAATAATTAGTTATAAAATAATTTTCGTTTAACAAAAAATTAATTTCATTGAACTTTTTGAAAATATGTTTTTAATTATTTTTATTAAATGATATGATCCAAACATATGACTTTTGTTTCAGAAGTTTAAACACGATTTTAAAAATATATCCAGAAAATTATAGTATCACATTAATAAAATAAAATAATATTTATATGGTATAAATAAAAATAAAAAATAATCCTTAACTTTTAATAATGTATCAAGTAATTTATATGGTATAAATTTAATATTTATAATATGACACTAAAAACTAATGTTTAATTTATTTACATCCATTTTGTTTTAAATTTAAGGAACATAATAAAAATAATTTTAATTAAAATTAATAGTAAATGAAATTTAGTTACAATTAAAGGGTCAAATGAGATATTTATGGTATAAATATGGTAAATTTTAATAATGTATCAATCCTTAACTTAAATAAAAATACATTCAAACTGAAATAAAAATAATTGAAACAATTCTTAACTTTTAATAATGACTCAAGTAATTTAATGATATAAATTTATATTATAATATGAAACTAAAAAATAATATTTAATTTATTTACATCCATTTTATCTTAAATTTAAGGAACATTATATAAATTATTTTAATTAAAATTAATAATGAATTTTATAAGATAACAGTGTTGTGTCTATTTTTAATGATAGATAACAGTGTTGTGTCTATTTTGTAATAAATCTAAAATTTAATGTTTATTATACTTTTGAAAGTTTAATATCTAAAATCTAAAATTTAATGTTTATATATTACTTTTGTGTCTATTTTAATGATAAATAACTGTGTTGTGTCTATTTATAATAAAATCTAAAATTTAGTGTTTATTATATTACTTTGAAAGTTTAATATCTAAAATAATTATTTTAATATAATTTAATGTCCATTTATAAAATACAACTTATAAAATTAGTAATAATATCAATATTTAACCTTCATTCCATCAAATATTTATAAGATTAATACGATGGTGTACAGCCACATCATCAGAACAAAATTAATTAATCAATAAGATTTACTTTGGCAAACTTTTACAAATCTTCATACACAGAAACAAAATGCCCAAAAGGACAATATTAAGCATAAGCAATAAGCATAAACAACAACAATTTCCCAAACGCAAATCTCAATTGTGCAGAGAGAAAGATCGGTGAATCAGAATTTTCCGGATTTTTTTAAAGAGAAACACTGGATACAAAACCCGTATCATTTCCAGAAGCATCCCAAGTTCACAATAATAAGCCAACAAAAAAAAGTAAAGATACAGTTGGGGGCGGGGAGTGTCTTATTAAAAGGAGGAGGATAAATCTACCTAGACAAGTGAAAAATGGAGTGGAAGATACGAGAAAATCCTAGACGGAGACGAGATACAGCCTAAGTGTGTACAAGCTGGTCTCTCGCATATCTTCCATTGCCTCCACGATAGGCTTAGACTCCGAATCGGCGGCACATAAGGGTCAACGGCACCGCCGAGAAAGCCACCGTGAAGAAGAGTTGCAGCATCTGCTTTGGAATTTTCCTTGATTGGTTTTCTTTCGTCTTTAAAGAAAATTCAACTTTAAATGAAGAAGGGAAAACGTGGTAAGTAGTTGGGGAAAATTTGTGGATGGATTCCAACTCCTTCCATTTTATAATATTGGTGGCAGGGCAGACCTCTCTACACAATTTTATTTTATTTTTTTATTTAATTTGGATCTGATTTTATAAGTCAATAAAAACAATTGGAATTTGATTTATTAATCATTTTTGCCTTATTTAGTACTCCTTTTGTCTTGGGTTTGAGCTGTACAATTTGGAATTTTAGTTGTAATATTGAATGGCACATTTCAAAGCAATAAATTGGTAGAGGGATCACCATTTTCTGTAGGATTTTCATGAAGTTAATAAATTTTATTATAAAACATATAAATTAATATAAATATTTTCCTTTTTAAAAATATTTTTTTAATATTTTATTTATCTTTTAAAATTATTAGAATCAATTAAAAAACTCTCGGTTGACATCTCTCCTCCTCCATAAGTTGTGTGTTCAATATCTATTATGAACAAAATTCCCCTTTTCTCCCCTAAGTAGAAATTGTTCAGAAAAATTAATAGGATTGGTTAGCCGAAGTTTGAAAGAACTTAAAAATAAATGTAGTTTAGTTTATCTATGGCGGATTGACCCTTTTATTCTGGTATTCTGGTTCACTTGACCTCATTTGAGTCTAGAAAAGCTTTGTATAAAGCAGGAAAGTTCAGGAGAAAAAGAATGTACTTGAATTCACATGATTCATCACATAAACCCACTTTATACGAAGTCTAGATTAGCCACTAAATTTATCAATATATAAAAAAAAGCATTTTATAAGTCAATATTTATTTATTTAGCTGAAAGAAAATATAGTTTTCCTTAAGGTTCTGGACTCGAACAATTACATCGACAAGATGTGTGCATGCATTGTCAATGATTAAGAAGGACGAAAAACATATTATCTTATAATCGTCTAGGCTAATTAAAAACATAAGATAACTTCCCCTTAATTTTATTAATTTATTCATTTTAATTCTTGAATTTTTATTATATATTTTACTCTCAAACTTTTATTTATTATCAAATTAACACCGAGTATAATGTTTGGTATAATTTTTTTTTAAAAATTGAGAACTAAAACAGAATAAAAATAATAGTTTAGATACTAAATTTTTAGTTTAACTATTTTTTAAATTGTTTCAATTTGATAAAAAATTAAAGTTTGAGAATCAAAGAAAAATAATTAAGGACTAAAATGATATTATATGAATATTTTGAAGGTAAAAATAACTTATAACTATCTACTTCAGTTAGCCCAAAAAAACTTGGTCTACTCTTATGGCCCAAGTCCAACTGACCTGAACGGCTATAACTTAACTATAACTTAACTATCCACTTCAATTCTAGCCGACGGATCTAATGTATCATCAATTCCTGGAACCGGCAAATCCCCCAACTCAAAACCTCCCAAAACCCTTTGAGCCAAGTCTCGTTGGAGCAAAACTACAGAAACTTCTGCAACATTCTCTCTTTAACCCACAAAAGGTCCCTTTCAAAGGGTCTCCAACTCCATGCCCACATCATCAAATCAGGCATCCAAACCATCCCTCTCGTTTCCCATCACCTCATCAACTTCTACTCCAAGACCCAACTCCCTCTCTCTTCCCGTCTAGTCTTCTTCGAAGCCCCACATAAAACTCCTACTACATGGAGCTCGGTCATCTCCACTTTCGCCCAAAATGAACTCCCTTACCTCGCTCTCTAGTTCTTCCGTGACATGCTTGGGGATAACATCAGGCCTGACGATCATATCTTCCCTAGCGCTACTAAGTCATGTGCCATTCTGGGAAGGTTTGATATCGGACAGTCGATGCATTGCCTGGTTTTGAAAACTGGGTATGATATGGATGTGTTTGTAGCCAGTTCTTTGGTTGATATGTATGGTAAATGAGGGAAAATTAAGGATGCAAGGAGATTGTTTGATGAAATGCCCGAGAGAAATGTTGTTTCTTGGAGTGGGATGATATATGGGTATGCTCAGTTAGGTGAATTCGAGGAAGCTTTGGCGTTATTCAAACAGGCTTTATATGAACGTTTGGACGTGAATGATTTTACTTTTTCCAGTGTTGTACAAGTTTGTGCTAACTCGACTCTGCTTCAGTTAGGTAAGCAGTTACTTGACAGGCAGGTCCAATGAGTTTTAATGCATTGCGAGATAATAATTTTATACTCTTATACTTTTATCCTGTAATTAGACATGCACAAAATCGGATAAAAAACAGATCCGGATCGGATAAAAACCGAATCGGTTTTTTCACTTAGTCAAAAAATAGATTTAAAAAAAATCGGTTCGAAATTTAATTGGTTTGGAGGGTCGGATGGTTAACCGGTATAACCGGTTTCGATTTGAAAAAAACTAATTTTTTTAAAAAACTGGATAAAAAAACCGATGGTGGTAAAATGGTGATTTTTTAAGAAAAAACGATCACAAAAACCCCCCAACGGTTAGTTTTTAAAACCTCAAACCGGATTTTTTCGGATAAAAATCAGTTTTTAATCCGGTAAAAAAATCGATCGTCTACTTTTTTCCCAAACCTGTTATACTATCCGGTTTTTAAATATCCGATCCGATTTAAAAAAATCTGTTTTTCCCAAATTCAGTTTCAAATATTTTTTGTTCAAAATCGGATATTTGGATTTTTTGTGCACTTCTACGTATAATAGACAAAACATAAATAATTTTTTTAAAACAAAAATGTAATAGAAATTATAGTTAAACAATATTAATACTAATACAAACCAAAACCTACAAGGCTACGAATATCACCAAAAACAATGCCTTCATGCATCTATTTTGAGATAATCAAGACTTTGTAAAATTTGACTTTCGATGTTTAGAATTGCTAATTCGTTCAATTTATTTTGAGTCATCGTGCTTCGATATAATTAGCAATTCAAAGCTTAATCTTAATTTTAATTGATCACTACTAACTCCTTATTTAATTGTCTTAATTGAAATGGTAATGAATCACCCTTTCTAGGGTTCACACCAACACACTTGGAATTTTCAATTCCAGAAAAAGAAATATATAATTAATGAATTATTTGTGCAAAATGAGGTGTGAACCACTGATGACATTAATTAAGGATAATTTAATTATTACATTAATTTTTAATATTTTAACCGTTATAATTTATATTTTTATTTACGTATGTATGCACTTAGTGTAAACTTGGACGTTACAGTTTGATCTGAACCTGTCAAACACGTAGCATTCAGTTCTTCCTTATATTAATTAATGAAAACAAATGTGATTTAAAAGGAAATTTGGAACCCAACTTTGGTATGCCCATGCCCCTACATGCTGCTCTGGGCCGTCGTCCATCTAGCACATGTATTGGGCCGGCCCTGTACTTGGGTTGTGCTTTAAAACGAATTATGACCTGTCAAGTTTCGTGGGGAGTTCTTTGATATATTTGTATTCTAAGTGTGGAGTGATTGGAGGGGCTTATCGGGTATTTGATGAAGCCTCTGTTAAGAATCTTGGGATGTGGAATGCAATGCTGATTGCTTGTGCTCAGCATTCACATACTGAGAAAGCTTTTGATTTGTTTAAACGGATGGAAGTCCTTGAGGTCAAACCGAATTTTATTACCTTTTTGTGTGTGCTCTATGCTTGTAGCCATGCGGGGCTTGTTGAGAGGGGCAAGCGTTACTTTGAATTAATGAAGAAATATAGAATTGAGCCAGGTGATCAGCATTATGCTTCTTTGGTTGATTTATTTGACCGCTCAGGTAAACTGCAGGAGGCACTTTCGATCATCAGGGAGATGCTTATTTGGCCAACAGAGTCTGTCTGGTATGCTTTTCTAACCGGGTGCTGAATTCATGGGAACACTGAATTGGCGGCCTATGCTTCTGATAGGATCTTTGAGTTGGGACCTGTGAGCTCAGGTTTGCATGTGTTATTGTGTAATCCATATGTTGCCGTTAGTAGATATGAGGATGCCGTCAAAGCTAGGAAGATGCTTAGAGACCGAGGGATTAAGAAAGAGACGGGTTTGAGTTGGGTTGAGGAGGGAAATAAGGTTCACACATTCGCTGTTGGGGATAGGTCCCATGCAAAAACAAAAGATATCTACCAAAAATTAGAGGAATTAGGAGACAAAATGGAGCGAGCTGGTTATATTGCAGAAACAAGTTTTGTGCTGAGAGCCATCAACGGTGAAGAAAAGAATCAGACAATCAGATATCATAGTGAAAGGCTATGTAACATCCCAAAATATGAGTTAGTGACTAAATTGTAAAACTTTAGAATTTGGTGATTAAAGTAGGATGATTGAATAGTTTAATGATTATCTAGAAGAATTGTTAGTAATTATTAAGTGAATTGAAGGGCAAAATGGTTATTTGACCAATAAATAAATTAAAAGGTGATAAGGATGAGATATATACACATGAGAAATGAGAGGGAGAGGAAATAAAGTTTCCATAATTCTCTTCATCCTTCTCTTTTCTCTCCATCGTGAACTAAGCTAGAGCAAAGGTGAGTTTTCTGATTAGTTGGTTATTTGATAAATTAAAGGTTAGGTTTTGATCATTAGATGATAACTAAGCTTAAGGAAAGCTTAAGTTGTCTTATAATCAAAAGATGAAGAAGTTATAAGAGATTAAAGAAAATGAGTTTTTAAATGAATTTATGGAAAAGATAAGTTGATAAGTTGAATTTGAAGTTAAATTTGACTTGTCATCATGCTAATTAAGGAATATGAAGTGTTAGAATTGTATTTATAACATATTGAAATTGGAGTATGATTCTTGAATTACATATGAGGGATAGGATTTTGAGGTTAAATATGATTTTCATGAATAAAAGTTGATTTAAGTAATGATGATTGGGTTTAATGACATGATAGGGGTTTAAAAGAGAAGAATTGAGTGAAGAATTGATGATTTTCGGGCTTAAAATACAATTTTTGGGCTATTTGCATCGATGCACATTCAATGTGTACCACTGCATCAAGGATAAATCCCAAAAATTGTTCAAGGTGTATCGATGCACATGAAGTGCATCGATGCACTCCTTTAAAATAAAAACATCGAATGCCATCAGTGTATCGATGCACAAGTAGTGCGTCGATGCACCCCCCCTTAAATGCAAACATCGAATAGGATTTATGTATCGATGTATAGATAGTGCATCGATGCACCCGTTAAGGGATGCATCGATACATGGTGTAGTACATCGATGCATACCTTCATTAAAAGATAAAAATAGCTTTCTTTTTAGCCTAAGGAATGATAGTTTAGAATATATCAATTACTCAATTAGTATACTGATATGTATCAATGTATTACTATGTAGATTTAGAACGTAATCTCGTTCCAGAACAATTGAAGGATTATAATCGAGTCAAAGCAAGGCTAAGGTGAGTACATATTATAAGTATGGTACAATGGAATAAGACTTGTGATAAGTCTAATTCCTATGTTGATTTTCATAGCACAATAGTTATGAACATGCATACATGATAATTATTATGATACATGCATAAAGTATATATGTTCGTATGATTTGATAAATGATATATGTGAATAGATTCAAATGCACATGTGATATGGTAAGTGATATGAGTTATATGATCACAAGAGAAATGACATGAATACATGAACATATGAAATATAAGAATAATGCCCATGGTATACGAATGAGAGCTATAGGTATAGTTGGCATGCCAAGAGTCGAGGGTTCTACGTGGTCCTTCGGGACATATATGTATCATTTGGAACATTTACAGGGTCTTTTGAGATAGATTTGATCTACTGGAATATGTATATAGTTATTAAGGAGTGGTCATTCGGGACAAATACAATACATAGGTCATTCGGGACAAATTTCATAGCCCCTAGTGGGATCCATACGAGCTGTGGTGACAGCATAGTGCACAACCTCAATGTACTCGAATACCTTGAGTTCAAAAATGTACATGGGCCTATAAAAGGTTATCAAAGGTAATTGTATTGTTATAGTATATGTTACCATATTATTATTGTTTACATTGAATTGTATATGACATGATTGAATGGATAGATTGCATGTTTATATTTATACGAAATGCATTATTATTATATTTATATGTCTCATAAAGAATCAGGAAGAGCGGAAATAGGGTGGCAAGAACAACATCACTGATAAAAGATCAGATTAGAAGTAACAGATAAAATGTCTTTTGTTGTGTATAATGTTGGCATGTAAGAAAAGTGTCTGTTACAAATGCTTTGATCAGTTTTGTTTTGTTTTGGTTAATTTGTGTAAAGTAACAATGTTATTTTAATGAAAGTTTTAAATTTCCTTGATTTTTCGTCAAGAGTCAAAGTTTGAAAAGTCAATGTGACACATCGGACTCGTATCCAGGTCGGGTACAGATTGAGGGTGTTACAGGCTAGCTGTTGCATTTGGGCTCCTTGCCTTCCCACCAGATAGGGCAATTAGGGTTATGAAGAACTTACGCATCTGTGGTGATTGTCATACAGCAATCAAGTTTATGTCCAAGTGCACTGGAAGAGTAATTATTGTGAGGGATAACAACCGGTTTCATCTTTTCGAGGATGGAAAATGCTCCTGTGGTGACTATTGGTGAATGAATTATAAGATGCCACTGTATCCTAACAAAACTCTGAAACAAGAAGTGAGAAATTTATTGAAAGAGTATCGTGTGAGATAATGAAGGAGCCAGTTATTTTGAGGATGTTAAAAATGCTTCTTTGATGACTATCGATGATCGAGTTGTAAAATAATATTTATTGTACCTTAACAAAATTTTGAAATTAGAAGAGTAAAACAAAACGATGAAAACCTTTTTATATGATGCTTCTCTGATGGTTAATCTATTTTTGTTTATGTGCTGTTTGATGCTCAAGGATTACTCAGGCACTCTCAATCTTTTTGCTTGTAACGTGTTATTTTGGTGCTCACTATCCTATGTTTAAATGTAATGTTTTATCAGTGAGCAGTGATGAGGCTTCATGTATTCCATGTTATTATGGCTTTTTTTTTATTGTTTTGTTATTTACCTTCAATGGCTGATTACATCTGTTGCATGTATTTGTGGACTTCACTTTCTTTGAAGTTAGACTTGCTAGTCATAAACCTTTGTAAAGCAGACATGCTAGAGATTAGCAGCCACTTTACTGTCTGTGGCGCTGATAAAGTGTTAATCAATAGATAGTGGGCCGAAATTACCCCATTTCTGCTCATATTCATTGAGGTTTTATCATCGAGGCAATCGAAAAGTCTCATTATCAAGAAGAAAGGCTTCTGAAGGGCCGTTTTTCTGCATATTAAAATGTATATTCCTGGTTTTCCTCTTATTTCACAGGCTATTGCTAAGTGCTAACTTTAAAAAGAAACACTGTTAGAGAATATGTTTTCTAGATTACTTTTGAATGTTTATATCATTAGATATTAACAATAGGAGAAGGCGAAATTTGCTTCAGCTTTGGGTGCATCAATTTCCAATGACAGATGCCACTGCCTGTTGTTTTGCTTTCCTTAAAGATCAACCCATTGCTTTTATAATTGACATTGTTCTTTTGTTTTTTCTTCTCTCCTTTGGGTTGTTTTCAGTGTAATGCTCGGATTAAATCAATGACTCTTCCCTATATAAGAGTACATATTTATGAATTTCATTGTTTATTATCATTTTATTTTGTACGAGAATTTCAGAAAATATCATTCAACTCTTGTTTTCATTGATTAAAATTATAGTTGTTCCAACTGCTAATAAATATAGAAGAAAAAATCCTTTGGATATCGTTTTTCAAGGAGGTTGCAGATTTTTTTTTTCCTTTTCTTAGAAAAACAAATGCGTGGTAGAACTTTTACGGTGGAGCGAGAGAGATGGTTGTTTATCCTCCACAAAATGAGAGCGGCATTCTCCATTTTTATTGTATATTTAAACAAGCATCTTACTTTTTTAGCTTCAACCTTGTTTTAATATCAAAGCAAGTTATTGCTGAAGGCCACGGTGCATAGAAATCATTATCCTACCCTGTTGAAACCACGACTGGAACAGGAGTTTGCTGCACCAATCGTGGTTCTTGAGCAATTTATTTTAATAATAATATAAGTTCTTGTCACCCTTCATTTTTTTTATAAAAAAATTGTGAACTTTCTCTACGTTGACGAACAAATTATTTTAAACATTTTCGTGGGAGTTCTGGGCCTTGTTTATCTGAGGGAGGTTTACGCAATACCTGGTCGTGTAGAATTCATTTTTTTGAAGAAAAATTCCATCAAAGTTACTTCCTAATCAACCCTTTCCCTTTTGAATTCCTGTAAGTCCATTTCTATTCCTATGAATTCTTTATCTTCCCCCTCATTCTTTGGAGGTTCTTCAACTTTGCATGCAGGAAGAATTCATATATATATATATTTTTTGTTTTGACATTTTCACTATTATAAAAAGGTGGTGATATCTTAGCCATTGAACTTGGCACACACCAATTGCTTGTTGGCAACCGCCCTCTATTCATGGAGGGTGATGGCGTTTCAAGTCTGTGGAGCAATATGGGAAAGTTGCCCCTTTTCGTGTTTTTCAGAGATTCTAGGTATTCTTCATTTTCCAAGAAGTATTTTTTTGTTGTTGTAAATTTCTCCAAAGTTTAAAACAATGATCATGGTTGAAACTTTAAACCCGGCTTTCCATCTCAAACTCTCACCCGAAACCGACAAAGAAGAAACGCCATGACCATCTGCTCTTTGATCACTTTTGCAGGAATGTTCTGAAGAAGGATGAACTAGGCATGGAAATAGCAAACATCGGATTGCCTGCAACGCTTGCTTTGATGGCAGACCCTGTTGCTTCTCTAATAGACACGGCATTTATTGGCCGCATGGGTTTGTGCTCACTTTCTTCTGGCCTGATAGTGTGATATATTTACTATTATAATGTATATATGAGGCTTGAACACTTGACCATGTTCTAATATGTATCGGATATGGGTACAGAAAATTGTTTCTCTTTCTAACTATGCTACATATCCTAGTAAATGAAGTTGATTTTCTATGTTCTGAACATGAAGTAATACTTAATCAGTTATAAGATTTGGTTTCATTCTCTCTCTCTCTCTCTATATATATATATATCTTTTTGTATAGGTGCCTTGGAGTTGGCTTCTGTTGGAGTGTCGGTTGCAATTTTTAATCAAGTATCAAGGATTACCATGTTCCCACTAGTCAGTATCACCACTTCTTTTGTTGCTGAGGAAGAAGCTGCTAGTAAAACTAGTACCGACATAGAAGAAAACACCGGAAGTGATTATGATGCTGACCAGGAACTGGTGCCTCTAACTGGTATGCTTTCCACATTCTTTCTCCCTGCTTTTGTTGAAAGGCTAATCCGAGTTTCGATAAATTGCATTCTCAGACAAGGTTCACTTGGCGTCTTTGATTATATCTGTTACTTTTAGCATGTTTCGGCTTATCTATAATTTAAGCATTGAGAATATAAATATGTCATTTGCAGGCGGCAGTGACATGAAAATACCCAAACCTGAGGATAAAAGAAGGCATGTACCATCAGCAACTTCAGCTCTGATAGTTGGTTGCATGCTTGGAATAATTCAAACTTTGTTCCTCATTTTCACTGCTAAACCTCTCTTACTGTACATGGGCGTAAGACCTGTGAGTGTTCATTTTGTAGTTCCCTTATTGCAATTTTGTTAGCTTTCTACTTTTCTGTTAGCAGTAAGGATACTGCTTTTGCTTTTTCCAGGATTCTCCTATGGTCAAGATAGCAGCACAATACTTGATGCTACGATCACTCGGTGCTCCAGCTATTCTTCTCTCATTAGCTGCGCAAGGGGTTTTCCGGGGATTAAAGGACACTAAAACTCCCTTGTATGCTATCAGTAAGCCAGCTTTCCTTTTAATTAATAATCATGTTAATTTTGTTGGAAATCAGAAGCAGGGTGTGGAGGCTTATTCTGACAATCCCCTTGAAAGGAATTCACTGAAGGGGACTCTTAAAATTTGACAATGCCCTTTCCATATAATTCAATGGATATTTTGCACATTGCACATTGGATTTTTAGGATCTATTAGAGGCTTCCATTGCAAAACCAGTTTCGTATCCTACTTGTCATTTTGGATTCTCAATCATGTGTTACGAATGCGAAACATTATTATCAAATTGCAAGGGATCTCATTATTTATCAGAGTTTTTCAGTAAACTACCCCTCATAGTTGTTTGCAATTGCTAATGCAGTCATTGGAGACTCCGTAAACATTATTCTGGACCCTATACTTATATTCACACTTTGTCTGGGCGTCAATGGTGCCGCCATTGCTCATGTAGTTTCTCAGTAAGTTATTTTCATTTTGTTGGTTCATTGGCTGTATCATCTATCTGGTATTTTAATGCGTCTTCATCTGGTTAATCACTTAGTGCATCGTATTTGTAGGTATTTAATCTTTCTCATACTCGTTTGGAGATTAGTTGAAGATTTCGTTCTGTTGCCACCAAACTTTAAAGACCTACAATTCGGTCGATTTCTTAAAAGTGGTGAGTGCTTCGATTATGGTACTTAAAAATCTCCAAGAAGGATGTTTAATTGTTTTAAGTAAAACAAAATAAAATCGTTCAGTAGGGACTTTGTAATCCAGTTTTGTTCTCAACTTTCTTTCCAATTGATTTACCTCAATTGCTGTAGAAAGAAGATGATACAGAACATTTGCAGGACTCTGATATCTTTGACTGTCCCCACTTCAGGATTTCAGCTATTGGTTAAGGTGATATCTGCGACATCCTGTATGACTGTGGCGGCTTCATTAGCGGCTAGGCTGGGACCGAAACCAATGGCTGCATTTCAGGTTTGCTTCCAGATTTGGTTGGCAACCTCGTTGCTTGCTGATGGATTGGCTATTGCAGGACAAGTAAGATTTCATTTTAATTGAATGAACCACCATTACATTAAGTTTGCCCCATATTTTCGCGGCAAGTTTTTCTCTTAGAATTGGCTTTGTTCGGAACCAATCGAAAGCATAAGTGTCCTTGCTTTCCGTTCATCTCTTTTAGCAATAGAATCAAACTGCAATTACATTATTTTTCGAAAGAGTAAACTTCAACATATTTCTCACCTTATCCAGGCAATCCTTGCAAGTGCATTTGCAAAGAAGGAGTATGAGAAGACAGTTACTGTCGCTGCTAGGGTGCTGCAGGTACTAACTCTACATTAACATTACAACTTCACTTGTTTCACTTTGCTTCTTTGCTCTAAATTCTGCTTATGATTTCTATCTGCAGATTGGTGTTGTTTTGGGGCTTCTTTTATCTTTTATTCTAGTAGCTGTATCACAATTCGCTTCGACTTTGTTTACAAATGATTTCGATGTTTTGGAACTCATGAACATCAGCTTTCCAGTATAGTTCCCTTCCTTCATCAAAATCCTACAAATATTCATTTATTTCTTCAAATACTAACTTGTTCGGTCATCAACATTTTCTTGTTAATAGTTCGTTGCAGTAACTCAACCAATCAATGCTTTAGCCTTCGTTTTCGATGGAGTTAACTATGGAGCTTCGGATTTTGCATATTCAGCCTCCTCCATGGTTAGTTCAATTGCAACCCCACTTTGCTGAATAAATCTTCCTACCATACGAATCAAACATAATATCCAACGATGTTCAAAGCTTTTATAACTTTCTTCTGTCATTTTCCTAGATCGTGGTTGCAGTTATGAGCCTCTCTTGCTTGTTCGTACTTGCCTCCAGCCATGGCTATGTTGGCATCTGGATTGCTTTGACCATCTTTATGTGTTTGCGTGTGTTCGCCGGTCTTTTGAGGGTAGGAACCGGCATGGGCCCTTGGAGCTTTCTCCGCAGCTGATCGCTGGAAATGTATTACTTCACTCTCCTTTTTGACCTGCATCTGACTTGGGTGTAAGACCCCGATGGCTGGTGACAACTTGGGGTCTTGACGATCTTAAAACGGAGCCAGGTCGGATCTCAAAGTGGAAAAAGTTGCCTCATCACCCATTTTTTCATTCACAGAAAGGGGGCATAGAACTTGTTCGCCATTCGGCCTGTCTGTCTTTTGTTTAAACCATGGGATTTGATATCAGCCGGTGCTGATTTCAAATTGCCAATGGAATTCACATTCTTTTGTTTAGGAAAGACAACAGATTCTATCAATAAAAATATACCACTTTCTTTCACTTTGTGCCATACGTTTTTATTATATTTGCTTTACATATCTTTGTTGATTTACGATAATAATACATTATATATAATTAAGATAATAATACAGACTTCTCTCTTTATCCTCGCATCTCTTCTTCTTCTTCTTCTAGTTTTCCCTTATTAATTCGTTCCTTTTATTTATAAGATATATAATCATTTAAGTTACTCCATTACTTTTAAGTATAGCATACTTATTTTTATATTATAAAATTATTAAAATTAATTATAAATTAAACAAAAAAATAAAATTCTGATTGATTTGAATAATAGTGAGTTTTAAATTTCTAAATTATAAACCGTTCAAATATTACTATTCAAATTTATATTCGATTAATTGATTTTTTTCCTCAATCCTACCCACAGACGTAAAAGAAACACACAATAACAAATGCAGGCGAGACTCAGTATCCAAATCATTTTTATGTCAAGATATCAAATATTTGCCATCGTCTACAAACGTATCAAAATTCACTATTAGTGCATTTGTGCCAAATCTTATTTAGTGTAATACATCATGCTAATATCAATTACTTCATGTACATGTTTCATCCTATATATCCGATCAGCGATGGAAGTGAGATTTTATGTTAAGAGACGAATTTATAAAATTTTAAAGAACGAAAACAAATTATTAATAAAAAATACAAAAAAATATATATATCTAAAACATATAAAATTTGAAAGTTTCAAAGAGACAATCGCTCCGATCTCCGTCCCTAGTCCATTATTGTATGCGATAATTAAATCAAAAGACTTCATACTCAAAAGTATAGCAAGAATGCACATATCAAAGCATAGCTCATATCAAAATGAACATATACGGCATAAATTTCGGAAGCAGGAAAAACTTGCAAATGAGTAATTAATCACAAGGCATTAAAAAATTCTTAGGATATATAGTTTAAATAATTTATTTAAAAAATGTTTAAATAATTAAAAATGTGTCTAATCAATAATCGGATCAGATAAATGATAATGATAACATATGTGAATAGGTCTTATTAAATTCTATTAATTAATGAAAGTAAGCTTAAAAGATTATATTTATACCCCTAATGTTTAACTAATATAAATTTTGATTTCTTTACATTTCTCAATAAAATCAGACAAAAAAATCAATCCATGCCAATATTTCATTACATATTTAACGGATAAGTGATAAAAAATCAATCATAATATTAGTCTCAAAATTAAGAATTTAAATCTCATAAAAAATTTAAGAATTTAAAAAATTGACGAGGGACATGTGAATTGTTTTACTTTGTGTGAATATCTTCTCATTTTTTATCGTTAATCTCATTCGTTTATTTTTACTCATTTAATAGTCCTAAATCATTGTAAAATTAAAAAAATTTAAGCCATGTAATTAGATTATATCCCTTATAAATATAATATACCTTATATTTTAAATTATTATTTTTATCTAAAAATGACAACCGCTTTACTTTTATATCCAACTAGTATTTAACAATAACAATAATAATTTCTCAAGAAAAAAATAGTAATATAATAAATTTTCTTATTATAATTAGAACTTTAGGTTTATTATAAAAATTAGTATGTGAATTTAGCCATTTTTCTCACATTGATATTTGAACTCACTTTTTTTAAAATAATATATTTGTTGCACAAAATTTTAGTCGAGTCTTATGTTGCTTTCTATATGCACAGAATTTTACACATGAATTCATATGCAAAGATTTACTTTCAATTACAGATGCGCATATGAAAACTGCATATGAAGACTGTTCAACCATGTATTTATTTATACATGCATTGTGTAGATGCTCGATTTCGTCCGGGGACTGCATCGGAGGCTTCGTATCCAATACACAATACAAATTTGGACCAATGGAAGCCTAAATCAGCCCAAAAAGTAGTGTTAATTCCAGTCCAGTTCACGTAATCCTGCAAGACATGGACAGTTACAGGAAGATTTAAAAACAGAAAACGTGGATGCCATTTTGGAGGGAATTGATGAAAAACTGAAAGAGTTGGTTTTTTTATGGGAAATTAACTACTGGAAATTAAAGGGAACGGGGAGGAGGTTACATAACAAAGGGGGAAAAAGGGAATTAACCATCAGAAACGGGGCCAGAGGAAAAAGGAAAGAAAGAGAGACAACAAGGGGTAATCAGGGAATCAGAGAAAGAAAGAAGGAATTCCTTCTTCATATTACTACCGTTTTTGAGCCAAAAAAGGGGGACCAGTTTCAAAAGGCATTTGGTTATCATTTGGAAACATTTTTTTTTCGTTTTTTGGTTGTAAACGAAAGAGAAATTAAAAGAGAGAGGTCTTTCTCTAGATTTTTGAGAGAGAAGTGTAAACAAACAAAGGAGAAAAATCATCAACAACGAAAAGGGGGGGACAAATTCAAGTCAGTGAAATCAAAGGATCTTCTTTTCCCTTCATTTTTTTACACGCAGAACAACACAACAAATTCCTTTTTCATTTTCCTTTGTAACAGAGGAAAGGTAAGTGTTAAAACTCATTTTTGTATTTGAGGTGTTTTTCTATATCTATAAAAATCAATGGAAATTTCTTAAGAATATTCGATTTTGTTTTAGTCTATAGTGTATGGTGTTTGTGTGTGGGTATGTGAGTACTTTGAAATGGAAATATAAGGATAAAGGGAAGAGAGTAGTCTTACCTTAGGTGTATGGTGTCTTTGTTTATGTAATATTCTGCCTTTGGTTTCCATGGTCGGGCGTCGGAGAGGTAAATCTGATAAGTCGGTTGGGTGAAGACAGCGAGCTTCTAAGGTCCTCGTCGAGAGAGTGAGAAGATAAAAACGAGATTCTCGGTTCATATGGCTTAGCTTGGGTTTTCCTCTTTGTTGAATGGTTGTCGTCGAGTGGAGTGGCCACCAAGGTGGTGGTCGATACGACCGTTGTGAGGAGTAGATAGGAAAAGGTGGTCGTTGTTTCCAATATAGTTGGGGTAGCCAACCGTGTATGGTGATGTTTGGAGAGCAGCGCCGTGGGAGAAGAAAAGGGGAGAGTTGAAAGCCAAGAGAGAGCGGCAGGGAGTGATAAGTTAGCTTAGGTTATTTAGTTTTGGTTTTATGTTAAGATTTTAGGGTAAATTAGTGATTAGCCATTGCAGTCTAATAGTAAAATGTGTTTATCCTAATTTTACTGTTTTTCCAATTTTAATTTTAGTTATCGTTTTGTTAGGTTATTCACGTGTAGATCCCTTGTTTGTATGTATACTCATATTTAGGTCATTGGTTTGTTTTTGATTTGCAAGCTGAATATTACATTTATTTAAATTTAGTCATCTTTTAATACATACATATATATATTTTAATTTATAGTTTAGCATGTTATGATTTTATTTTTTTATTTTAGGTCACATGTATACATTATATGTTAATAGGCATAGTTTATAATTTGTAATTAAAATATACGTATATAATTTTTTGTATGTCACATTGTATGATATTTTTTAATTTTGTTTAATTAATTTTTGGCATGACATACTTTTTGAATAATTTGCATAATAGCCTCACGTGCATAACTCGACATAAATACATAATCGGACTAAGGGTAATACTCTTTTAATTTAAAATTGTCTTGAGTGGCTTGTCTTAACTGATTAGAGAGTCGTTTTGACTATTTTAAATTAAAAGTGTATCCCGATAGTGAAACCTAAAAAATCGATTATTCACCTAAACTTTGGGAATGGAAGAAAAAGAAATGTTCGTCTATTTAAATTTATCGAGAAAAGGTTGTTATAGCTTTTAAGATCTGGTCTCGATATTTGTAAATAATCGAACATTCTTTATCTTTCTAAAACGACTTGGTAATTTTAATTTAATTTATTTGGGTGCATTTGAATATTATAATGAAATTTTAATATTATATTATTTTGAGTTGAGTAGGAATTAATTTTTTCAAGTATTGATAAATTATTCTTTCTCGATATGAAATAATTTAATATTACTACATTTCATTGTAAAATTCACATTTTTTTGGGATCATAAATCAAATCAAGTTCGAATTTGTAAAGTTCATTGCAAAGACATTAATTAATCGACTAGGTACCGTTTTAGGGCGTTGTGGGGGTGCTAATCATTCCATACACGTAACCGACTCCTGAACTCGGATTTTGGTAACGCATACTTTAATTTGTTGTTTTAATTAAAATTAATTTTTATTTAAAATAACAAATATTTTTTGGGTGCCCAATCACACCCTAATCAAAGATTGGTGGCGACTCTTTGAACCATATTTTTTCGATCGTAAAGGAAATCCAAAATTTTTTCGAAACGAAAGGTTTTTAAATTGCATTTGTTTTTAAATTAAAAATCAATTGAAAAAGATAATTAAAAAATTAATGTGGTTTTCAAAATCTCACATTTTCACTTTTAAGGAAAAATCGTTTTGACACATTGCATTTTATCTTTATTTAAAAAAATTTAACTGTCGAAGGTCTTCTACAGAAGCTGCTCTCAACCTGGCGTTGGGGGCAACCTACTACATGACCTCCCCCTTACCCCATAACATATGAGAATATGATTTTGTTGTTGTATTTGTTGCCTGAACAACTCAACAGTCAATTAGGTGGTTGATGTTCATTAACTAATTAAAAGGACGATTTTATTAAGTGTCATGTGTTATACTTTAATTAATTGTTGAAATATCATATCAACCCTGTATATTAATTTAATTTTATTTTCAATTTTAAGTATAGATTTCAAATTTATTTTCAAGCTTGGGTGCTAATTCGAGATAAAAAAAATTAAAGATCAATTTCAAAAAAAAAATGCTGAGTTTATCTACCAATTTATATAATAATCCTTTATTTTATCTCAAAATAAAATAATTATAAGTAAATGGAGTGTTATTTAATAGGCTTAATGTTCAAATAAGTGTCCAAATTATATCTTTTTTTTCCAAATAAGAGCCTAGAGTATTTTTTAGCTAATCCATGTGCCTAACATTACAAACGTTACCAATTTAGGTGCTCGAGCTGTCAACAATATTAATTTCCTCCGTTGAGTGACATGTGTTACAATTTGGTAATTTTAAAAATTTCATATAAATTTGGAAATAACCCCAAAACTTTGAAAACTTTCATTTTAACCCCTAAACCTATGCAGACCACGATCCTTTGCCATCGACGAAGATCCACCCGACCTCACCTCCCCCGTTAACTAAACTCCTATGAAATCGTGGCCGATCGACGATGAATCGACATTTTATACCCCGCAAACCCTAGGATGAAAACCGCGAACCCACGCGATTTCGACTACCAGTTGACTACAACTATGGTGACGTATAACTAGGATGATAGCAGGGACTATGTCGACGGTGGTGATCGTGGTCGAAAAGGGCAGCGACATAGGTTAGTGTTAGGATTTGGGGATTTTGAGGTTTTTTTGTAATTTAAAAGAAATTAGAGTTCTTTTATAAATATAATAATGTTTTTAATATTAAAAAATTTAAAATCACTAGATTGTGACACCTGTCATTTAACGGAGAAAACTAACGACAGTTATTGTCTGAACACCTAAAGTTGTCACGTTTGTATCGTTGGGCACCTGGATGGGTTAAAAAATATTGTAGACACCTATTCGGGAAAAAGTATAGTTTGAGCACTTATTTGGGTATTAAGCCTATTTAATATGATGACACATAGGGGGTCCAGATTATAATAAAACCATCAAGTTGTGTTCAAGGTATAAATATTTGGCAAGCCGCAAACGTTAAACGCATGAAACATCAGTATTTTATTTAGCATATATATTTAGAAGAAGAGGTTAATTGTTATTTCGCTGTTTGGGCAAAGGCTGAAAAATCGGGGATTGTTTACCATGCCTTAGATTTCCAGCCATTTTTGGCATGATTCTAGGTATCTTTCGAATTTTTTAGAAAAGAATGTCTGATGAAAAACCCACCTTTTGTCATCCTTTTTCTTATTAGTTCTTTCTTTTTCTTTCCAAAATCAATCCAATTTTGTTCGGTTCTTATCGAATTTCGATTCAACATTGCATTTTGTTGATCTCTCTCTCTCTTTTTGGTTGAATTTTTAATCCAGGTTTCGATAGCAGTGAGTCAAAGAATTTAGCTTGGTTTTGATTTGGGGATTATCTTTAAAATTTTGAAACCAGGATTATTGTTCATAGGTTGGTGATTGGATTTAGGGTACCCATTTTTTGTAAAGCTTTTCTTTCCCTTCTGGACATTGAAGTCCTACTTTTTAATGGCTTAGAAGGGAAAGAAAGCACAAGGATATTAAAATATTCTTAGGTATTATATAATTTAAAAATCATAAATACGAGAATGAGCATCTCCGGAGCCATTTCCAGGCATGTCATGCCTGCATGCGGCAGCCTGTGTTTCCTGTGCCCGGGACTACGTACAAGGTCCAGGCAGCCTGTTAAGAGGTACAAGAAGATGATTGCCCAGATATTTCCTCGTAAACAGGTTTGTGTTTTCAAACTTTCTACTGACATAAAATTTTATAATGTTCTTCTTTATAATGCAACCATGCAGGTGACAGTTGACTGATCTGTTATAGAAGCATTTTTCCCAGATTTAAGTTATTTCGTATATGTTCTTCTTTATAATGCAAGCATGCAGGTGGCAGCTGACTGACCTGTTGGAACTAATTTAATTCAATCGTTAAATAGGATTTAGCTTTTCAAAAACTTAGTGTTAATGATTCTCTAACTTTATTATGGATGATATTTGCAGCTTTAACATTTATTTCTTCTGCTTTATTAATCATATAATTTAATCCATTTTCTTCTGGTAGGGGAAGGACCGAATGAACGTAATATAGGAAAACTATGTGAATACGCTGCAAAAAATCCTTTGCGCATCCCGAAGGTACAATATATTTGCAAACCTCAGGATAATGCATATCTCTATTGATTAGAAATGAAGAATTTTTTTCCCGCAGCATGCACAGTTTATAGCTAATGAATCATGTAAATTTTGTACCAGATCACTAGCCTCCTTGAGCAAAGGTGTTACAAGGAGCTGAGAAATGAGAAGTTTGAATCAGTGAAAATTGTTATGTGCATTTACAGGCAACTGTTGATCTCTTGTAAGGAGCAAATGTGAGTTCCTTTTTTTCCCTTGCAAAACTCAAGGATTTGTATCTTACTTTTTGGTTATATGAAGACTTTTGCATCATGAGATCTTTTGTTTTTATAGGCCACTATTTTCCAGTAGCTTATTGAGCATAATACAGACTCTGTTGGATCAAACACGGCATGATGAGATGAGAATTATAGGATGTCATACACTTTTTGACTTCTTGAATAATCAGGTTGGTGCATTTATTTTCAAATGTTAGTATGTTTATGGCAACAAGCTTAAAACTCTTGTGAAATTCTGCAGGAGGACGGGACTTGCATGTTTAAGTTAGAAGGCTTTATTCCACAACTATGTAAACTAGCTGGAGAAGGTGGAGAAAGTGAAAGGGAAAGAAATCTATGTGCTGCTGGAATGCAAGCACTTTCTTCAATGGTATACATTCAAATGGCTTCTCTTTTTTTTTTTTTGAAGTGCATCGTCTTAACCTCTTTGTAGGGTTTCTGGAATATAGATGATAAAATAAACCCTAAATCATATAATTAAGTACTAATGGCCTATATAAGCTTTGGGAAAATATACTAGAAGAAAACATGATAAATTGCATATTTAATTGCCCAACAATTCACACAATTCCATTTTGGTCACCTAACTATTTTTTTTCCAAAATCATACATTTGGTCTTATTTTAATCACCCGTAGTTAAAAAATTAATAAAAATATTGACGTGGTATTTTTTAATTTTTTTCAATGAAACATGACATTATCTTATGATGACACGTTAGCATCACCATTAACAACATATGACCAAAATAAATCAATACTTAATGTTAGGTATGATTTTGAAGAAAAAAATAGTTCAGTGATCAAAATGGAACTGCATTAATAGTTAGGTGAGTAAATACTTAGTTTATCCAAGAAACTAATATGCAACATGTATAATAAACGCAGAAGAATCTAAACCAGAGTTATGTGGTATGAATAAACCTAGAGTTGAGCAATATCGTGTTGATTTAGGGTTGTCTAGCTTGGCGTTTGGTGTTTCCCCACCCATGATCGGAGATCATCCGTCTCTAATTCCTTTATTACGGATTATAACAGAGAAGTTACAAATGTCAATGACGAGAAGATTGAGAAGCAGAAAGCATAAATTTAAGGAAGAAAGAGTTCAAAATTTCATTTCATTTTCGTCATAAGAAAACCCTAATTGATTTCGATGGATTTTACTCCATCCAATTATGAAACGACATTGTTTACCCAAACTCCCATATGTTTAACTAAAAGAACTAAAACATAAAACGAAAACTTCAGAAAGACGCGTATCAGATAGGAAACAGAACATTTTATCGGCGTGTGAACCCCAAGTGCTACCCCCTACGGTCATCAGAAACTGCAATCTAGCTAGAAAACCTCTGGCGCACCTCCGTGTGCCGCCGGTGAGAACAACAAATCTCTCCACGAAGCAGCCCACGAGAATAATAATTTAAGAAGTTATTTGAAGAGAGGAAATCTTATTATTCACATTCTAAGCTAACCTATTTATATCGTTTCCTTCCGAGAAGGAAAGGTAGAATTCTGAGGTTGATATATTTAGCTATTCAAAATGCAAATTTTTATCAATGCTTCTTACTGTGTCCCAGGCTTTCCATAACATCATAGAAGTCTTAATTTGGAAATAGTTGTAAATGGCGATAATATTTTCCTTTTCACTAATTATTTCTTTCTTTCTTACAGCTTATGTTTTCTCCTAGTTCTAGCTGTATATGGAAGTATTCTAATATCTATTTTCTTGTGCAGATTTGGTTTATGGGAAAACACTCTCACATTTCGGTGGAATTTAACAACGTAAGCAGATTCAGACCTATTTACATATCACTGCAAGTTCATTGCCATGATATTCATTTTATTGGTACCTATATTTGCATGTTTTCTGTTATTAGTGATAGATTTCATTTGAAAATCTTCAACTTTCTGATATGGGCAAAACAGCTAGATATTAGTATGATCAGTTTGTTTTCTTATGATATAAACGCGTTGTTCAAACTTACCCTCTGGATATTTCCATGTTTGTTCCATTGCAGAATATTTTCATTAGTGATTTATTTTCCATCTTAAAAGACATTTTTTAATTATCAAAACAGATTGTTTCAGTAGTCTTGGAAAATTATGGAGACACAAGGAAAAGTTCAGAGAATCCTAATGGTGCCCAAAGTCAGTTGGAAGAAGACGTGCCAAAAGATGAGGGTCATGTCCCCATCACATTTCCTTCTTGGGACACAATTGTGAATGACAAAGGAGAACTAATTGTCTCAGTGTAATCACATTACTCATGTTTCTGATTCATTTTTGTATTTTACTTCTTCATTTAATTTTAAATAATTACCTTTCAGTGACTTTCTTTTTTTTTCTCTTATCACAGGGAAGATGCCCAGAATCCCTCCTTTTGGTCCAAGGTTTGCTTACATAACATGGCAAACCTAGCCAAGGAAGCTACAACAGCACGACGTGTTCTCGAGTCTTTGTTTCGTTACTTGGATAATGAAGACTCATGGTCTCTTCAAACTGGTCTTGCCTTTCCAGTCTTAAAGGATATGCAGCTTTTACTGGAGAGCTCTGGTAGCATGCATTTTCAACATTCAATGTCTGATTTTTTTGCCTCCTTTTTTTTACTTGTAACAAGTTAGAGAAACTTATGCTATTTATTCATTTTTCTCTGTTTGCAGGACAGAACACACATTTATTGCTATCCTTATTAATTAAGCATCTTGACCACAAAACAATTCTCAAACAACCTGACATACAACTTCAAGTTCTAGAGGTTGCAACCTCTCTTGCTCAACTTTCAAAAGTTGAACCTTCTATAGCAATACTTGGTGCAGTTAGTGATGTTATGAGGCATTTGCGAAAGAGCATACACTGCTCTCTCAATGATGCAACTTTGGGACCCGAAATTATACAATGGAACAGGAACTTTAAAGAAGCTGTGGATAATTGCCTTGTACAGTTATCAAAAAAGGTGGGGTCACTCTCTTGTCACTCCTAAGTTCTAGTGTGACTAGATAGTTTGAAATTGAGCTAGCTACTGTGAACAGGTCGGAGATGCAGGTCCAATTCTTGATGCTATGGCTGTGATGTTGGAGAACATCCCGAATATTACAGTTATAGCCAGAACAACAGTCTGTGTTGTTTATCGCACTGCTCAAGTTGTTGCCTCAATTCCAAATCCATCCTATATAAACAAGGTAATAATCATAATTGTTAATGATTTTTTGGTGACTAACATTTCATGTTGTTGTATGCTGTATCTTTAATTATATGGTGTTTCTTTGTTCCCATAGGCATTCCCCGAGTCTTTGTTCCATCAATTACTCCCAGCTATGGTCCACCCTGACCATGAAACACGAATCGAAGCTCACCGTATTTTCTCTGTTGTTCTTGTGCCTACTTCAGTTTGCCCTCGGCAATCCTCTGTTACTTCAGTAGCAAACAAAGCCGAAGTTGTTCAAAGAACACTTTCAAGAACTGTCTCAGTCTTTTCTTCATCAGCTGCCCTTTTTGAGAAGCTAAAGAAGGAGAAATCCTTCTCAAGGCAGGGTTCTTCTATAAAAAATGAAAACATTGCTAGTGAGGGTGAAATTAAAAACAGCAATAATACAGTCCTGAATCGATTGAAGTCATCCTATAGTCGAGCATACAGTTCAAGATATCTCCCTGTATCGTTGGAAACAGATGAAATTTCTCCAAGCAATTCAAATACGGTATCTTGAAACGATTAGCACTAAAATGTGTTTGAAATTGGTTTTCTTAAGCTTATGTTTATTTAACTATTTTTATTTGCCAAATGTCAGGAGTCTGATTCTCTACGGCTTAGTAGCACCCAGATTAGTCTCTTGCTTTCATCGATTTGGGCACAGTCTGTCTCTCCTCAAAATACACCACAAAACTATGAAGCCATTGCTCATACATACAGCCTTGTGATGCTCTTCGCTCGAGACAAGGTAATTGCTCAACCTTTTGCTTCCTGAAAATGGATTTGGGGTCAGAAAGAAGTACAATAATTCTACCTAGAGTATCAGGGTCTCATTTTTGTCCGATAAAGAAACACTTGTAGGACCACATGGTACCTTTTGCTTTGCAAGTAATTTGTGTAGACTATGTGAACTTATCAAGTCTTTTAACTGCCTTTTATATGAAAATTTTAGTTGATTGTCTAAGTGGCTTGTTGGCAACAGAAACAGAAAAAGAAAAACTTCTTTCATTGTATCGGTAACATCTAAATGATATTCGTTCTTTTCTGGAGATCTAATTTCTGTATAGTCATTTTTAATATAATGCAGAACTCTGGCAATGAGTCTCTCGTTCGTAGTTTCCAGCTAGCCTTTTCGTTGCGAAGCATCACTCTTAATGGAGGTGAGTGTCCAGAGTTGTAGCTGTCTTTGCAATCACATGGGTTTGATTGGTGTGTGCTTTCTTTGTGTTACTCTTCGATAACACCCCTGGGAAAATAATAATAATATAATAGTAATAACGATAATAATACTTACAAGAATTTGAGTCTGCCTTGCATGAAACGAAAAAAATACTGTTTATTTAATCTGTAATCATAGTAATAATCAGAAATGTTTAGCTCATACATGATGTCACCAAGGTTTCTCTCCTGCAGAAAGAAAGGGAAGCAATAATTATGATGGATTGGAAATGTAAGAAGCTCTCTTAAGGACATAAATCCAATAGGAAATATAGCAGATGTGTTCTTTCAAATCTTACTTTTAAATGAAGCATTTTATAACCAAGTTCCAGTTTGCCACATACACAGTCACCATACAGTATTAGCATATAATGTTTGGCAAAAAGATGCTAGTGTTGATACTCTAAGAAGAGTGGAAGGGAATTTAGAAAAAGAAAGATTGAGAGATTTCGAACGGAAAGGGGAGAAATTTTGTTCTTATTGCTTTAAAAATAAAAGAACCAGCCTGCTTTTATAGTCTGAGAATTAAACTAGGTATCTTCTTCTTTAACCTTTATCTCCTAAGAAAACCCATCTTATGATAAAACCTAATCCTAAGTAAATTAGAACTCAGAATTTAGGATGAACAAAAACACCTTTTATACTAGTTTAAATCACAACAGCTTTCCAAAGCTAGATTTTTCCTGTAATCGGTAAATGGTCCAAATCTGATTTCATATCAACAAGTTCAAATGTAAAACCATGAAACGTTTGTTGATAATCTGTTCTACAAAAATTATCTTTAAAGTATATCTTGAGAACCTCTTATAAACTCTTTTCATGAATGCTGCACATGATATGGTAAGAAGGATTTGGGAAGATGTCTCGGTTCATTTTAATTAGATTATAACATCGGTCCTTGGAAGAAGTAACGGATAAGGAAATGAAACAACTAACTTGGTATCTGTTATTGGGGTATTATCATTTCCTTATTCTGAACTTCCACTATTGCTGCAGGGCCACTTCCACCATCGCGCCGTAGATCTCTTTTCACCTTGGCAACTTCAATGATCCTGTTTTCATCAAAAGCATTCAGTATTCTTCCTATTGCCTATATTGCCAAGGTTACTCTAACAGAAAGAATGGTATGAAAACTTATCGGTCATGATCTTCATTACTTTCTTTTCCTTGCTTCTTACTTCTGCCTTTTTTTCATCTGTTAATTAAACACCTGTTATTGTTCTATGATTAATAGGATGATCCTTTCTTGCACTTGGTGAAAGAATGCAAGTTAAAGGCAGTGGAAACCAGGCCTGACCAACCAAAAATGTTTATGGATCTGAAGAAGATGACAATTTGGCTTTAAAGATGCTCTCAGAAATTGAGATTACCCCAGAGCAACGCAGGGAAAACCTTGTTTCAGAGATCTTAAAAGGCTTAGGAATTTCATCAGAAGTAAACCTTTTTATCTCGTCAAAGAACTAGTAATTTTTGTTTTAATTACATTACACTGATATCTTGTGAAAATACACGCAGCCTGAATTGTCAAATACACGGGCACAGCTGCTAAGTAAATTCTTGCCGGATGATGTGTGTCCTCTAGGTGCCCACTTGCCTATGGATGCACTACTTAAAGTAGACGGAGCTAGCATACAAGAAAATAATCCTTTTAAGGAGGTAAATTCTCTTGCACTACCCTCGAAATTCATCTGTCAAAGCTTGGAACTCATGTGATTTCTTTTGCTCAGCAGGAAGCTCCATTTTCCTCTATAGATGAAACCAAAGATGATTCAGGGTTGTCCCAGGGAATTCCAAAACCCCTGGATGTCAATCAACTCTTAGATTCAGTACGTCATCTATTTCATTCTTTTTACTCCTAGTCTTTAAAGTACAAGCGATCAAACTCATATTTATTTGCTCTATCGACACAGGTAATGGATACTTCAGATCAATTTGGAAGAGCTTCTGTCTCCACCAGACCTGACATGTCTTACAAGGATATGGCTCAGCATTGCGAGACACTCCTGAATGGGAAGAGGCAGAAGATGTCTGATCTGATGGGCGTCCATCTGAGTCAAGAAAGCTTGACTTGCTGCGGATCTTTTCAAAATCCTTTCGATGACACAAAACAGGTAGGCCCTTGATTCAATGAAATTTATGCATGTTTATATTTATCATGCATGTGTTGAGTGGTGTTATCCCACATCTATTGAACTATTGGGTTTCTGGTGATCTAACAAACATCCAAACCCCAACTTGAAAATGCAGACTGGCCCTGTCCTCGAGCAAACAGATGGTACTAACCCATTCAAACAACCAGTCGGCACAGAGTACCAGAACCATCTCCAGCCTTTCAGTTTACCAACCTCAACCCCATATGATAACTTCCTAAAAGCTGCTGGTTGTTGATCTGGTGATGGATCGGATACCAATATTATATAATAAAAAAGCGCAACATCTGGCGATCTTTCCGGTAGAAGTTTAAAAAAAAATCCATATCCTATTTAGCCAAGATTGAAAAATGCAGTGGAACTGTTGATTTTAAAGCTCAAAGATGTTTCTGCTACAACCAATGCTACCACCTTTTCTTCTAGGTATACAATGTATGCCCAGCATTTGGTTGAATTTGTAACTTTTTCCATAATTTAATCCATTCATCCATATGCATCTCATTAGTTTCATTGTTTTTTCCCCTCCATCTAACATTATATGATTAGATAATGTCGAAAAATTAGAACAAATTCGTACTATAATACTATACATAATTATAATTAAATTTGTATAGAAACTTAAACAACTCGACTCGAACTTCATAAATCAAACTCTACTAAAAAAATTGAAGTTTGAGTTATAAAATACAACTTGTCAACTCAACTAACTCAATTATTTTTTAACTTGACATGATTGAGTGCTCACCCCTAGCAACAGAATCATGATTAAAACAACATTCCTCCTCAATACAATGCATGTTTGATTCATCTCATATATTTTTATACATTAACTCAACTCACAAATCTTCCATTCTAGCGGTCCACCATAACATTTATACCTATATCTGTTTATATTTTCTGCAAATTACAAAATATTATCCTTGGAATTTCAAAGGTGCCACAAATTTGTCCTAATTAAAGTTTGAAAGACTGATATTTTAAATTTTTTGAAGCTATAATCTCTATATATTGCCTTTTCCCAGTTGTAGTTTTGCACAACCAAAACATTAAAACAAATCTGAATTAGAAAATGAAGAAGCAAGCTGGTTCAAGTGTCGTCTTAATTCTCCTTTGCTTTGTTTATATATTCGCAAGCGTTGAAGCTCAAACTTGCAGGCCTAGTGGGACAATAAGAGGGAAAAATCCTCCGCCTGGGCAATGCAACACTGAAAACGATTCTGATTGTTGTAAAGTTGGGAAGCTCTACACAACATATAAATGTTCACCGCCCGTTTCGAGCCGTACAAAAGCAACGTTAACGCTTAACAGTTTTCAGGCGGGTGGGGATGGTGGCGGCCCGTCGGAATGCGACAATCAATATCATTCAGATGATGACCCTGTGGTGGCACTTTCAACTGGGTGGTTTAGTGACAAAAGGAGGTGCTTGAAGTATATTAACATTTATGGTAATGGAAGAAGTGTTAGGGCTAAGGTGGTTGACGAATGCGATTCAACGATGGGATGCGATTCGGACCATGATTATCAGCCTCCTTGCCCTAACAACATCGTTGATGCCTCCAAAGCAGTTTGGAAGGCTCTCGGAGTTCCTGAAAGTAATTGGGGCGGCATGGATATCTACTGGTCAGACACCGATTAATCTCTCCAGTCATAATTTTTATCTGTATTAAAAACGTTGTGTGTTTTAAATTAAAGTTAAATTAATATTAATGTAAAAGTCTTAAAGCATTAAAAGTATGCCTTGTATCTTAATCCTTAGTTGCTACGAGGAACGCCGAAAATTGTCTAAAACATATATCGACAGGTAAGCTGAGCAAACAAAACAAATGGACAGAAAGATGTCATGGAATGAAAATACTCCTATCAAAGTTCACTACGACATTGTTTATCCACATAATCTCCTTATGCATAAAAGACATCAAAATCTCCTCGATTATGTCATACTATAATCCTAGAAAGAATATCTAAGAGGCAATGTTTATCCACCTGCTTACCAAAATTATTAAAACATCCAAAGCTTATAATAGAATCGTGGTAGCGTCATTGTTGGTCATTGTGCTAGGCCATGTTAGACATTTCTTTCACTTTTAACAACAGAGTGACTCGTTTATAAAAATATTATCAATAATGCATTTGCTTTATATATAACACTTTAGACCCGATCCTTATATAATGTGTCTAAAATGTCATATTGGGTCATTAAAGCAACACCAAAATCAAATTCTTTTTCTTTCCCAAATGTAAACTCATACCACAGCATAAATACCAAGATAATTAAAATAGTTTATACAAATAGGAACTCCATGACAATTTGATACAAAACAAAATTATGTATGTAAAAAACGTTTATAGACCAAATCCCATAAATAAGGGTCATATGGATATATATATATATATATATATATCCACTAAAGTAGTTTGTATTGTACTCTAAACACGAAGACGTTGGATATTTTACAGTGAAGATATTCCTCCAATAATCCGAACTACTTACCTATAAATAATAAAGACATCTGAATGTTGAGCTAACAAAGCTAAATGATACACATCTACTCCACTATACTATTGGCAATTCATTAACATATGCATGCTCGATAGTATAAGCAGAGAGGCAGAGATCTAAACGTGCAATTCATTATCAACAATTATCCACATAATAGAGCTCTCGTTCTCATACTAGTTTCACCTGGCCTCAGTTACAAATCAATATATACAATGATCACAATATCACACAATGAACACATATGACCAATAACATTGGCACCCGATATCACATAGTAGTCATGTAGCCAAAATAAGGAATCTAGATATTACTTAATATCGATAATGATTCTCGTCACATGAGTAACATGTGGTTGTCCGATCTCACATAGCATCAAACAAGGTGGAGGAGAATCTGATCTCAATTAGCCTTTGTAACAAATCCCACAAGAAGCCTCAAGAAGAGGTTATTCGGCTTCACATAACATCGAACTAAGCATGCATAGATAATTCCTCACACAATAAAGCTCACAAAACACACATTCCATATCAGCTATATTTTTTTAATCTTTTACGTTTACAGTTTTGATCAATTTAACTGTTAATATTTAAAAATAAATAAATAAATAGTTGTACAATATAATTTTTTTAATCTTTTACGTTTACAGTTTTGATAAATTTAACTGTTAATATTTTAAAAAAATAGTAATTGTACAATATAATTTTTTTTAATCTTTTACGTTTACAATTTTGATCAATTTAACTGTTTATATTTAAAAATAAAAAAAATAATTGTACAATATAAAATTTTAATATTTACTTTTACAATCTTTTAAGGGTCAGATCGTTAAAATAGAAGAAAAAAAACCTTAAAAATTGTATATATAAATTATTAACAATATAGGAAGGGAGATCAACTAACCCCAAATACTATATTTTATACATTAACTCAACTCACAAATCCTCCATTCTAGCGGTCCACCATAACATTTTATACCTATATCTGTCTATATATTTTCTGCAAATTACAAAATATTATCCTTGGAAGTTCAAAGGTGCCACAAATTTGTCCTAATTAAAGTTTGGAAGACTGATATTTTGAATTACTTGAAGCTATAATCTCTATATATTGCCTTTCCTCAGTTGTAGCTTTGCACAACCAAATCGTTAAAACAAAGCTATAATTATAAAATGAAGAAGCAAGCTGGTTCAAGTGTCTTCTTACTTCTCCTTTGCTTTGTTTATATATTCGCAAGTGTTGAAGCTCAAACTTGCAGGCCTAGTGGGACAATAAGAGGGAAAAATCCTCCGCCTGGACAATGCAACACTGAAAACGATTCTGATTGTTGTAAAGTTGGGAAGCTCTACACAACATACAAATGTTCACCGCCAGTGTCGAGCCGTACAAAAGCAACGTTGACGCTTAACAGTTTTCAGGCGGGTGGGGATGGTGGCGGCCCATCAGAATGCGACAACCAATACCACTCAGATGATGACCCTGTGGTGGCACTTTCGACGGGGTGGTTTAACGACAAAAAGAGATGTTTGAAGTATGTTAACATTTATGGTAACGGAAAAAGTGTGAGGGCTAAGGTGGTTGACGAATGTGATTCAACGATGGGATGCGATTCGGACCATGATTATCAGCCTCCTTGCCCTAACAACATCGTTGATGCCTCCAAAGCAGTTTGGAAGGCTCTCGGAGTTCCTGAAAGTAATTGGGGCGGCATGGATATCTACTGGTCAGACACCGATTAATCTCTCCAGTCATAATTTTTATCTGTATTAAAAACGTTGTGTGTTTTAAATTAAAGTTAAATTAATATTAATGTAAAAGTCTTAAAGCATTAAAAGTATGCCTTGTATCTTAATCCTTAGTTGCTACGAGGAACGCCGAAAATTGTCTAAAACATATATCGACAGGTAAGCTGAGCAAACAAAACAAATGGACAGAAAGATGTCATGGAATGAAAATACTCCTATCAAAGTTCACTACGACATTGTTTATCCACATAATCTCCTTGTGCATAAAAGACATCAAAATCTCCTCGATTATGTCATACTATAATCCTAGAAAGAATATCTAAGAGGCAATGTTTATCCACCTGCTTACCAAAATTATTAAAACATCCAAAGCCCCTTTTTGTGGGCCCTGGGCGGGCGTCCCTTTTGGCCTAGGGCCGGCTCTGTGCCTGGGTTGAAGATTGCATGGGAAAATAGATTTGAACGTGTTATTGTCCAAACTGGTTGCCTTCATGCAACCAAGATTGTCGAGGGTACGGATGGAGTCGATAGCACTTCGGCTTTGATGCATGCGATCTATAACTTGAGACATAAAGTATGGGCTACTGATATTCAATGGATTCCGTGAGAATGTAACAAGGTGACGGATGCACCAACAGAACTTGTGAATCATGATTCCGTGAACGTCATTCTTTTTGCCTCTGCTCTACCAGACTTTTTTGCTTTGATAGATTGAGCTGCAAATGGCCCGTCATACTTAAGAGCTTGATTCAATTCAAAAATATATATATTAAAATATACTATGCAAATAAAACTATTATCTATCGTGGTATAAAAATGCACCTGATAATTAATAACGCTAATAATGCATGAAATTAACTAATAATAAAGTATATATTTACAATTTCAAAAGTTAATATAAATTTCTATTTAAAAATATATTCAAATATTTTAAAATTTGAGAAGAATAGTTTTTCGTTCGGATGACTTATAAAATTACATTTCAACAATTTAGAAGACTATTCCACATATTATTTTCACGAAGAAATATTATCCTTTTAAATGTTTACATATACATATATAAAATATAATAAAATCCATATAATATTAAGAAACTATATTTATATTTAAAATATGAAATTACAATTGTAGACACACACTTAAAAATATTTATATATAATAAAGTAACAAAAACATAATGTATATCACCTTTTATTAAATTTGTTAACAAGATAAAAGAAAGTGGAAAAAGAAATTTATTTAGAGTTTGACTTATTGAATGGTTGAATAGCAACGATGCTTTGAAATCTATCTTGTATTTGATCTGATTTGGACAAATTTCCATATGATTAACTTATCAACTGGACAAGGTGAACGCCGTAGGAATTTCCATTTGCTTGCCTCAAGTTGACGGTGAGCATTAAAATACCGAGGCAGGATAGAATAAAGGACGCTACGTTCCCTGCTGCGAAATTTCATATTAATTGTCAAACGACAACCGCCATTTTTGAGCTATAACTGTGGAGCTTCACCACCGTAGTTTCTACACAGTAATAACTCGATCGTGTAATAAAGAAACCCTAAAGAATAGCTAAAAATATCAGTTTCATTCATCTGTTTGATTGTTTTGGCGCTACCAACTGGTTCAAATGGTGGTGGAATTTCCATCTACTGGGGCCAAAACGGCAACGAAGGCACCCTAGCGGAGACTTGTGCAACGGGGAGGTATGAATACGTCAACATAGCCTTCTTGGCAACATTCGGCAATGGCCAAACTCCCATGATAAACCTCGCCGGCCATTGTGATCCCTATAGCAATGGTTGCACCGGATTAAGCTCCGACATTAAATCGTGTCAAGCCAAAGGTGTTTAAGTCATTCTTTCGTTGGGCGGAGGTGCCGGTAGCTATTCCCTTGCTTCCTCCGATGATGCTAGGCAAGTTGCGATATATCTTTGGAACAATTTCTTGGGGGAACATCTTCGTCTCGACCGCTAGGACCCGCTGTTCTCGATGGGATCGATTTCGATATCGAAGGACGGGATGCCCGTTCCTTTCGGGATATAACAAGAAAGGGAAGAAAGTGTACTTAACGGCTGCTCCTCAATGCCCGTCTGATGATTGGGTCGGATATGTTGAAAATCCACCGAAAGGTGGAATTAATCCACCGAAAAAAATGTCAAAATGGTTGGCTAATTGTTGAAAATTAGCAATGGTATAATTGTATATTTTAGTCATTGTAATTTAGGGTATTTACAAATTAGTCCTTAAGCTTCAACTATAAATACCCTAGCTCATTTAGCTTCAAAAACATCCCAAAACATTATAGATTTCTTCCAATACTAGAGAATTTAGAGAGTTTCTTGAGAGTTGTTTTCTCCTTTTTATCAAGAGAAAATTATCATTGTTTTCTCCTTTGTAGATCGAGAGAAGTTATAATTCTTATTTTCTCATAGTGAAATTCTTCTACTGTTGCTTGGTTTTTACTGTATATTATTTAGGGGTTTTTCCACGTAAATTTTGTGTCTCTTTATCTTCATTTTATTTTCTCAAATTATCAGTTGCGTTTTTACTCTATCCGATAGTCGTCTTCCGCAACAATTGGTATCATAGCCAGATTGAGTGTGTAATATCTGCTTATGGTTGAGGTGTCTTTATGGTTGCCTATCCGTAATAGAAACTATGGCAACGAAATTTGATATTGAAAAGTTTAATGGGAGAAATTTCTCATTGTGGAAATTGAAGATGAATGACATCCTGAGGAAATATGGTTGTCTAGAAGCTATCAGTGAAAGGCCGGTAGATTTCACATATGACAACAAATGGATCGAAATAGACAGGAATACTATGGCAAACTTTCATCTAGCATTAGCAGATGAAGTATTGTCAAGCATCAAGGGAGAAGAAGACAGCTAAGGAGATATGAGATCATCTCACCAAATTGTATGAGGCCACATCGTTGCACAATAAAATTTTTCTTAAGAGGAAATTGTACACTATCCGGATGCCAGAATCTACTTCAGTGTCGGAGCACTTGAACACGCTGAACACTTTATTTTTTCAGCTTACATCCTTAAGTTATACAATAGGAGAACAAGAACGTGACAAACTTCTATTTCAAAGTCTACCTGATTTGTATGATCAACTCATCATCAACTTGACAAACAGTAATGTCACCAGTCTAGTCTTCGATGACGTTGTGGTTGCTATTCTACAAGAAGAAAATCGGCGTAAGAACAAGGAAGACAGACAAGTAAATCTACAACAAGCAGAAGCATTGACAACGATGAGAGGGAGATCAACGGAACGTGGCCAAAGCAGCAGTCACAAACATGGTAGATCAAAGTCGAGAAACAAAAAGAATTTAAAGTGCTACAACTGTGGAAAAGGGTCACTTGAAGAAGGATTGTTGGAGTCTAAATAAAACTCCAATCCAGGCAATACCGCAAATACTTCGATGATGGAGATGATCTATGCTGTGAAGCGTCAACCACCGTGGAAGGTAGAAGAAATATGCATATATATGCTCATTGATTCAGGAGATATATCACATGACCTCAAGAAGAGAATGGTTTCATCATTATGAACCTGTTCAGGAGGATTGTGGGAACCATAAAATTGAAGATGTATGATGGAACAATTAAAGTTGTTCGAGATGTGCGGCACGTGAAAGACCTTAAGAAAAAATTATTATCCTACGGATTGTTGGATAATAATGCAAGCAATATTGAAACACGGAAAGGAATCATGAATGTGTTCCGTGGAGCGCTTGTGGTGTTAAAAGACGAAAAGATAGCTACAAACTTGTACATGCTTAAGGGAGAGACTTTGCTAGAAGCAGAAGCCTCTGTGGCCTCATGTAGTTCCGATTCTGCAATACTATGGCATCAGAAACTTGGACACATGTCAGAACAAGGAATGAAAGTCCTTGTGGAGCAAAAACTACTTTCAGGCTTAACGAAGGTATCACTTACTTTGTATGAGCATTGCATAACAAGTAAGCAGCACAGGTTGAAATTCAATACATCAAATTCTAGAGGCAAAAGTGTTTTATAATTGGTTCACTTTGACGTATGGCAAGCACCAATTACATCCCTATACGAAGTAAAATACTTTGTCTCATTTATTGATGATTACTCCAGGACACGTTGGGTGTACCCTATTACGAAGAAGTCAGATGTGTTTTCAACTTTCAAAAACTTCAAAGCGCGGGTGGAACTTGATTCTGGAAATAAGATCAAGTATTTCAGAACAGATAATGGAGGAGAATACACAAGTGAAGAATTTGATGACTTTTGTAGGAAATAAGACATCAAAAGACAGTTCACAGTGCGAACACTCCTCAACAAAATGGAGTGGCAGAGAGGATGAACAGAACTTTGTTACAAAGAACAAGAGCAATATTGAGGGATGCAGGCCTAGAAAAATCATTCTGGGCAGAAGCAGTCAATATTGTCTGTTATTTGGTGAATCGAGCTCCATCAACTGCAATAGAGCTGAAGACACCAATGGAGATGTGGACTGGTAAACCAGCTGATTATTCAAACCTCAATGTATTTAGAAGTATTGTATACTTGATGTACAACTCCCAAGAAATTTCAAAGCTAGATCCAAAATCCAGGAAATGCAAATTCTTGGGGTATGCTGATGGTGTAAAGGGGTATCGCTTGTGGGATCCCACTGCCCGCAAAGTGATCATTAGCAGGGATGTTATCTTTATAGAAGATAAACTACAAAGAAAAGAAGAAGATGGTAGCGCTGAAAAGTCAGAGACTACACAAATACATTTGGAAAAGGAGTTTGAACAAGGAGATTCTTCTGAAGCAGAACCAGTACATGATGAACAAGAACCAGAGAGTTCTGAAGCTCCAACAACTCGTCAATTAGATCGTGTGAGAAGACGTCCCAATTGACACTCAGATTATGTTATAGAAAGTAATATTACATACTGCCTTTTAACAGAGGATGGTGAGCCATCAACATACCAGGAGGCAATAAACAGCTCAGATGTCTCACTATGGATGATGGAGGTGCAAGAAGAAATTGAAGCCCTTCATAAAAATAATACATGGGACATTGTGTCACTACCACAAGGAAGGAAGCCAATTGGTAACAAATGGGTCTTCAAAAACAAGCGAAATGGTGATGATCAAGTGGAGAGGTATTGTGCAAGACTGGTGGAAAAAGGATATGCTCAAAAAGAAGGTATTGATTTCAATGAAATCTTTTCTCCTGTGGTTTGACTAACAACAGTTCGAGTAGTTTTGGCAATGTGTGCTATATTAAACTTACATCTAGAGCAGCTAGATGTTAAAAACAACTTTTTTTCATGGAAATCTTGAAGAAGAGATTTAAATGCTCCAGCCTGAAGGTTTTGAAGAAGACGAAAAAAGAACTTAGTTTGCAGATTGAACAAATCTCTGTACAGTCTAAAGCAGGCGCCGAGGTGTTGGTATAAGAGATTTGATTCCTTCATTATGTTCATTGGATACAACAGACTTAATGCAGACCCTTGTGCTTATTTTAAGAGGTCTGGTGATAACGATTTTGTTATATTGCTGTTGTATGTGGATGACATGTTGGTTGCAGGACCCAACAAAGATCATATTGAAGAATTAAAGGCAAAACTGGCTAGGGAATTTGAAATGAAGGAATTGAGATCAGTAAACAAGATTCTAGGGATGCAAATTCACCGAGACAGAAGTAATAGAAAGATTTGGCTTTCACAAAAGAATTACTTGAAGAAGACCTTGTCACGATTCAACATGCAAGATTGTAAGCCAATTTCTACCCCTCTTCCTATTAACTTCAAATTATCCTCCAGTATGAGTCCTAGCAGTGAAGAAGAGAGGATAGAGATGTCTCGAGTACCGTATGCATCAGTTGTGGGAAGTTTAATGTTCGCTATGATATGTACAAGACCAGACATTGCATAAGCAGTGGGAGTGGTTAGTCGGTACATGGCGAATCCAGGCAAAGAGTATTGGAATACAGTAAAGAGGATCCTGAGATACATCAAAGGGACCTCAAATGTTGCATTATGTTACGGAGGATCAAACTTAATAATCAATGGGTATGTAGATTCTGACTATGCAGGGGATTTGAACAAAAACAAATCTACTACAGGATATATGTTCAAAATTGCTGGTGGAGCTGTAAGTTGGGTTTCAAAATTGCAGTCAGTTGTGGCTACATCCACAACAGAGGCATAATATGTAGCAGCTACACAAGCCAGTAAAGGAACAATTTGGTTGAAGATGCTATTGGAGGATCTTGGGCACAATCAATAGTATGTCTCTCTATTTTGTGACATTCAAAGCGTCTTGCATTTAGCAAGGAATCCAACATTTCATTAAAGGAAAAAACACATACGAGTTCAATACCATTTCATTCTTGAAAAGGTGGAAGAAGAGACAGTAGATATGCAAAAGATTTATACCAAAGACAACATAGTAGATTTCATGACGAAGACGATCAATACCGATAAATTTACTTGGTGTCGATCCTCTTATGGCCTGTCAGAGACGTAAGCAACATGAAGGTACAAGGTAGAAAGAATGGTGTGAAGATATGATTGTTCCAATTAAATCTTCAAGTGATAGATTATTGAAAATCCACCGAAAAAAATGTCAAAAATGGTTGGCTAATTGTTGAAAATTAGCAATGGTATAATTGTATATTTTAGTCATTGTAATTTAGGGTATTTACAAATTAGTCCTTAAGCTTCAATTATAAATACCCTAGTGTCGCAACCGTATTTCGGTTGGGCCCCGGGATTGGGCTTCGACTTGAAAAATGTGGATTGGGAGTCGCCACCGATCATTTATTTAAAAATAAATGGGTTGATCAGATACCCTATTTCTTACCTGATCTGCGTCTTACCAGAAATATGTCGGGCTCGGGAGTCGGTTACGGTCAAGGAAAGATTAGCACCCTTGAACCGCCCTTTCGGTACTATGTAATTTCCTGTTGTCTTAATTAAGAAAATTGTGATTTTAAATTAAAAGGTAAAATTTGATAATGAATTACTTACCTATGATTAATTGACGAAAATACCCTTAAAAAGTCATAAGATGTGTCAGAGGGAAAAAATGAATAAATGAAAAAATGAAGAATAAAAATAAGTAAAAATAATAAAAGGAAAAATAAATAAATAAATAAATGAAATATTAATATATATATATATATATATATATATATATATATATGAGTAAAATAGAAAAATAATCATAACAATAATAATAGTAATATGAAAAATATAATATAATATAAAAAACCAAAAACAAAAAAAATAAATAAATATAAACCAAATATAAAGTATACATATAATGATAATTGACTTATATATAAAATTATTTAAAACATAATATATATGTATAATGTTAAAGTAAAAAAAAAAACTAAATAAAGATAATTACAATATATACAATATATAGTAATAATACGCTTATAAGTAAAATATTAAAAAAAAAGTATATATATATATAAAAATAATAAAATAGTATTAAAAAATAACCAAATGAATATAAATAAATAAAAAATATGTATAGATAATAATAATATATAGTGTAAAAAATCAATTGAAAATCATTTAAAAGAACATACGTATATATTTATATATGACAATAATGTAAATAATAAAAAATAATAAAAATATCTATACAATAAATAAAAGGACTATATAAAGAAAAAATAAGATTGAGACCAAATTTGAAAGACAATTACTTGATATTACGCATTAGGGGGATAAAAAATGAATACGCCCGGGGTAGATCTAGGTTCGAAAACTTCGAAACCCCGCTCATTTTTGGTCATCGGCGCAACCCACGTTTTGGGTTATTCGAACCAAATCTCAAAAAAATAACGTGCACATGCGAGAAATAAACGAATCAAAAAAAAATGCTACCTTTTATTTCCTTTTCGAATCGTTTACAATAGTTTTGCCTTTGTATTTTTCGTGTTTTCCTCTGTATTTTGTCTGTAAATCGTGTCTTACAATAGTGAGTTACAAATGGCTATTTATAGTGCTTGTGGATCTATCTTTAGGAGTTTTAAATCATAGTAGAACTATCCTATTTTTAGGAGTTTAAATCCTAGCCAAATTCTATCATATTTTTAGGAGTTTGAATCCTAGTAGGAGGAAAATATGTGTTGACAGCTGCCCCTCTTTGCCCATAGTCGTGTAACGGGGATAGGGAAAAGATTAAAAGACACACTTTTCGTTCGGTGGAGTTGAAAATTGACTCTGATGTTTCAATAACTCCCTGTCGAATTGAGTTACGGATGACTCCTCCGTCGTGAAGCCGAGTTCATCTTGAAATGATTGAAATTGAAGCCGTAGTCGGAATTTGAATCAGCACGTGGCTTCTCGTTGCCCTTCGGTCTTCTTCTCGGTTTAAAAACCTTGGATCGAAATCGAACTCAGAAATCTTCATCGACAGATAGCTTTTGCTTGAAAATGGTTGTTTGTCACTAAAGCACGGTTAACCCAGGTCCTCTTCTCGACTTGAAAACCTCGACTGCAACCGGAAAGTAATGCGATTGATGTGTCATCGAGCTGAATGAAATCGAACTCGACAAATTTGATGGCAGATAACCATTATAGCCTTGAGTTATGCTGTAAATGATGTGCCTTGGAGCTGAGCGTAGTCGAACTCGAAGGTCTTTGTTGACAGATACTCCTTCTTTGAGTTGGATATCCTTCGTCGTGAAGTTGAAATCCAATTTAAAGATAGATGATGCTTGTGTGCACGATTCCCTTCGTCGTGAATTTGAAACCGCGGGTGACCCCTTCGTCATGAAGTTGAGCCTGGAATTGGATATCCTTCGTCGTGAAGTTGAAATCCAAGTAAGTAGCATTGTTCCGAGTCCAATATCCTCCGTCGTGAAGTTAAAATTGGCTCTGGAATTGGGAAATTGTTTGTTGACAACCACCCGTCCCTTCGTTGTGAAATTGAACTTGTGTTGTCTCGAGTCCAATATCCTTTGTTGTGAAGTTGAAATTGGCTCCGAAATTGGGAAATTGTTTGTTGATAACCAGCGATCCCTTCATCGTGAAGTTGAACTTGCGTTGTCTCGAGTCCAATATCCTTCGTTGTGAAGTTGAAATTGGCTCTGAAATTGGAAAGTTGTTTGTTGGCAACCAGCGGTCTCTTCGTCGTGAAGTTGAACTTGCGTTGTCTGGAGTCCAATATCCTTCGTTGTGAAGTTGAAATTGGCTCTGAAATTGAGAAGTTGTTTGTTGACAACCAGCGGTCCCTTCGTCGTGAAGTTGAACTTGCATTGTCTGGAGTCCAATATCCTTCGCTGTGAAATTGAAATTGGCTCCGAAATTGGGAAATTGTTTGTTGACAACCAGCGGTCCCTTCGTCGTGAAGTTGAACTTGCATTGTCTGGAGTCCAATATCTTTCACTGTGAAGTTGAAATTGGCTCCGAAATTGGGAAATTGTTTGTTGACAACCAGCGGTCCCTTCGTCGTGAAGTTGAACTTGCGTTGTCTCGAGTCCAATATCCTTCGTTGTGAAGTTGAAATTGGTTCTGAAATTGGGAAGTTGTTTGTTGACAACCAGCGGTCCCTTCGTCGTGAAGTTGAACTTGCGTTGTTTGGAGTCCAATATCCTTCGTTGTGAAGTTGAAATTGGCTCTGAAATTGAGAAGTTGTTTGTTGACAACCAGCGGTCCCTTCGTCGTGAAGTTGAACTTGCTTTGTCTGGAGTCCAATATCCTTCGCTGTGAAGTTGAAATTGGCTCTGAAATTGGGAAGTTGTTTATTGACAACCAGCGGTCCCTTCGTCATGAAGTTGAACTTGCGTTGTCTTGAGTCCAATATCCTTCGCTGTGAAGTTGAAATTGGCTCTGAAATTGGGAAATTGGTTATTGACAACCAGCGGTCCCTTCGTCGTGAAGTTGAACTTGCGTTGTCTGGAGTCCAATATCCTTCGTTGTTGAAGTTGAAATTGGCTCAAAAATTGAGAAGTTGATTGTTGACAACCAGCGGTCCCTTCGTTGTGAAGTTGAACTTGCGTTGTCTGGAGTCCAATATCCTTCGCTGTGAAGTTGAAATTGGCTCTGAAATTGGGAAGTTGTTTGTTGACAACCAGCCGTCCCTTCGTTGTGAAGTTGAACTTGTGTTGTCTCGAATGGCATGATATCCTCCGTCGTGGAGTTGAAATCACGGATGGCCACTTCGTTGTGAAGTTGAGCCTTGACTTGAATATCCTTCATCGTGAAGTTGAAATCCAAGTATTGTATGTTGCAGGTGGACACAATTCTCTTCGCCGTGAAGTTGAAACCGTGGAGACCCCTTTATTGTGAAGTTTGGCTTCAAGCTAGATATCATTCGTCGTGAAGTTGAAATCCACTCTCGAAAAAATTGTGTTGTTTCGAGAGAAACTTTCAATTTGGTCAAAGTGTAGCTTCTTGCTGCTGAGTTAAGCAACCAACATGAATCTTTAAAGGTGCTTTTGAATCGAGTATCCTTCGTCTTGAGGTTGAAACTTGACTCTAAAAGCTGTAAAAATTTATGTATGTGGAAAATGATAAATATGATGCTCTAAAATGTATGCATAAGATGCATGTAACATGAATTGGTTATATTTTATCTCCTGAAAAAGGTCTGATAACTTGCATTAGGATGTTGAATCCCCAAATGATACCCCAATATCCAAAAATGCCCCAATATTTGATGTTGAATCTTCAAAGATGCCTCAAATGTTCCTCATTTCTTGCTTCAGCATTGATTCTGAGCATGAGTTTTGTGTCTAAGAGTCACATGTCATTTACCAAGATCCACTCTAGAGAGATTGTCATGTTTGAAAAAAAAATGTTTTTCTTTCTCTTTTATTTTCAAAGTTCTGAAAAATATCAATAAAGAGTTTCAAAAAATGTTTAATCAAATGTTTTGAAAATATTGTCTCTTTCACGGTTTTACAATTGAGACGAATCATAAAACTAGAGTTCATTGGATATCAAATGTTAATTACAATGTTAATCCTTCAATAAATTATAGTTATTTGACACGTGCCAAGATCAAAGCTATCTTTGGGAAATGGTCAAGTAAAGAAATGATAAAAAGGTCTCAGGTTATTCTGTTTGGTCAAAGGTTTGGCATTTGATGCTCAAAGGTTTGATGAGGTAGCTTGCATGCTCCTCTACTGGAAGTGTTCTCCGACTCCCAGCTTTCATAGTCACATTTAGATTGTGCGATGCCTTATCAAGGAATTTGTGTGATCGCCTCAGTTGCATAATTTTTATATTCGAGCCACCTTTTCAGGTTTTCAACTCAAATCCTCCTTTGGTTTCAAGACATTATTCAGGATTTACGTCTTGAACCCCCCTTTGTTATTTTTCTCTACCATGCATTAATTACATTGTTTTTTGCAAACAAAGATTAATCCTGATGGGCGGGATGAAATCTGAAGATATTCTCTTTTGTTTAGAAATCCATGTATGATTAGAAGGGACTTGTAAGGCACGTAATGTAGGCCAGGGTTCATGGTTATGAAAGAAAAGGATAAATAGGCCCAAACAAGTGTTTCATGGTGTTGAACCAAGGATCAATTCATTCTGGTGCCTTCAATCTTGCTCAAAATGTTTCTCTCTTGATGCTCTATGATCTTTGAGTGAAGTGATTTAGTGATTCGGGAATGATTGTGCTTGATCAATCTCATAGTTTGAAGCTTGATGTACCATTTGTCTTTAGGGAATCTTTGCATGTGCTTTTTTGTCCATTTTTCTTTTTGATTTTTATTCTTTTTTTCCCTTTTTTTTTCTTCTTTTCTTTTTTGTTTTTGCCCTTTTTGTTTTGATTGAATCTTCGCACTTGGCATTTGGCTCACCTTTTGGTATCTCATCTGAATCAATGTCTTCGGTCATGTGAGCATATTTCTTCCACCTTGCCCCCCAGTGTGGAGGGTGATCCTAGGTTAGGGTTGAATCAGAAGAAAAATACTACAGGCTCAAAAGGGGACACAAAGGATATATTTTTTCTCCTGTTGTGAAGGGATAAAGAAAGAAAGTCGTTCATCATTTCATACATGTAAATCTTCACAGAAGAGGTATCCCCAGGGGGATAGATTTTCAAGATTAATTCTATTCACATGAAAGCAGTATAATTAATGCATGATAGAAATATTTAGAATGAATTTTTCTTCTTTTTTTTCCAGATGTCTTAATGTTCAGGCTCCCCGCGAGATACCCCAAGTTGGTTCTTTAGAAGAATGCTCATGTTAAAATGAACAACTCAATGCCTTAGGTTTTAATGGTAAGAAAGGTTATTTTTGAGTCTAAAAAAGACAGTTGTGTGATCTTATTGACTCAAAGAAAGGTGTGGGTGTATCAAAAAGATAAAGGTAATGTTCAAGAATTTCAAAGGGAGATAATGTCAAAATTTGGTCTTTTTGGTAATGACCATGAGTTATTTTGGGTAAAGAATCAAGGTATTTTATTTTGGGGTTTGAGACAGGATAAAAAAAGTCTAACCTTGTCATATGTCAAAAATCTATAATTCTTGAAGAATTAAAAGAATCCTTAATTCATTTAATATTCGAAGAACTAAAGATTAGAATTTGTTCAATTGCTCAACCTTAGAAAGTAGCATAAATTCAATCCTTTAAAAGATTAAGCAAACGATGAAAGATTAGAGACGTGTTTAAACAAAATAATCCTCTAAGTGCAAATGGTATATGCCATGCCCCCTTCTTCGGCCGTTTATGCCCCTGAATCCATCAGGTTTTGGATCTTGCGCTTCAGCGCCTTATAGTTCTCAGAGGAATGTTTGGGGCTTCTTATGTGGTAACACCTAACAGCTTCAACATCGTAGTCCTTAGGATATGGGGATTCTTTTCTTAGATCATCTTGGCCGACTTATTCCTACCATCAGCTGATCAGGCTCTTTAATGTTACAATCTTGCTTCCATGTGGTTAAATCTACTTCATCGAGTCTTTCATGACTTAATTTCATGTTTGTGATAATGCTTGAAAATGTAGATGAAGATGCAAAAAGGCAAAAAATGCAAAATGCAAGAATACATGAAATGTTTGAGGCATTGATCCAGAAAAGTGTCAATTATTATAAATAATCTTTACTTAGACAAAAAATGTTTTATCTTGTAAGAGATATAAAAACGATCAAAGGTACATTCGGACTAAATCCTCTAGACCCCGAACAGCTTCTAGTAGATTAACAAGTCTTCTGTCTTCATCTGTCACTGGTTGTATGCCTTTTCGGACCATTCCAGCTTCCCTTGCCAGGCCGTGTAGATGACGAGCTACCTTCTGCACTTGATCCAGGAAGTCTCGGATGACTGCGTCTCTGGCCTTTACCCTTTGTTGTGCTTGCTCCCAACGGAAACGCCACTGTAAACATCCATCGAAGGGCACTATCTGAAGCTTGTTTGCTTGCTTCTTGAACCCATCTACATTAGCTTCTAACTCAGCTATTGCTTTGCCATATCTCTCATGTTGTTTCTCCATATCAGCCATCCGGATTCTCAAGCATTGGTTTTGATGCTGACTGCCTGCTAAGTGCCTCTGGGCAGTCTTCATCTGTTCCTTTCAAGCTCTCTAATTCCAGTATTTAGAAGCCACTTTCAACTTAGAGTTATTATTGACTTTATCTTGATACCCCTTTCTCAAGTCTTCGAGCTCTAAACTGACTATTTTTTGTTATCTTTCTAGTTTGTCTGCTCGATCTTTCTGAGAGTCGGCATCTAGATTCCACTGATAGCGCTCAGCCTCAAGTTCCTTTATCCTCTTCCCAGCTCATTGTTCACAGCTTCAAACTTTGTTTTGGCTATCTCAAGTTCAGAAGAGACGGGCCTGAGATGTTCCTCCATGGTCCGAGTGTCCTCACAGTCTGGCACCGGAATATTGTCATTTTTCCTCAATCTTCGCCACTCCACATAGTCCGGAGCAAGCATGTTTCTGGCAGCTACCATATCCATCCGGAATACTTTCTTCCATGAATCGACTGATTTCTTGATCATCTTCTTATAGTTATCACCGTGATACTCAAACTCTGATTTAGCTAGTCCGCATGTTACTGGGACAAACTGACGTGTCCCATAATGTCTAAGTGCTAACAATGGAGCATACCCAACTGCATCCCAAAGTTCAGGTAAGGTCATAGTGTCAGAGTCCCCACATTGGAAAACAACGTCACTGAGGAACAACCAGGGGGCTCTCCAAGTAATATCTCGGTCTTGATAGATGAGTGAAGACTTTTATCCACTTCTCTTTTGAAGTTCCTTCATGCCATTTCATGGTGATGAACTCTCTCAAAGGTGAATACGTAGTGCTAAATCGGTGGTAGGCAACCCAATTAGTCTTCTAGAAGTGGCTGTGAATCCAGACTTGAAGGAGCTGAACACATCCAATGAATCTACCTCCGCCAGCTCTTCGGCAATGGTTGAGAGACCGAAAGGTCTCGGCTAAGATGGTTAGTGCTGGGTTGACTCGTTTCAGAAGTTGCTCAAACAGTTCCACCACGGCTGCGTCAATGCATCCCAAAATCTTCGGAAAGATGATCAAGCCATACAGACCTAGTGCAAAAAGGTCTATAGTCTTCCATTCATCAGGGTGGTCATTCATTAGTTTCCTTATGTGGATCCATTGAATTCCTTGCCTGTTACCTTTGTTTCGGAGTCAGTCAGTCACCCACTTTTCATCAACTCCTGCAATCTTAGCCAGTCTGTTCTTGAAAGGCTGACTCTTTATGTGTTTGATGTAGGCTCGCTCTAGTTTAATGCTTTCACAGTGCAATAGTATAGTATATTCCTCGATGGTAGGTACCATGTCCTCTTGGTTAAAAGTGAAGCAACTGTATCCCGGGTTCCAGAATTGAACCAAGGCTCTGATTAAGGGCTCACCGGTCTTAACATGAAGCAAAAGTGCAATGTCATCATACCGCTGACTGAACTTCTAACAGTCCCAGATATTTTCGATCATTCTTCCAACAGTCCCAGATGTCTCGAAGTTCTTGCACATTGTTCTGTTTTAGGCTGATAGAGGCATAGCTAACAAGCTCTGACACATAACTTCCTTGAAGACTGTCTCGAAGCTCTGACACATTGTTCTGACCATAGTCGTACCTCGGGGTTTTTAATCTCCTGTATTACAACACCTTTGTCCATTAATGCAGATTATTTATGGTTAACGAACACGTTTTTTGGTGGATCAAGACCTCTTTTGAATGATGCAGATGATGAAAATAAAATAAAATAGAGGAAAAAAATGAAAATAGTTAGTAAGGTAAAGATAATAATCAAAGCAATCATGAAAATAAAAGTCCTACCCCACATGATATCTACCCCACATGCTTATTATTCCTACTCGGATATGATCTCTATCCCGCAAGTTGATTTTGAACAAGTCCTAACCGCATAAATTTCTAGTTCACATGTTTTGAATAGAAAGTAAAGTAGAAAATAATTTCGGCATCCTAGGGTTTAAAACGAGATTTTGGGGTGGGCCCTAACTCCTTGTAGTCTCCGAGTTTAGGTTCTAAAAAAAGGTACTCGAGTTCTCCTTATCGGTGCCCCCTTGGGCTTACCAGACCCTTAGTCCTAAACCCATCACAGGCTTGTGTGGACTAAGTTAAACTTGAGAGGAAACATTCCCTTATGCCCATACGGAGAATAAATTCACTCGAAGGCATAAGGTATATGAATCCCAAAGGTTACTTGCTAGGCCCATACGATGAATAAATTCACACGAATGCGTCGCTTTCACCCCCACTTAAAACGGGTTTGGAGCTCGGGTATAGAGCCTTTGGATGAAAAATATTTAAGGGCTGAAATCATTAAAAAACGGTCAGTACAACTATTTACTCGAAAATATAATCAAAAGTAAGTAATAAGGATCGAAATGTTACCTTAAAATTTAAACTTACCATTTTCATTAAAAAAAACAACTGGAAATTACCTTAGCCTGACTCACTTACCTATGTCCCCAGCGGAGTCGCCAAGTTGTCGCAACTGTATTTCGGTTGGGCCCCGGGATTGGGCTTCGACTTGGAAAATGTGGATTTGGAGTCACCACCGATCATTTATTTAAAAATAAATGGGTTGATCGGATACCCTATTTCTTACCTGATCTGCGTCTTACCAGAAATATGTCGGGCTCGGGAGTCGGTTACGGTCAAGGAAGGATTAGCACCCTTGAACCGCCCTTTCGGTACTATGTAATTTCCCGTTGTCTTAATTAAGAAAATTGTAATTTTAAATTAAAAGGTAAAATTTGATAATGAATTACTTACCTCTGATTAATTGACGAAAATACCCTTAAAAAGTCATAAGATGTGTCAGAGGGAAAAAATGAATAAATAAAAAAATGAAGAATAAAAATAAGTAAAAAAAAATAAAAGGAAAAATAAATAAATAAATAAATGAAATATATATATATATAAATGAGTAAAATAGAAAAATAATAATCATAACAATAATAATAGTAATATGAAAATATAATATAATATAAAAAAAAACCAAAAACCAAAATAAATAAATATATAAACCAAATATAAAAGTATACATATAATGATAATTGACTTATAAATAAATTATTTAAAACATACATATATATGTATAATGTTAAAGTAAAAAAAACTAAATAAAGATAATTACAATATATATACAATATATAGTAATAATACGCTTATAAGTAAAATATTTAAAAAAAGAATATATATATATATATATATATATATAATAAATATAGTATTAAAAAAATAACCAAATGAATATAAATAAATAAAAAATATATGTATAGATAATAATAATATATAGTGTAAAAATATCAATTGAAAATCATTTAAAAGAACATATGTATGTATATATATTTATATAATGACAATAATGTAAATAATAAATAAATAAAAATATCTATACAATAAATAAAAGGACTAATATAAAGAAAAATAAAGATTGAGACCAAATTTGAAAGACAATTAACGTTGATATTACGCATTAGGGGGATAAAAAATGAATATGTCTCGGGGTAGATCTAGGTTCGAAACTTCGAAATCCCGCCCATTTTTGATCATCGGCGCAACCCACATTTTGGGTTATTCGAACCAAATCTCAAAAAAATAACGTGAACATGCGAGAAATAAACGAATAAAAAAAATGCTACCTTTTATTTCATTTTCGAATCGTTTACAATAGTTTTGCCTTTGTATTTTCCGTGTTTTCCTCTGTATTTTGTCTGTAAATCGTGTCTTACAATAGTGAGTTACAATGGCTATTTATAGTGCTTGTGGATCCTATCTTTAGGAGTTTAAATCATAGTAGAACTCTATCCTATTTTTAGGAGTTTAAATCCTAGCAAAATTCTATCCTATTTTTAGGAGTTTGAATCCTAGTAGGACGAAAATGTGTGTTGACACCTAGCTCATTTAGCTTCAAAATCATCTCAAAGCATTTTAGATTTCTTCCAATACTAGAGAATTTATAGAGTTTCTTGAGAGTTGTTTTATTCTTTTTATCAAGAGAGAATCATTATTGTTTTCTCCTTGGTAGATCGAGAGAAGTTGTAATTCCTATTTTCTCATAGTGAAATTATTCTACCGTTGCCCGTGGTTTTTACCCTATATTATTTAGGGGTTTTCCACGTAAATTTTGTCTCTTTCATCTTCATTTTTATTTTCTCAAATTATCAGTTGCGTTTTTTGCTCTATTCGATAGCCGTCTTCTGCAACAGGAAATGCACTCAAAACAGGTCTAATGGATTATGTTTGGGTCCAATTCTACAACAACCCTCCTTGCCAATACTCATATGGCGATATTATCAACCTCAAAGATGTATGGAAACAATGGACTTCGGCTATCTCTGTGACGAAGATTTTCCTCGGCCTACCGGCAAATCCAGATGCAGCGGGCAGCGGTTTCATCCCGGTGAATGATCTAACATCCAAGGTTCTCCCAGCTATAAAGAATTCCTCAAAGTACGGGAGTGTTATGCTTTGGTCCAAATACTATGATGATCAAAGCGGATATAGCTCTTCCATCAAGAGCCATGTTTGATATCTATATATAATCAATATGTGTGTTTATTTATCTATATATCTTTATTTATATTATAAACTATTTCTATTGATATGTGCTACCGGAGTATATATTCAAATTATAATATTATAAACATTCCATTAATTTTATAAAAATATAAATAAAGTGAAATATTAATAGAAAACAAATACACAACGTTTGCCATTTTAATATTTATTTGTATTTGCACGTAAATCATTTAATACAATTCTATTGATTGATTTGATGTAATATAATGTTTTTAAAATATATAATTGCATATTTAATTATAAATTACTTTTATATTTAATTATAAATCATTTAACTAAAAATATTTAATTATGTTATTATATTTTTTACTTTATAATATTACTATTTAACTAAAAAATCGTGTTATTAAAATATCACACGAAGAACTATCACTTAAATCAGGAGGGTTTATCGTACCTAAAAAAACAAATCAGGAGTTTTCTCCCTAAATTATACTATAAGTGCTGCTAACCGTCAGATGGAAAGAAAGAAAGTAGGCCGTTGGATCTAAAGTGCTATAAATTAAACCTCGTTTCACAATGCTGCAGCTGACTCGTTAATTATACTCTTCAAGGTTGCTCCTTCACCTTCCCTCATCGCTGGTCTTCTGCTTCTCCTTGACCCGAGGCCCGCAGCGCAGGTAGCTCCGACCCGATTATTTAAAGGGTTCAAGATCCTTTTGCATTTCTTTAGATTTATGTGTTTCGCTTCCTTTTTGCGTACGTTTGTTATTAAGAAATAGAAATTGCGCGTGTGTGGGTGTCTTTCTTCTTTCCGGTTTTATTTATTTTGGGGGGATAAAGGTTTTTTCTTTCACGTTTTGAGTTTGAATGGATTTTATTAATATTGAATTGAATGAGATCAGGAGATTGATTCATTTTGAAAGACAATAGAATAGGGTACCATCATGTTGATAACCACTATAGATGATGATAGTTGTGAGTTTCTTCCTAAATAACGTTTTAAATTGCCACTGATTTGATGCACATATCATACTAGGAATGTAAATGTCAGGTCATTTGAATTTCTGGTACGTTGGATAATTTAGTTCTAAATAACTCTTTGTTAGGTGGTAGTTCTGCTGGTAGGCGGCCTAACCAAGATAAATTTACAGCGGATTTTAGTGTAAAATGTTATCATATTAGTTCTGAATAATCCTTTGTTAGGTGGATAATAATTTCAGTTATAATCGAAAATTTTATATTGAATTATAATCTAAAATGTTATTTGTCTACTTTAAAAAATTACACAATTGTTAATAATTTCGGATTCAACCAAGAATATTTTGACGATAATTTTTTAGATTTCAACCGGAATAGTTACATAATTTATATAATTTTTTATGAAATGGAGAACATAATAACCTAAAATATTAACCAGATTAACCTAAGGAGTTACTTTCTTGTTAAGATTTTCGGTTACAATCGATTTTTATCATTTTTTTAGTCTTATATTAACTAGTTGTATTTTAGACTCATACTGTCTGCCATGTATATTGTTCTTTCATACTACACCTTGAAATTCATTGCTGCACCCCAATTTTTATGTATTTTTTTTATCTTGGGCATGGTTTCTTGGCTTACAGCTTGAAAATGGCAGCGAAGTATATAATTGCGTCTGTTGCAGCATCCTTTGCCATTGCCTATGTATCTGATCAGCTTGTTTCTGATAATAAGCTTTTTGGAGGTGAGTTGCTGTTTCGTTTCTGAAGCTTTTTAATATCGATTATTTCAAAGGTTTAAGAATTGTTGTGTCTCCTCCTCAACTCAGGGACTACACCTCGCACTGTAAAATGCAACAAATGGTGGGAAGAAACTGATAAGAAATTTCAGGCATGGCCACGCACGGCTGGTCCACCAGTGGTGATGAATCCCATCAGCCGCCGGAATTTCATTGTTAAATCTGGTTCTGGATCTTGAAGGCCTGACGCTTGCTTCTGTTCTCACAATGAGTTGGGTTTTTATTTTCTATTCCCTGTGAATAAATTCTGGTGCTAGACTTTGTTTTGTCTGGCTTTGCAATCATTCTTTTTCTTTGTGCCTTCATTACTATTACTTTTCGAATATGATTTTAGAACAAGTTCGCAAATTTTAAAGAAAAAAATTTTAAAAATAAAAATAAATTACTAATAAAAAATAAATAAATTATATAATAATTTAAAATTTTTAAATACAATCATTAACCTTTTAACCTATCTTACTTATAATATATATATATATTGACAAGATCTTACTTTTACGATACTTTGGAAAATATATTTGATATCAAAGTCGATTTTGTGGTTTTGCTGATATATCACTTAGGACATGGGCTCTTGTTTCAGTGAAGCATGTTATGATTGGAGACTGGAGAGGAGCTTTTGTTATAGTATTAAAGAGAGAATATTACGTATTTCTATTTTGTTATAATAAATAATTGTTAAAAAATTCTAAACATAATCAGATTTGTTAAATCTTTTAAAAATAATTTAAAGATTAAAATAAATTTAAAAATATGTTTTAAATATTTTCTAATTGAATCATTCTTTTTTAAATTCATACTTAATCATTTTTACATTTAAATCCCTATGATCACAGTAGCCATTGAATCGATTCACCATGCAAAAAGATTGATTACTTTATAGAAAAGACTAAAAAGATCTATTATTTCTCTCGAAGGATTGATCCCTTGATAAAATGGAAAGGTCTCTTCCCTCGAATGATCGACCTCTTGACTTGCAACGGTCGAATATTTAAAAAAGGATTGATCTCTTTCACAAAACAATTGATCCCTTGTTATCATAAATGATTTATATCTTTGTAGGCAACTACTCTATTGCATTCCTAACTATTAGTAAACATAGAGAAGGTATAAAAACAAGCTCAAAACATTTCAAGAACGATAAGATATATTATTAAAAGTATATAGACTTTGTTTAAAAGTGTGACCACTCTAAATCATTGTGCATAACTTTTAATATTTCGATTGCTTCTACAATAAATTTTAAAAGATTAATTCACCACCCCACTTAACATATTTCAATTAATCGATCAAGGTAATAATTTTATTTGATTATTATTTTATATCGATTAATTTTATTTTGTGACTCGAATGTAGGGGGCTTTTAAATTTGTAATCAATAGTATAATGCAACTCTTGTAAAAAAATGGTTGGAGTAGGTTAGATGGAATTTTTTTAAGATCAGAATTAGATTTGTGGGCTATATAATATCACATAATGCGAAAATTTAACCAAAAATTAAAGAAGACAAAAGAAAGACCAACCAACTCATTATCATAAACCTGAAATTAGAGTTAGACAAGCCATCCACGTCATCCTTTGCCAGCTCAAAACAAATTTAAAAAAGGGTAGTTGCAACATTACAGACAGCATCTAACTATTATATGCTTTAGCCCCCCTTAATTTAAAATTGTGTTGATAGTTTATTTTATCAGCTTCTTAATAGATTATTTTATAATAATTTAAAAATTTTAAATTAAAGATAATTATACTCAAATATATTCAAATTTACGATATTAAAAATATCGATCAAGTTAAAATTCAATCAGAAACTTTATAGAATAAAATTAGAGACAATAAAATAAAATAAAATATATTCAGTAGATTTTTATTACTATCTAAAACATTTTAGATTTTACTTTTATATTTTTTGTAAATATGTTAAATGAATATATACTAAAATCATGCCATGCATACTTTATAGTATATATATATTAGATATTATATATTCCAATTATGTTAATAAATAAATTAAAAAATGAAATCAATATGACAAAAACAAATATTAATAATACAACAGAAGATTTCCAACATCCATACTATTAAACGCATACATAATAAATAATCAAAATTGGATATATATATATATATATATATATATATTTTATTTTATATGAATCATATTATTTTATAATAAGTATTAAAAAAATGTGAAACCATTAAAAATAATATATATTATATTATTTCAAGAATATTATTGTTTGAAGGGGAGAAAATTATTTAATACTTAAGAAAAGGGGAAAAATAACATTCCTGAAAAAAATTCAAAAATTATAACCAAAAATATTTTATTACTATGAAAAAGAATGTTATTAAATTAAATATGAGTATATATATATATATATATATATTTAAAATTATTATTTTAATAATGATAATGATATTTTTATGTGAATCGAACGTTCCGTAAAGGAAAATACAAATACATACGAGAAACATATTTTCGGTCAAAAAGTCTTGCAGAATCCTTGCCTGCTGCAGAGCTCAAGAAATATGCAAGGGTTTTAATGATGGAGGGAGACGTTTTTGCCAGATTTAGTGCTCTGTATGCATCTTCTAGAGCTTTTAAATTCTCTGCCGACTGCCAGCCATCACAACCACAAGCTCTCGGGCCAGTTCTTAAGCTGAAGTGCTCAATCATCCTAGTCCAACCATAAAACAACAAATGTTAAAGTTACTAGGATAAAAAATGAGATTCACAAAGGGGAATATATTTGTATACTTAGAAAACGAAAGCAAAATAAAATAGAAAAGTTTCCTTTTTTTCCCCAGAAGACGACCCACAGAAGGCCAAACTACTAGTAGTTGCTTTACATACAAATTTTACATTAAAGCCTGCCCAAACCCACCACTCTCTTCCCTTCACTTGTCGGCAACCACAAGAAAGATTGTCTATCAATTCTGCTTCATTTACTCAACATAAACAAAAAAGTATAGAGTCAAGCTAAATGAGTGAAGCTGAGGATCATATGTGAAGATCTACCCTGATTTTAGCTTTGTAGATTCCATAAGCAAAAGATCAAATGTTGGTCCAAGACCGTGCAGTTCCCAAATCTTCTAAGCCTTCCCAGATCAGAACCCTCCCTACAATTCAACCCAACAGGTTCTCTGAGTCCAAAAGCCTCGATTTTTCCACATGGGTTTCCAAGAATTTATACAGAATCATAGCAATCTTTGTCCTGGTCTCCACTGTGGCCGCCGTTTTCTTCCTCTACACTTCCACCGACACGGCTTCCTTCATTTGCCTCCAATCCCAGACCCAACGCGCCATGGATACCATATCTCTCCCTCAAATCAACTGGAATTCAGTCAAACCCATTACTGACAAGACTACTCCGTACGCTAATTTCAGATCGGAGCAGTGGATAGTTGTCTCCGTTTCGAGTTACCCGTCCGATGCGTTGCAAAAGATGGTGAAGATTAAAGGGTGGCAGGTTTTGGCAATTGGGAACTCGAAGACTCCCGGAGACTGGAGCTTAAAAGGTGCCATTTTTTTGTCCTTAGATATGCAAGCTAGTTTGGGTTTCCGTGTTGTGGATCATTTGCCTTATGATTCTTATGTTAGAAAAAGTGTTGGTTATTGTTTGCGATTCAACATGGTGCTAAAAAGGTCTTTGATGCCGATGATCGGGGTGAAGTAATTGATAATGATATAGGTAAACATTTGATGTAGAATTGGTGGGGGAAGGAGCTAGGCAAGAAGTTATATTGCAGTATAGTCATGATAACCCTGATAGGAAAATAGTCAACCCTTATATTCATTTCGGGCAACGGTCGGTTTGGCCTAGGGGGTTGCCATTGGAGAATGTAGGTGAAATTGGACATGAGGAGTTTTACACTGAGGTTTTTGGTGGGGAACAGTTTATACAGCAAGGAATTTCAAATGGGTTACCGGATGTTGATTCGGTGTTCTATTTTACTAGGAAGTTGGGATTGGAAGCCTTTGATATTAGGTTTGATGAGCATGCACCCAAAGTGGCACTTCCGCAAGGTATGATGGTACCGTTGAATTCATTTAATACGATTTACCATTCATCAGCATTTTGGGCCTTGATGCTCCCTGTTTCTGTTAGCACAATGGCTTCAGATGTATTGAGGGGTTATTGGGGACAGAGGCTTTTGTGGGAGATTGGTGGTTATGTAGCTGTGTATCCACCTACAGTTCATCGGTATGACAGAATCGAGGCATACCCCTTTTCAGATGAGAAGGATCTTCATCTGAATGTAGGTCGTTTGATCAAATTCCTGGTGTTGTGGAGATCAAATAAGCATAGGTTATTTGAGAAGATATTGGACTTGAGTTATGCTATGGCAGAGGAGGGGTTTTGGACCGAGCAGGACCTCAAGTTTACTGCTGCTTGGCTTCAAGACTTGCTTGCTGTTGGTTATCAGCAACCAAGGTTGATGACATTAGAATTGGACCGACCACGGGCAACTATTGGTCATGGGGATCGAAAAGAATTTATCCCTCAGAGACTGCCATCTGTTCATCTAGCAGTGGAAGAAACAGGAACGGTTAGTTCTGAGATTGGGAATTTGATTCGTTGGAGGAAGAATTTCGGAAATGTTGTGCTTATAATGTTCTGTAATGGTCCTGTGGAACGTACTGCCTTGGAGTGGAGATTGCTTTACGGGCGGATATTTAAAACTGTGGTTATTTTGTCTGCGAAGAAGAATTCAGATCTTGCTGTTGAAGAAGGTCAATTAGGTCACCTTTACAAGTAAGTTTCCTGAAGAATCATTTCCTTAACCAAGACATTATGCTTTTAGTTTATCAGTTTATTTGTCTATGGTGCATCTTGCTTAGATCTTTGATTTTTGAATTTTTCTTCGGAGAATGAAGTTACATTCTGGTTTTCCAGATAGCTTTTCCTTTGAGCCACTAGAGTGTAAATTTGCCTTATTTCTTTTTCATCCTTAGCTAGGAAGTCATGATCTTAACCTTCGATTTTGTTTTGATCTTGTTGATTCAAATTATTTTATAAAATTTGAGGTAGTGAAATTAAGAACTACTAATAGCAGAGTCTATATTTGTCTGTGGAGGGTGATATGTGTTGTATAAAGCAGCCCTTAATCATTTTATCTGAACTCAAAAATAAAATAAAAAATGAGTGAACTATTGAAATTAACATACAAATTTGAACATTGGTTGGAGGAAGTATGATTCTCACTGCTCAAATGCTTTCACAAGAATTTCATGATGGAAATCATGGAATCATTTACAAAAAGGTTATAGGTGCTTGGAATGTTTCTGGTATTAGATTTTTTCTCCAATTGGGGCTAGCTGTTCCAATATCCAGGCATGGTTTCTTCTTTTGCACAATCATTAAATCAAGCTATTAACTCGAAATATACTAGATATACTTTGTGAGTTGTATTTGACTCGGTTATTTATGCAAAGGGCTTTTGTTAGCCTTGAGCAGCAAAAGTTGTATTTTAATAAATCCTTGCATAAAGAAGATACACTATAGTGTTTGAAACTGGGTTTTGCAACCTTTTGATTTGCTGGTTCTAGATAGTATCATCAGATATTTTAAAATCTCAAATATTGTCCTCTTTTCTGATTTTATTCATCATGCTCGACAACCTGTTCCTTTCTTGTCGAGCCACTCTCTTTTTTAGCATCTCTGCTTTTTGTTGCTGCATCATACCTAGGCTGTCTCTTCTCACTGACTTCAATGAGGTTTTTGCCTTGTAGGATGAATTGAGGGGAAACATCTCTTTCAATCAAAATCTGTAGATTCATGATTATTTTTTGACTAAGAATTTTCTTTATTGCTGTTTAAACCTCCCTCTTAAGCACAACCTTGGAGGGTAAAAAATAATGCACATCCATATTATTTTCAGAATAAATTAATTGTGTAAATAATTAATCATCTCCTTGAAGGAGTTATCTTATAGTGCAAATGGATCTTTCTAATATAAATTACACCATAATTGCCTTTTCTTTCCTATTATGCTGACATGTAAGTTAGGTTTGGCATTAAGTCAATTAGGTTGTTGGTGTGTTCCTTTCTTCTGAACTAACACTTCCTAAAGGCAGCAAATTGTTGTTAAATGGTCAATTAATAATTGATAATCATGGAAACTTAGCTCTTAAGTGAAGCCATACCTATTTTACCAGGCATCTGTCATGTTTACTAATTATCTCATAACATATTTTACAGGCAGCTACCCAAGATATTTAATCGGTTCCCTAGTGCAGATGGCTTTTTATTTGTTGAAGATGATACCGTTCTTAATTACTGGAATCTACTACAGGCAGACAAGACTAAGCTATGGATTACAGATAAGGTACCCAAGCCTTCTCGGTTAGCATTTTATTTCTTTGGTGCCTACTCTTGATATGTTCTTTTAAATATTTAAAACTAATTTTTATTTGTAATTTTTCCCTAGGACTTTGGCTTTTATCTGTTTCTTTTTACCATTTATAAATGATTATATATTGTTCTGGTAGGTATTTGTGTTTTTCAATAGATTTGCCGTTTAATGAAGGAAGCAGTTTCAATTGTTATAAAATTGCTGATCATGAGTAACTAATGAGTCGTTATTATTTGTCTTGGCAATTTGATGTGATTTAGGTATCCATGTCTTGGTCAACCGTGACAACCAAAGAAAATTCGGATTGGTATTCAAAGCAAGCAGACATGGTAAACAAAGTTGTTAGTGCAATGCCAGTTCACTTACAAGTAAACTATAAAGAAGTTGTGAAGAATGAGCAGAGCCTCATAATTTGCAGTTCTGAGATATTCTACGTTCCTCGGCACTTTGTGGCAGACTTTGTTGATCTGGTTAGCCTGGTGGGCCAATTAGATATCCATCAAAAGGTTGCTGTACCCATGTTCTTTCTGTCAATGGATTCACCCAGGAATTTCGATTCGGTGCTTAGTACAATGGTGTATAAGCAAGATCTACCTTTAACTAATTCTTCCTCAAAGCATTATTGGGCACAAGCACCGGCAGTTCATCCATGGAAGGTGTCGAGTGAAGAGGAATTCATAAAGCTAATAAGAATAATGGCAGAAGGTGATCCCCTCCTAATGGAATTAGTTTGAAGGTGACAAATTTGTTTGACACCAAAGAACTATGGTTGGATAAGGACCACTTTTGTAACTGTAATACCAAGCAAATGTTTTCATTTTTTGTTTGTTTTTTTTTTTTTGGGGGGGGGGGGGAGGGGGTTCCTTAATTCTTTTCAGGGGAAGGGAACTTCTCTGTAGATGGTTTATCTTTGTATGATTCTTTTACTGATTGGAGATTCCCTCCAAGGGTCTCATTTAAAGAGTTGCAATGTCTCTTTTTTCCCCTTAGCTGCAAACTATGTTGAAATTCCAACATCATATTTATTAAAACAAACATCTTTAAAATACATTTTTTATTTCACCTGAGTACCTCAAGAAAACTGCATTATTCAACCATAAAACACTAATGGGCTCATATTTAAATCAAACTCAAAACTCAAGCCTGCATCAAACAAGCCCAAACCCCATCACTTGGGTCTAAAGCCCTTAACCCGGAAATACTTATATTATATTGAAGTTCTTTTAAAAAAAAATAACTCAAGACAATATATATTTTTAAATATGACATCAATTTTTAGTTGAAATTAGGATGTTTTAATTTGAATAATTGACTATTGAACTTAACTTTGGTTCTGAATTTAGATGTAGACATTTAAAGTTATCGTTTCTTTTATATAAGATGATAACTTTATAGGTGTTCGGTCGTATCTAACTCAAAACGATTTGATACAACTCTATTTTTTTATAAAAAAAGAAGTAGGTATGAGCAATTATAAAGGATGATATTTTCAAACCTAAAAGCAAATTCAACATTAATAATTATATATTAAAAAAAATTAAAAATATATAAATATATAAATTAAATATAACTCGGACGAGCTAGATAACTTAACTTTTGCATAAATTTTGATTGAATGGAAGTAAACAGATCATAGCTGAATACAAAACGGAATTATAAATGAGAATCTAAATACATTTGAAAATATTTTTATAATTTATTGCAAAAACTAAGTAATTAATAGAATTAATTCATTCTAATAAACTAATTTACTCTTAACCGATTTATAAGCTCCCTACCAGTGTCCGACTATGAAAACCGTGAATGCAACATAGCAACTATGCATCCAACAATAATGTTTACATTGCTACATGATGATACATCATGTGATAATGATCTAAAAGGGTAATGGTTCAAAACAAAGATTACCAACAAGTTTAATGGTATGGGTTGTCTTTTTAAAAGGTCTTGTATGAGTTGGCTTTTTTTTATTCATATTTAGGGTCTGTTTGTTTGGGGAAACCAATTACGGAATTGGTTTTCCCCGAAATCTCGTGTTTATTTCACGTAATTTGTTTTTCGGAAAATATTTTCAGTATTTGGTTGGAGGAAAACTGATTGGTCAACGTAAAACATTTTTCTGGTCAATAGAATTTCCTTTGTGTTTTCTGGAAAATGACTTACAGTCTGATTTTCCGTAAGTCATTTTCCGAACTTTTCACTTCAAAGAATAAATACTCAAAACAATTTTATTTTATGAATTTAATATTAATAAAATATTTAATATCATTTTAATCAAAATATTATTAAAATATATTTATTATATTTCTAATAATATAATATTATATTTTTAATATTATAATAAAATAATCAATTATATTATAATAATATAATATATTATATTTTTATTTTAATAATATATAATAAATTATTAATAAAATTTATATTATTTATTAGTTTCATAGAAATAATATTATTAGTAATGAATAATATTATTTATATATTTAATATTAATATAAAAATCTAATAATATTTTAATAAAGATATTTAAAATATACTAATTAATATTTTTAAAATATAATATAACACTATTACTTTAATAAATAATTAATATAATTTATAATATTTTATTTCAATAAAATATACAAATATTTTTATTTTTATTAATAAAATTATAAAAATAATATTTAATAATAAATAAATTATTTAATATTTTAAAAATAATAATATTAAGTTTTATGATAAATAATATTATTTATTGTATTTAATATTTGTAATAAATAATTTTAAAAAAAATTATCAATTAGTGGAAAAGAGGTTTAAACAATATTTTCCAAACACCGTAAAACGTTTTCTAGATGTTTTTTAGAAAAATATAATTCATTTTACGAAAAATATTTTCGGAAAACGTTTTCCAGAAATGTAATTCATTTTCCATAATTCAAATTTCAGTAATTTATTTTCCAGAATTCAAATTTCAGTAATTTATTTTTCAGAATTCAATTTCCAGAAAACCAATTACAACTGAACAAACAGACTCTTTTTATTTATTTTTAGACTGGGGTCAAACTTGTCATCTAATATGACTTTTTCTTCAGATTTTTGTGTTATTGTGACTTTTTTTAATGTCCCTCACCATATTTGATTTCTCTTAAGTTTTACAATTTTATTTATCATTAAAAGAAGTTGTACACTTTTTATTTAAAAAAATTAATTTAATGTGATATTTATAAATTAATAATTAAATTTGAAACCGTTTGATATAAACAGAGAAATATGAACAAACAAATTTGATAGTCTTAAGTGATTGGAAAAGACTAAAAGACCTTGTATGCCTAGAATGATTAAGATGTTTATGTGTATTAAAATGATCGAAATGTCTCTCTGTTAAAATGATTAAAACATCTTCATATGTTTAAAAGACTAGTCACCTTATATGCTAAAATGATTAATGTTCTCTGAAGTTGTGGAATTATTAAATTACCCTTAACTTATAAAATTATCAAAACACCCCTTAAATTTAATGATTAGTTTTAAGGCTCTAGACTTTGGAAAATTGTTAAAACATCCATACAACTAATGGGTTACCTTAATATAAAAACATTAGATGATGCTTAAGTATGTGATAACTTATGTTGACTATCTATGATTAATGCATATGTCTATTCTATAAATTTTGTGGTGATGATATGATGTCTGGCCTTATAGGCAATATTATTATGTGTGACCTTGTGTGTATTGTATTTTTATGGTCATGTATGGTGCATGATTATTAAGGTCGTTAGAGCTATGATCTAATTTCTTCTTGAATCAGACATGAAGTTATAATCAAAACAATGGTAAAAGTGTGAGGCCTGTAGGACAAGCAAAGGAACAATTGGAATAGATCTTGTATCTTTGGACATAGTGAAAATTTATTCTTATCTATTAATGTTTTTTTTCCTTTTAAAGTTTTTCATATAGATTTTGGTATTCTAATTTTTCATTCGATCATATTTATTTATCTTTAACCATTTTGATAATCATAACAAGGGCATTCAATATTTGATTATGGATTGAGGACATGGGAGTGAGCACTAATACCCAATATTTGAAATGGATTTAGACAATGAGTGAACTTTGATATGGATTGAGATATTGATAAATGAACTTTTATATGGATTAAAGGAATAAAATTTGATATGAATTGAGACAGTGTTGAATAATTATATTTGATATATATTGTGTTTGTGATACGGTTTGTAAATTACGATAGGACTTATAATTTGATATGATATTTTTAACATGTATGTTCTATGTCTGTGAATATCTAATTTGACGTATATTATTATTGCGAATTACGTTAGGGCTTACAAATTGATACGATTTGAGATGGTGTTGCTATGATTATATTTGATATAAATATTAAAATTTTAATACATTTCATAAATTTTGTTATCTGTTAATATTTGAACTATGGTGAAAAGAAAAGAAGAGAAAAGACTGAAAATAGGAAAAAAGAAGGTAATGCTAATTTAGTAAAAGTTCCATCTGAGCAATGCTATGGTCACCTGATATTTTTACAAGTTACGATTTTTGTTGACCTAAAAACCCTTCCTTTCCTTTCAATCACTATAATTTTCTCTCTATTGCTTCTTCTTTCGGTTTTCAAGTTTCAACCACAATTCATTCATTCATATTTCAGTTGCAAATCTCGAAAAAAGTCTGAGAAAAATGAATATATAAAGTTGGAGAGAGAAACACAGCAAAACACATGACGATGCCGTTGCAATAATTCACTTTTTCTTTCCCAACATCTTCCGTTTATTTTTTTATTGCCTACTCTGCTTACTCCAAGAGGGAGAGAGATCTTTCTCAAGGTACCCTTTTGCCATCATCATCATCTGTTTCTGTTTTTCTCTTATTGGTATCATCAAACTCATTGCTTTGTTGGGTTATCACTCATTTGGATCTCCATTTTTTCGTGTTTGTTTTCATGTCTGTTGATCTGGGTATGCTTGATCTTGTCTAAACTTTAATGGCTTTGTCCCCCTTTTCCCTTAACTTGTTTTGATCTGATTATCTGCTTGTTAAAGCTTTATTCTCACAAAGTAAGTGTGAGCGAACATAAGAGTTCAGTTTTTCGGCAGGGGCTGTTTAAATGGTTTAATTTGTTATTGTAACCAAACATTATAGATTAAAAGATCTTAATTTAAGTTTGAATTGTTGAATTCTTCATATTCAGTTTTTCCTTGCTTTTTGATCCCGTGATTGATCATGTTAATTGCTGCTTGGATTGCTCATCAATGGCACTATGCTAAAATTCCGTTGCTGCCTTGCAGCCTTCTGATTTTTGTGTGATCAAACAAAAAATACATTTCTTTCCTCAAAGTTCTCATTGTTGATTGATCTTTGTGTCAAGTTTCGAGCAAGATTGATTAGGGTATTCTCCTAAGAGCACGCGACAACTGCAAGCAAACGTTTGGAACTTAGTGTGTAGTATTTGTGGTCTTCTGTTATAATATAATTAAAATTATGGATTATTGGTTTAAAGAAAATCAGATTATCTTATTTAATTTTTTTGGCCAGAATAATATGAGATTATTAAATTTCATATCATGTGAAGTTGTCAAATGTGTGCATATGGAAATATGCTTCTTCTTTTTTAAGTTTAAATAGGAATGCTGGTTGGAGATCCGCTGTCAATTATTTGAACTTTATCTTGATGTTTTGAATTCAGCAATGTGTGATGTATACATTTAACACATCATTCATGTTTACACAACCTGAAAAGTTGCTATTAATCTTTTATATACTGGTGCGGACTATAAAATGCGATAAAGGAGATTTAATTTTATGGTAGATGTCATTCTTATTCTATTTTTATCACCAATTTTGCGACCAGGCTCAGCCAAGTCTTAGTCTTAGTATGGATACTGTCAATAGAAATTAAAGCTGTAATTACTGTAGTAGATCTGGTTTTGTTAGGTAGATATACATTCTTAAGACATTAGTCTCTTCCTTCTGATGTGGATCAAGTTCCAGACATTAATGTATGGAGGGGAGAAGATATACCTTGAAAGAAGGTCGTAAGACAGGATTCAGCTATTAGATTGTTGATGTTATTTAGAATTGTTTTACTTAGAAAAATACATGTCAAGTCATCTGGGTTGCATGCTGGACACATAAAGACTCTCTGAAATTTCTTAATGTAGGATCTTTAACAGTACATAGTGTCGCAGCATTGGCTTATTACTGAATATTGTGAAAGCTGTGACTTCTTTTTGATTGGTTCTGTTATAACAAGAAACTCTTTTTTCTAATATGGTCGTGATTATTGCACTGTTTTATTTTGTTTTCTTCTTATTAGTGCACTGTGAAATAGGAACATAATTTTAATCGACTAAAATTATTGCAAGTATTGATTAAAAGGGTTATTTTTTTTCTTTTTTTAAAAAATATTTTGTACTGTGGCTTAAATTGTGAGTGCATAATAAAATACATGTATTTCTCCAGTAAGTTTTGTGCAACTTCCTGATTCGTGCAGGTTGGATTCTCAAGTTGATCTGTTATATTTTTGCTTGATAAAACATCAATAAAGAACTCTGAGAAATGTCTAGCCCAGCAAAAGTTCTGGATCCTGCATTTCAAGGAGGGAGTGGGTCAAAAACCGTATCCTTAAGATGAAAGGCATATAATGAGTTTTGAATTTATGTACTTGAGTTTTTTAACTTTTTCTTTATATAAGAGCATATATATTTATTTAAACTTAACTTCTGATAAGAGAGATCAGAATCAATATTTTTCCAACACCACCACGAAAACAAATAATGACATATGCTTTTTGTTTTCTTTTTAGACGTGTGCTTATGTTCCATATACATATATGCTACATGCACCACATGCCCTAAAGCTAAAAATGATGAATTTACTATACCACTTGGCCCTATCACATGAGGCCGGACCAAACTTCTTAAAGACAAGCTTCAAAGCGCAGTTCAAGCATTCATCCGGAAGGGTCTAATAGCAGCAGATTTGCAACAACTTTTTGAAGGGGATCCAGTTGTTATCCGGTCGACATGTCTTCTGGAGATACAACCGTCTGTCTCTTATCTTTCCAACGGTTCTTGAATCGCATCAATCCGATATCGGGAACTCAAGATATGGTCATTTTACTGAAGACGGTGCATGCAGGAAATCCTATACGGGATTAATACGTTATTTTGTAAATATTACGAATTTTCAATATTTATATTGATTATTTGTAATATAATTTAATATAGGATGATTAATTATCTTTTTAGGATCAGATTTATTATTTTATTAGGAATTAAGGTTGGGTTAAAACAATATTTTTAGTTATTATTATTTTATTAGGAATTAAGGTTAAAACATGTTTAGTTTATTAATATTTTATTCTTTAGTTATTTAAGACCTTTAGAATTCAACCCCTATATAAAGGAGGCTTCATTCAACTTTGTAAATCAGATTTCTTTGATCAATAATACAACAAGAGTTTGTTTTTGCAAGTGCTGATTGCCTTGTGCCTTCGAAGCTTCTTCTCCTGGAGTTCTTTCAAGTTCTTGTGAGGGAGATTAATCTTCACACTCCAATTTGCCTTTTCATCGCGATTAGGAGGGTTGGTTAGAGCCATATTATCGTGTTTGCCTTTTCATTACGACTAGGAGGGCTCGATAGGACATTATCCATCGATTTTCCACATTCATCCACGCCATCAATCATCTTTACCGTTCACTTTCATAAGGGAGATCTTTGATTTCTTGGTTATTTTCTCTATTCTTAATTCCTTTATCTTTTGTTTATCTTATTTTTAATCTTGTTTCTTTTCTTGTTTCTAGCACTAAAAGAAACCCTAAAGAACCCTAGCTATTGCCGTCACCTTCCTCATTCATTCCTTATTGTTCTTCATCGAGTCTAGAGCTTTTCTAGGTTTGATTCTTCAACAAGAGCAACGTTCATCAATCCGCCACCGCTTCCCTATCAATTGGTATCAGATTTGGGCCGATTCTTGGAGAGAAACAAGCAATCTTGCTTGTTCTTGCACACAAAATCGTCAAGGTACCCCAACGGAGCTAGTTCACAAACGATTCAGCGTTTCAAGTTCTTTTTATTTAATTTTAATTTAGATTTAAATCCTTCTTGTTAGTTTGCTATTTTTTTTCAAAAAAACAAAAAAAAAGGCAAAAAAAAGCCAAAAAAGCCAAAATTTCAAAAAAATTGCAAACGAAAGTATTTAGGGTTGATTTTATCCATATATTATATTCATTCTAAGTGTAATTCCCAGTCCAAATTTCACCCCAATCGGAGTTCATTGGAGCCTTCAAATACATCATTCAAGTTTCATCGGCAGATTCGGTTTAGAATCTTGTCGAATTTCTTGAAAATTTTACAGGAGGAATTTCGTGGTGAAAATTTCCAGATTGAAACTTCATATATTGGAGATCATTCACACAAAATATCAGAATTTTTGGAGATCAAGAACAACTTCGAAAAAAAGTGATCAAGAAAACAGATTGTTTGAAGACTCACCGTTCAACAGAGTCTACTGGATACTACTGAAGGTATTTGGTTCTGAAATTTTACAGGTGGTTTCTTGACGCATCGAAAGACATTCAAGAAATTTTTCAGAATTTTTGGACACCGGTAACCCCCTCAAAAACGTTGCTCAAGTTGATCCAGCGTTTTCTAGGTTTTCTGGTTTGGTCCCTTTTTCTTTGACTCTTAGTGCTTTAGGTTCTTTTGTTTTTCCTTGTTATTGTTCTTTTGCATTATCTAACACATTATCTTCTTTGTGTTAGTAGGACTAAAGAGTTTGCATACTTATTCCTTCTTTGCATTCGCGTTCTCTTGGAGTCTAACTTTTGTTTGGCCTCTTAGAACTTTTAGGTTTTTCTTATCGCCTTTGCTAGTAATCAAACTCCGATACGAACTGTGAAAGACTACTTGGTATAGTGAGTTTTAAAGAGTACAAGATCGGCTTACTTGCCTCTCGTTGTGTTACTTTCTTGGAGTGACTTGTGAGGTTTCTTGCTTTGTTGAATTTATTTATTTTATTCTACTTTAAAATCTTCTTTGAGTGTTATAATTGCAGGATGGGCGACAATAACAATGAGACACTTACGGCTATCTTAGCCACACTTGAACGACTCACAACTCAATTTGATCAACTTAACAATGCCTTGAGAGAACGGCAAGAACTACAACTGGATCAACCAAACCAGAATCCAAGGCCAAACAATGCTGAACTTTTGGCCCCCAGGCGAGCACAACCACGTTTTCAAACACCCGAACTCTTTGCAAAACCAAAGTTCACGATCCCGTCTTTAAAGGAGACTACGACCCAGACAAGTACATCGATTGGGAAGGAAAAGTTGATCTCTTGTTCGCATACCATGACTGCCCCCAAGCTGAACAAGTTCCCCTCATCACCTTGGAATTCGAAGGATATGCTCACACTTGGTGGATGCAAACAAGGAAAAAGATCGACAACTACCAAATTCAACCAATCAGTCTTGGACCGAACTCAAACATGCCATGAGGAACCGATTTCTACTGACACATTATACACGAGAAGTTAAACAACGACTACACCGACTTCGACAAGGTAGAAGTTCAGTTGAAGATTACTACAAGGAGATGCAGTCCTTACTCAATAGGGCTAACATGAAGAAGAAGAAGACACCATGTCAAGATTCGTCGTTGGCTTAAACTCAAACATCACTGATCTTCTTGATCTCCATGGGTACGAAAACCTCGAAGATACACTAAAGAAAGCAATGACAATCGAAGCACAAATACAAAGGAGATTCCGATTCAGAGAACATTACAAGGTACTTCATTCTCTTACCAAGGTAATACTTCAAATCCTTCCTCATCTTCTACTCCATCTTCTCAAAAAAAGTCGAGAGATGACAAACTCGACAAAGAAAAACAACGACCAGCGAAGAATGAGACACTTCCAGCCCCTAAAGACGACACCCGAGCAAGAGACATCAAGTGTTTTAAATGCTTAGGAAGAGGCCATATCAGCCGCAATTGTCCAAACACGAGGACCTTAACCATACTAGGTGATGGATCTTACAATTCTGACTCTGATGACGACCTCGCCGACATTCCAGCACATGCCGAAGCCAAAGAAGACAGTGATGACTATGGAAGCGATAAGTACAATGGCACAATCTTGGTGATCCGTCATACATTGAACATCCAAGCATCCGACGAGTCTGACATACAACGTTCCAACATCTTCCGCACACGCTGCCTAATCAAGGAACAACCATTCTCCATCATCATTGATAATGGTAGTTGTGTCAACGTCATTAGCTCCAATGTTGTTGAATCACTCAAACTTTCTTGCCAACGACATCGAAACCTTATGCTTACAATGGCTTAATGAGAGTGCCGAGATGAAGGTGGTTAAACAATGCCTCGTTAATATCAAGATGGGAAAGTATTGTGACGACGTATGGTGATGTAATTCCGATGCAAGCATCCCACATTCTCTTAGGACGACCTTGGCAATACGACAATGACGTCACATATTATGGTCGAAAGAACATTTACACAATTCCAATAAAAGGTAAACCGTTCCGACTTAACCCCTACCCCCCAAAGAGATTTCATAGATCAACAACGAATTCTCAAGGAAACAGGGAATTTGAAACAAAAGGCAAAAGAGGTCACAACCGATAAAAGCCAAACAAATGACCCACGGGTGGTGAGTGAACCTCAATGTGAAAATAAAAGAGTGTCTCAAAACATTTATGCGAGTGCAAAAGACATAAGAGATACCCTTTTTCAAAATAGGCCGTGCATTCTAGTCCATTTCAAGGACTCCATTTTATCAACTATCACTAACATCACAGATTTGCCTAGTGTGTTTTCTTCTCTATTACAGGAGTTTCAAGATGTCTTAAGCAACCCACCGGATGGTTTACCACCTACAAGAGGAATCGAACATCAAATCGAATTCATCCCTGGATCAACCATACCAAACCGCCCCGCTTACCGATGCAATCCTGAAGAAACGAAGGAATTGGAACGACAAATAGATTCATTATTACAAAAAGGACACATCCGTGAGAGTCTTAGTCCTTGTGCAGTTCCGTCATTCTAGTTCCAAAGAAAGATGGCACATTCGAATGTGTGTAGATTGTCGACCTATCAATCGGATAACAATCAAGTATAGGCATCATATTCCACGCCTAGATGATATGTTGGATGAACTACATGGTGCAAGTATCTTCACCAAAATTGACTTGAAGAGTGGTTACCATCAAATTCGAATGAAAGAAGGTGACGAATGGAAAACAGCATTCAAGACAAAGTTCGGCTTGTATGAATGGCTTGTTATGCCCTTTGGACTCACAAACGCTCCAAGCACCTTCATGAGATTAATGAATCACGTTCTTAAGGAGTTTATAGGTAAATTTGTTGTCGTTACTTGATGACATTCTTATATACTCATCTTCTTTTGATTCTCATGTCATTCACGTTCGAATGGTTCTCGAATTTCTTCGACGAGAACATTTATATGCTAACATGGATAAGTGTGTGTTTTGCAGTGATAAGCTTATGTTTTTAGGCTTTATAGTTAGTGTACAGGGTATTCATGTAGATAAAGATAAGGTCAAGGCAATTCAAGAATGGCCCACGTCTACTTCCATCACCGAGGTAAGATCTTTTCATGGTTTGGCAAGTTTCTACCATCGCTTTGTCAAAGATTTCTCAACCATTGCTGCACCATTAACCGAGATCATCAAAAAGTCAGTTGAATTCAAATGGGGACCACTACAACAAAAAGCTTTGAACTTCTTAAAGATAAGTTATGTTCTGCCCCTATTCTTCATCTTCCCAATTTTCTAACACCTTTGAGCTAGAATGTGATGCTTCAGGCATAGGCATTGGTGCCGTCCCCATGCAAGAAAGACAACCTATCGCTTACTTTAGTGAGAAGTTAAAAAGTGCACAATTGAACTACTCTACCTACGACAAGGAACTTTTTGCACTCGTCCGAGCACTCGAAGTGTGGCAACACTATCTTCTCCCTAAAGAGTTTGTCATTCACACGGACCATGAATCACTCAAATGGTTAAATGGACAAGGTAAGTTAACAAACGACATGCTCGATGGGTTGAGTTCATTGAATCTTTCCTTACATCATCAAATACAAACAAGGGAAGATAACATCGTAGCTGATGCATTATCCCGACGATACACACTTATCACTTGAATGCATGCTACTGTTCTGGGTTTTGCACATATCAAAGAACTTTATCCTAACGATCCAGATTTTCTGAGATTTATAAACAATGTGTAAAAGGTGCTTTTAACAAGTTTATCTTGTAGATGGCTTTCTTTTCGCCATGAACAGGTTGTGTATACCACAAATCTCTTTGCGAGAATTCTTGGTTCACGAGTCACATGCCGGAGGACTATGGGACACTTCGGTATTCACAAAACACTTGATATGGTCATGGAACACTTCTTTTGGCTGCACATGCGTAAAACAGTGGAAAAGATTTGTGCATCATGCATCACGTGCCAACAAGCAAAGTCAAAGGTAAATCCTAATGATTTGTATACGCCTTTACCAATTTCTTCTTCTCCTTGATCGATTATCGATGGATTTTATACTTGGCTTACCCGCACTAAGAAAGGACGAGATAGTATTTTTGTGGTTGTGGACAGATTCTCAAAGATGGCACACTTCATTCCTTGCCATAAAACGGACGATGCAACACATATTGCTTTATTCTTTCGAGAAATAGTCCGCCTTCATGGCATTCCTCGCACCATTGTGTCCGATCGTGACACTAAGTTCATAAGCCACTTTTGGAAGGTATTATGGGGTAAGATTGGCACAAAACTTCTCTATTCCACTTCTTGTCATCCTCAAAACCGATGGACAAACCGAAGTAATAAATCGGATTCTAGGATCTTTGCTAAGAACTGTGGTAGGTAAGAATACCCGTAATTGGGAAGAATGTTTACCTTTTGTTGAGTTTGCTTATAATCGATCCATTCACTCCACAACAGGTTATTCTCCATTCGAAATAGTTTATGGTTTTAACCCACTAACTACTTTGGATCTTATTCCCTACCTTTAGATCAGGTTGCCAGTTTAGATGGTGAAAGAAGGCTGCTCTTGTCAAAGACATTCACGCCAAAGCCAAACTCAAGATGGAGAAAACCTACGAGGCAATCGCAAACCGAGTTAACAAGGGCCGACGACATGTCACCTTTGAACCAGGAGATTGGGTATGGGTTCACATAAGAAAAGAAAGGTTCCCGACACAAAGGAAATCCAAGCTAGACCCACGAGGCGATGGCCCATTCCAAGTTCTTGAACGAATCAATGACAACGCCTACCGCATTGATCTTCCCGTGAGTATAACGTGAGTGCATCTTTTAATGTTTCTGACTTATCTCCTTTTGATATTTCAGATTCGAGGACGAATCCTTTTAAGGAAGGGGGAGATGATACATGCACCACATGCCCTAAAGCTAAGGATGATGAATTTACTATACCACTTGGCCCCTATCACACGAGGCCGGACCAAACTTCTTAAAGACAAGCTTCAAAGCGCAGTTCAAGCATTCACGGAAGGGTCTAATAGCAGCAGATTTGCAACAACTTTTTGAAGGGTATCCAGTTGTTATCGGTCGACATGTCTTCTGGAGATACAACCGCTGCTCTTATCTTTCCAAACGTTCTTGAACCGCATCAATCCGATATCGGGAACTCAAGATATGGTCATTTTACTGAAGACGGTGCATGCAGGAAATCCTATACGGGATTAATACGTTATTTTGTAAATATTACGAATTTTCAATATTTATATGATTATTTGTAATATAATTTAATATAGGATGATTAATTATCTTTTAGGATCAGATTTATTATTTTATTAGGAATTAGGTTGGGTTAAAACAATATTTTTAGTTATTATTATTTTATTAGGAATTAGGGTTAAAACATGTTTAGTTATTAATATTTTATTCTTTAGTTATTTAGGACCTTTAGAATTCAGCCCCTATATAAAGGAGGCTTCATTCAACTTTGTAAATCAGATTTCTTTGATCAATAATACAACAAGAGTTGTTTTTGCAAGTGCTGATTGCCTTGTGCCTTCGAAGCTTCTTCTCCTGGAGTTCTTTCAAGTTCTTGTGAGGGAGATTAATCTTCACACTCCAATTTGCTTTTCATCGCGATTAGGAGGGTTGGTTAGAGTCATTATCGTGTTTGCCTTTTCATTGCGACTAGGAGGCTCGATAGGACATTATCCATCGATTTTCCACATCCCACGCCATCAATCATCTTTACCGTTCACTTTCATAAGGGAGATCTTTGATTTCTTGGTTATTTTCTCTATTCTTAATCTTTATCTTTTGTTTATCTTATTTTTCTAGGTTTGATTTTTCAACAAGAGCAACGTTCATCAATCTGCCACCGCTTCCCTATCAATATATATGCTACTTGTTTTTTGCATAAAGACTGTTGCATTTGACATCTTATAGCGGGACTGAAATCTGGCGTATTGAGAATTTTCAGCCAGTTCTGTTGCCTAAGTCTGACTATGGAAAATTCTATATGGGGGATTCATATATTGTCTTACAGGTGAAGATTCTGTTTCTCTCTTGTTTTCTCTATTTTTGTGTGGACGCACACCGCAGTACATGGATTTTTTAACTTATTATGGGCCAAGATAAATCATTCAAGGTGATTTACTGCTTTTTTTGTAATGTCTCAATCACTTCTTTTATATGCTATTTTTGTAGACAACATCTAGCAGGGTTCATATCTATATGATATACACTTCTGGATTGGTAAAGATACTACTCATGTGTTTTCACTGCATCTACTTTACTCTTCTTAATTTGTTCAGGATTTAAATGTGCCTTCAAATGAATTAAGACATCTTTCGAGATCATTTTCTCACTTGCAGGATGAGGCTGGATCAAAACAATTGATCTGGATGCAGTACTAGGAGGGCGTGCAGTGCAGCGCAGGGAACTTCAAGACCATGAATCTGACAAATTTTTGTCATACTTTAACCTTGCATTATCCCATTAGAAGGCGGCGTTGCTTCTGGATTTAAAAAGGCAGAAGAAGAAGAGTTTGAAAGGCAGTTTATATGTCTGCAAAGGAAAGCGAGTTTGTTAGATTGAAGAAGGTATCCGATGTTCACTACATATGTTTGATGAGTAGGATAGAAGAAGGAAGAAACAAAGTTCCTTGAACTAATTATATAGTATTTAATGACTATTGAGAATCAACTGAATACCATTTTGTGTTATGCCCTTCAGGTCCTTTTGCTCGATCTTCATTGAATCACGATGATGTATTATCCTGGACACACAGAATAAGATTTTCAGTTCAATGGTGCAAACTCTAATATTCAGGAAAGAGCAAAGGCATTAGAGGTTATCCAGTTCTTAAAGGAAAAGTATCATGATGGAACGTGCAATGTTGCAGTTGTTGGTAAGGGTTTATGCATTTACCGGATCAACAATGCTGTTTTTTCCACTTTCCTACTAATCTATGAGTACTAATTGAATTGCGTGAAAGGTTTATTTATTTTACTCTGAGGCTAGTATATTTGAATATACATTATGTAATCATTCTGCAGATGATGGAAATGGACCTGGGTCCGACTCTGGTGAGTTTTGGGTTCTGTTTGGTGGTTGTTTCACTAGGAAAGAAAGTTCACAATGAAGATGATGTTATTCCCGAGACTACTCCTGCTAAACTTTATAGGTATTTTATGTTTATTTTTACTAGTGGCGAATGAAGATTGTGCCTTTAAAGTTTTGCTAGATTAAGATGCAAATACTATGCATCTTTTTATATGTTGGTAACTATAATTTAGTTTCTTAGTGATTGCAACCAGATTACTATTGTAAGTAGGCAGTTGAAAACTTTTTGGTTGAATATTATTTCTGTTACCATTGTATTTGGAGGTATATGTCTTATAAATTGCTAATTAGTATTCACTGGTTTCTGTAGCATAACTGATGGTGAGGTGAAGATAATAGGAGGGGAATTATCAAAAGGCCTACTGGAAAACAACAAGTGCTATATACTAGACTGTGGTGTGAGGTTTTTGTATGGGTTGGACGGTGACACAAGTAGAGGACAGAAGGCTGCCTGCAAGTTGCCGAGGTAAGCTTGAGCCATGGTATTGATTCTTCATGTATTTTAAGAAACACGAATTCTCATTCACCTTTATCTTCAGGACTTTGTTGGTGGCCAGAAAAGACCAAAACAACCCGCATTACCCGTGTCATCCAAGGGTATGAAAAATTTCATTCAAGTCCAACTTTGATTCTTGGCCTGCAGGGACAACACTGCTGGTGCTGAGGAGGGAAGAGGAAAAGTAGCCGGTAGGGATCAATTACTAAGTTGCAAATTACACTTATATTTGTGGTTAATATTGAATGGTGTTTTTCTACTTCTAGCTTTGCTGAAGCAACAAGGAGCTGGTGTCAAGGGATGAGCAAAAGTGCTCCCGTAAATGAAGAGTTCCTCCTTTGCTTGAAGGCACTGGAAAGATGGAGGTCGAGTAAATAGTCTGCTTGGGTTTTGCCAGTTGACTTAAAAGACCAAGTCTCTTCGCTCAAATACAGTGTTGCTTATTTTTCAGGTATGGTGCATCAATGGCAGTGCCAAGATACCATTGCCAAAAGAGGATGTTGGTAAATTCTATAGTGGAGACTGTTACATTGTGCTTTATACCTACCACTGGGGTGAGAGGAAAGAAGATTACTTTCTATGCTGTTGGATTGGAAAGGATAGCATTGAGGTAAAATGTTTTTCTTAGTTGATATGAAGTAAGTTGCACAATATGCCCTTGCCCTTTCAGTCATTCTCCTTCTACTCTCTGTTCATGATAGAACTTACAGTCACATAGCAATGTGAAACAGTGGAGTTCGATGTTAAAAAAGTATGGACTAGAGTGCTGCCAATATGAGCTGTTTGTCATTACTAAATAATATGAATGCCTACCACTCATGGAATTTAGAGTCACCTTTGTAATTTCATGCACATGTGTAAAGTTGGATCTCCACCAAATTTGGATTCTTTAGCTGCCAATTCATTATCATTAGTTTTTGTCTCTTTTCAAGATTAAAGCACTTCCAATATCAGAGCCCCGCTTTTTTCCATTCCTCATGTTTCCGTACAGAGAAAGAGATGCTTTTGTAGTTACATGTGAAATTGATGGACCATTTTTCTGGTGATGTCCATTCCTGCTATGTTATTGCTAAAAATATACATATTTCTTAAATCAGGAGGACCAAAAGATGACTGCTCGGTTGGCTAATACAATGTTTAACTCGCTTAAGGGGAGGCCGGTTAAGGTATCATATAACCTTTGGCTGAATACCATGATTCTAATGCTTGTGTTGCTAATATATGCTTCTTGCAGGGTCGAGTGTTTGAAGGTAAAGAGCCACCGCAGTTCATTGCACTTTTCCAACCTATGGTGGTCCTTAAGGTATTCAATTTAACCTCAAATTTAGAATCTCATTTCGAACTGCTTGAGGGTCTTGGTTTAGAATTGGATGGTATGACTAATTTTCCTATGAACGATTCCTATCTAGGGGGTCTAAGCACTGGTTGTAAAAAGATAGAAGACAAAGGCTTGACAGATGAAACCTATACTGCAGATTGTGTTGCTCTATTCAGATTTCAGGAACTGCTGTGCACAATAATAAAGCACTGCAAGTTAATGCTGTATGTATTAGTTGGTTATTTTGTCAATTTCCCCCCCTTTAAAACTTACATACAAATCACTAGTTCAGTTTAGTTATTTATTTTTGCATGCAAGTACATTTTAGACCCTAACCTGTTGACACCATTAAGTAGAACCTTGTTTGATGCAACACATTTTTCAATTTGCACTGACAAGTTGATAGTTGAACCTCTGTTTGATTTTGAGGAATTTCTTTTAAAAGTTTGGCAAGTTAACAGGCAAACAATTGAATGTTTCTATCTCTTCTTTTCCCAATGAGTTTCTTTCATCGACAAAATTTGATGCATCAAAAAGATATCCCATTGTTTTTTTTTCTAGTTTAACAATCTTGCCTATCTCAAATAATTTGAGATTTTTTTTCATTTATTTCTGGAAGTAGTAGATTAATCTCTTCCTATCACACTTCCAAAAGCATATATTATTCATAATTTGATGCATCAAAAGCATTATAGTATTCATCTTGTCTATGAAGTTTCCATCCCTTCTGCTATTCTCTCAAGCAATGAAGAAAAATCCTTTTGCTATGATTTTACTAATTATAATGTGACATTATTTATTTAGCCAATGAAGCTTACTCATAATGTCCTTGGCTTTTAGTTCATTAGTGCTATAAAAGAAATTTGTTTTCCCCTGCTAAGGTATCTTATTTACATTTATATGTTGAAAAGCAGAGAAGGGAACAAATGCATCTTCATTCTCCCTTCATTAGATGCAAGCTAATTATTGACATCAAATTTGTGATGATGATTGTATTCCAACAGTTTATTGTCATGCTGTGTGCAGCACTGTCATTCCTTTCGTAACCTAACATCAATGCTTTCTTTTCAAAAAAAAAATCTTTTTTAGGTGGCAACATCATTAAACTCAACTGAGTGTTTCCTCTTGCAATCTGGATCTTCAATTTTTACTTGGCATGGAATCAAAGCACTTTTGACAGCAGCAATTAGCTGCAAAAGTGGCAGAGTTTCTGAAGGTATATTCCTTATACAAGTTACAGTCTAGAATCTAAGTTCCACCAATTCGAGTTGACTAATTAATCACTACATCTAAAATGCAATAACAGGAATATATGCTGTATATCAGTTCTAATCAAATGGTAAGATAATTCTTGTAATGTACAGTAATTTTTTAGCGTTCTATTTAAGTTTTTCTTTGATCAGAATTCGGCTTATTGTACCTATGTATTTGCAACTTTCTCCTTTTGAATTCTTCTGAATACTTGTGAGACAAGATAAAATACTGAAAATTAAATATTTAGTTGCTTTTTTCATCTCTTGCATATGTATATTTCTAGAAGGCATTTTAGTTATGGGTTTCACCTAAATGATAAAAGTCAATAATTGCACTATCTAGTTCTTTCAAGCAACTCCTTCAACCATTTCAATCATTCATATATTCATATTCTTTTGCATTCAGCCTGGAGGTTTCTCTTAAACATGCTAAAGAAGGAACGGAGAGCAATGCCTTCTGGTCTGCACTTGGGGGGAAACAAAGTTACCAGCAAAAGGGCATCTACAGAGACTGTCAGGGATCCCCACTTGTTCACTTTCTCTCTTAATAAAGGTGTCTTTTCTTATTATGATGTGTGATTTGCTTCAGTTGTTAATGAAGCTTATTACCATTCTAACTGTTCTTTCCATGATTTTGTCTTTTCCACATGGACATCTCAGGAAAGTTTGAGGTGAGTTTTTTTTATGATGTAATTACAGTCGTTCCTACGGGCATCCAAGTGTCTTCTATGTATAAATTTTCATTCCGCTGTGCAGGTTGAGGAAGTTCACATTTCACTCATGATGATCTCTTGACAGAAGACATTTGATACTTGACACACATGCTGAAGTGTTTGTTTGGGTTGTCAATCTGTGGACACCAGAGAAGCAAATGTTTTTGAAATTGGCCAGGTATAAATAAAACATTGATTCCTTCATTCTTTTATATTTCCAATAAACACGTTATTCATTTTAGAAGTTATTTGCAGAAATATGTAGACTTCGCCGTGTCTCTAGATGATTTGTCCCCAAATGTTCCACTTTACAAAGTTTTTGAAGGAAACGAACCCTGCTTCTTCACACATTCTTTTCATGGATTCCACCCGAGCTATTGTATGTGTCCATGACTGGATTTTTTTTATCCTTTTGATTTACTGTCACTTCAATTAATGTTAAATCATTTTTGTATCATTTTCATCTTCATCAACAAAAAATTATGAGCATTCCTATTTTCAGCTTGTTGATTCAAAATGGGAGAATATTTAGAATCTGTATGGTTTCAACCAGAAATGTTTGAATACCAATGCAATTGTTTTCTAATGATAAAATGTTTGAATAGTTTATGTAGAGTCTGTATAACTAAATAACCATTTAATCACACCTTTAGCCATCAGATGTACCTGTTTCACATGTTTTATTTTCCTATGCACTAAATATAGTAAAATGAGGGAAAATAAGCATACCAATTGATATCAGCATTATAATGTGATGTCACTCGCAATGTACCTGGATAATAAATAATACGTAGCTATTCTTGAATTGATATCGTATGACACCCTTTTTAGTTTTCAAGGGTGGATTAACAGAGATTTGACTGACATTATTCATCCTTTCATATATATTGCATTCAACTTTATCTGTTTGATATTATACTTAGATATGCTCCTTGACACAGGTGGAAGGAACTCATTCCAGAAAAAGGTGGCATTGCTCTTTGGAGCTAGTCATTCTGTAGAGGCAAGTTTTTCCTTAGTTCTCATGAAGTAAAATTTTAATGCTGAAGTTTCTGTCTGTGCTGAGAAATTTGGATCATAAAAAAATCTAACTGAGGTTATTGAATTCTTTTTGGCTTCCTGTTAATCTTATTATGGCTTTTTTAACAGGTTAAAAAAATGTTTAGTTTTTAATTCATTGTCGATTTCAAGAACCATTTTATATTAATCATACCGCTACAGAATTCAGAAAGATGGCGTGTCTTGGTTGACATGTAAAGAAAGTTTTAAGATGAATTTAATTACGCTTTATGACTGAAAATTAGTAGTGGTGCTCCTAAAGTGGAGCCTTGAACCTGACCTTTAGCTTTTTTGAGGGTGACGATTGTATTGGTAAATTAAGGACAAGTGATACTATGTCATGTTTGTAGATGATAATTCCTTGGTCTCTCTTTTCTCAAAAGGAAAAACAATTATATTTACTATATGTACTAGTTTTCCTGACTGATGATTCCATGCTCTGCTGAGACAGGTCAAGTCCAATGGAACCAAGGGGGTCCCACTCAAAGAGCTTCAGCTTTAGCTGCCTTATCTTCTGCATTCAATCCATCTTCTGCGAATTCTCTCTCTCTCAATATGTATGTATAGTTTCGACTGCTTATACGACTTAACTTTTCCTGAGCTCTTTTCTGTCTTTTTTTTCTACCGTATCTACTTTGAAGTCTCAATTAATAAAACTGAAGAGTTAGTAAGTTGAACCTGTTAATTCATCTATATTAGCTGTCTAGTAAGTTGAACAGATTTTTTTATCAAGGTTGAACAAGACTATTAGCTGTCTAATCTGGGAAAAGCATTTTTGCTTTATGGCGTCTTTCATTCAAAACTTCAAATGTTGTCAATTTGATTCTTATGTTTAATTCTTTGATATGGTTCTGCACCTTCCACTTGAAGCCCTATTTTACAAATGGTAATTTATCTAAAGTCATCACGTTATGTCATCCTCACCTGCCCCTACTTTGCGACCCTCTCTTCTCTGATATGGTTATGTACCTGCTACTTGAAGCCGATCTGACATTAGGTTTTCACTTCAGAAAATGAACCATTTTGAATTATCCCTTGTACTACTTTTTCTTTTCCTTTTTCTTTATTTCTATCTAATGAGTTATGACAATGGTTGCTGCAATTTGATTTCAGTTTTGCCTACATTGCACACACTAATTCATTAGTATTGAAAATTGACACTAGGGAATGGTGAAACTTCATATCCACCATATTATCAGGAATCTAGGAGAACCATTTTATCATTTACTTTCAGGAACTATAAAGAAAGTCATGGTGTTTGATTAACCTTATTGCCTAAGCAAGATGTCTAGTTGTTCACATCATACTCAATTAGGGATGGACTCTAATTTGATGCTTTATTGGCTTCTGATTATCTTGAGGGTTGATTCATCAACTTTGTTTTATCAATCAGCAAAGACCAAGTGGATCAGAGAAGGGTTGCAAGCATAGGTTACTAGTAATAACAAGAAGGTGCTTCATACTGTCTTTTGGATGTTAATGAAAAGAGAATGTTTGGATTATATTTTTTTTAGTCTTTAATTTTCCCTATTATCATTGTGTTGTATTTTTTGAAAATTTAGTTTTGTTTTCTCCATCTCAGATAATTTCGGCCTGATAATACATTAGTTTCTTCTTTTTTTAATGTGTTTGAACATCAGTTCTGCCTGTATCGCCAATCATGTATATTTTAACTTTAGCTAGTTTATTTGACCCTTATGCTTTCTCCTCCATTTCCTTGATACATGTCCTATGTATTATTTGCTTTCTTGTATATTATTATGGCTAATTTTCTGTGCCTTTATTTGAGAATTCGAGGCATTTGTTACACTGCTTATGAGTTAAGGATTTGATATGTGCCATTGTTGCAGTCTCAGGCTCGATCCAATGGAAATAATGGTGGGCCTACACAAAGAGCATCAGCTCTAGCTGCCTTATCATCTGCATTCAATTCATCATCAGCAAGCAAAAAGTCAGCTCCAAAGCCCTCCAGCACAGGTCAGGGTTCGCAAAGGGCAGCAGCTGTAGCTGCTCTTTCTGCAGTTCTTACTGCTGAAAAAGAAGACGCAACTGCAGGATGGATCCCCCGCAAAATCTGCTAGCAGCACTCCTGCTGTATCTACCCCACCTTGTAAGAACCCGTGTATTTTGGAATAAGAGATATCTAAAAAACAGAAACCATTGCTTTAAGCTGGCCCACGAGAAGTTGCTGAAGCTAGCTTCTTTATTGAATTTGACCTCATTTTTTTCATATAATTGAGATTGTACAGCCGAAACGAAAAGTGAAGCAGACCCTTCTGAAGTTGAGGATTCTCAAGAGGTTGCTGAAGCCAAGGAGACAAGTGTAGTACCTGAAACCAATGGGGTGGATTCAGAACCAAAGCAAAAGATACAACTGGATGAGAATGGTACATATAGTTATGAGCAACTGAAAGCCATATCTGGTAATGCTGTAACCGGAATCGATCTCAAACGGAGAGAGGTTTGTTCTGCCATCAATGTTTCAATGTTTTAACTATTTATCTACTTTCCCCGAACACATTGTTCTTACTCTTTGATTACCCAGACTTACCTGTCGGATGAGGAGTTCCAGACAGTTTTCGGTATGGAAAAAGAAGCATTCTATAGATTACCAAAGTGGAAGCAAGACCTGAAGAAGAAGAAAGTTGATCTATTCTAAGAATTCCAGCAAGTGAGATTATGTGCTTCATCTGCATTCTGACTAGCAATCCGTCATTTATTTTGATCTCAAAATCTGTTTGGAAAATTGTGTTGTCGATGGTATACGGTTTCTGGAATGGTATGTCTTAGCATCCAAGATTTTATCATATGATGTTGTCTGAAAGAGTGATATTTTTGGGGGATTTTATTTTTTCTACCTTCTCATAGTGACACACATAGTAGACAAGGACAGCTTTGGCATGACAAGCCAGCATTCTTTCACTTGGTATGCCGTGTATCTCCATAATCATTGTTTGTTATTCAACTCTCATTTACTTTATTTTCCATTGTTTTGATTTGTTAAAGGAAGGTGATGTATATGATATTGCATTTGTATTGAACTCCAATATAAGTAATGAAAATTCATTGTTTGAGAGAACCTTTTGTTTTCACATTCTTCTTATTATAGATTGTGGGAGATGATTGGAATAGATAAGCTTATTGATTATTTTCTTTTCTTTTTTAAATTTTTTTCTTGGTGAATGAAAATATTTTATACACATTTTGAAAGTTATTCAACCATAATCATTTACGCAATAGAAATATTTATATAATTCTTTTATTTGAATGGGTTTTAATTGTTTTATTTAAAGAAAATGATATTTAGGTATTTTTAGCTGAGCTATTTAGGGTTAAAAATAGAATTTTTATGATATTTTTAAAAGGTTTACATTTTGTGGTAGCGTCTCCTTGAACAATATTATTTAATGTTTGGAAGAGAAACCTGTCATTAGTGTATTTTGAAAAGAAAAAGGATATAAATCCAACAGAATTATAAGACCATCATTTTGGTGCTTTGGACAAGATTTTTTGAGCATATAATAATATTTTTAGGGATAATTGGTATTTTTAAAAGTTGTGTCTGAAAATAATGACAATATAAATCAGATTTTGATTAAAAAGGATTAGCGTATTCCAATATCAACTAAAAATAATAATGGGTGAACTATTAAAAGTGTTGCTTTCCTTTATATCTGTTCAATTTTAGTTATTGGTTTAAAAAAAAGTAGCATTTTTGATAACTTACATTATCAATTTATAACGTTTTCATCATTGGGACATTAAATATCATTAGTTTAATGATGTGATATGACAATAAAAGAGGTTCGTTTTTAATTTGACTATTGAACTTTAGATAAAATATTAATTTAACCTTTAAACTTTCATTAGAATATCAATTTGTCCTTTGATCATTAGATAAAATATTAATTTATTCTATGAATTCAACCAAAGTCTCCCACCCACGACCTTCGCTCACCGCCATCGTTGGTGACTATTGGTCACCGTCGTTGACAATTGTTGGACTCCAAAATTTCTAAATCACTTCCATTTGACAAATCTAATTTTTGGTTCATCGAAAAATACCTTAAACTCTATAAATTTAGCCTAGGATCTTTTTACTTCCTTTAAAATTAAACCACAAAGATAAATGTATTATTGTTGTTTGATTTTAAAGGAAGTCAAAGGGTTCCATGCTTGATTTGTAGAGTTTGATATATTTTTTTATAAAACAAATATCACATTCACGTTCAGAAGGTCAAATGAGAGTGATTTGTAAAATTTAAGGCCCAACAGTCGACGATGAATGATAATGAGGCGAGTGACACTGTGACAACTGAGGGTAGGTGATTTTAGTCAGATTCAAGGATTAAATTGATATTTATTTCAAGTTCAATGATCAAATTAAAAATTAATCCCTTTCACTAACGTGCCACACCATTAAAACTAAAAATATTTAACGTCCCGATGACCAAAACATTATAAATCAATAATATAAATTATTAAAACATAACTTTTAAAATCAATGACCAAAAATGAATTAAAAATGATCGTTTTAATACTTTACTCAATAATAATTCACATATTTTAAAAAAAAGTAAAATCCATTATAATATGAACATACAATGCTAGATTTGTCTCTTTCTTGTCTTCTTCCAGCCGGGCATATAATTGAACATCATTTCTTCACCATCCACCATGTTTTGTTTTCCACATTATTACAAAATTATTTAACAAAATCTAGAGTAATATAATTCTACAAATAGAAAAGAAAAGGAAATATAACAATAGAGTGATGGGTGTAGGTCCAACTCATTTTCAAACTTTCGAAACGTGACTATTAGAAGCGATAATTCCAAAATTTAAACATAAATTATAAAATAAATAGAAAATATATACAGTATACTTATTGAATAACAAAACTTCAACATACATATAGTGAATATTATTTTCTATAAAGTCTAATTCATATATATTTTTCTCAGAACAATCCCATGACCACAAGAATCTACTTAAAACTTAGTTTTACAATCTAAATGTATCATATAAATTATGTTTTAATGAAATAATAATAATTTACAGATGAAAAAAATTATTCATTTTTTAAAATTTTCTGAAAAGCCAAAGTTTCTTTTATTTTGCTAGCAATCCCTATAAACAGAAGATTCCACTTCAATTAAACATATTAGCTTCATAATTACGGAATTACTATTACCATGATGGATAATTGAATAATCTGAAACTGAGTTGGGACTCAATCCCATAACTGAACTGGGCTTCCTGAATTGACTCAGTAGATGTAATCAAATTTATGTTCTTCAGTATGTGTCCATTGCCGACGAGTTCACTCAAAATTCCCGACTAAGAAATGGAACTCTTCTTCTTATGCTGCATTGTAGCTCTGACTATCTCCGTCAGCATCGCATTGCTTAGTCTTCGAATTCCCCTAGCTCCACCCATCAAAATCCCCGAGTTAACCAGGTGATGAGACTGAGTTTTCTCCGAGTTCCGCTTGTTATGCTTACCGGAGCTTCTTTCCTTCGCTAATATATAAACCGACTCGGGGCTCCGATTCCTGACACGGCCAAGCGGGTCACTCAGTAACATTAAATTTTTAACATCCGATAACATTACATGCTTGAAATTTCGCCGAAGCCTACCCAATAACATCGGGTAAGAAGCCCATCTTCTCAAACTCATCGGAACGTGATCTAGGAACCCAGCCAGCGAGTTCTCAGGATCCAACCCATTCACATCAAACCCCACAACCGAGCCATAAGTCAACCGAGTTGACTCACAACCTTCAGCTTCAGTTGAATTACTATAACTTCCTCGGCTCTTCTTTCCCCAAATAGTCTCCTTCACATCTTTCTTCCCAGATTTCCAGAACTGGGTCGAGTCAAAACTCAAGACCGAGTCACGTAAACCCTTACTACCACTCGAGTCGTTGTAGTGTCGAACAAGTTTGAAGAAGGATTCGTTCTCTTCCTCAATAACAAAGCTGAATCTCGAAGATAAGGAAGAAGATCCGAAGAGTAAAACAGTGTCGGCTCTCGAAGTGACGCCCGACCTATGCAAGACTCGCAAGAAAAGCCTGAGATAATCTTCGTTCACATCTTCGATAACATGGCCGACAACAAGGTCGTTCATGGCTTTCGTGCCGCGCCTATACAAAGTTCCCATCCCTTGTAAAGCGAAAGAAGCACTGGGTTTTTTATTGCACTGTAAGGATTTATGACCCCACATTGGAAAGAACCATTGGGAAGAAGAAAGTTGGGGTTTTTGGGACAAGATTCGACGAGGGGTTTCCATGGCTGGTGAGGTTCGAGTGGAGGGTTCAAAGGTGGAGAGCGTGAAGAGGAGAAGAGTGAGGGGAAAGAAAAGAGCACAGAGGAAGATGGTAGATAAAGCTTTACTGAGAAGTAGACCGGAGCTTGTTCTGCGAATGGAGTTGGCGATTTTATTTTGGTCTTCGGGGAAGAAGACCAGGAGTAAACCCATGGCGCCCCTGCTTTCTTTGTTGGCGATGGGTTTGGAGTTTGGCTTAGCTGCGAAACTCATGTCTCTCTTCTCTCTCTTTCTCTAGCTATCTGCCTATCTCTTTTCTTTTTGGCTTCGAGTGGAAAGTTTCAGAACAACAAGGGGCTGCTATATTTCACTAAAGCAAAGTTGTTCATAATTACTTAATTTGCTAGTTATTTAAAATTAAGTGTCCTCTCCTTTCTCATTTGTTTTTATGGTTTATTGTTTTAGGGTTACAGTACTAGCATATATGGTTCCTGTAGTAGCAAACCGCATATATCACCACTCCATGATAACTAAATAAAGTGAAAGGGAAAGATGTAGGAAGGACAAGTGGGTTTGTGTGAGGTCCCCGTCCCTTGTTTGCAAAATGCATGTGTTTGCTTCTTATTGGTCATGTACTTATGAGGGTGTGAATGCATGCATCTCTTCCAACCTTATCCCAGTCTCATTCCGAATGGAAGCTTCCAATCAAGCCAAACCAAACCAAACCTCAACACCCTTTTCTTTTCTTAATTGTAATTTGGATTAACCCGTTCTTTGTTTTACTATCTATACTTATAGAAGTCAATTTGATACCAATTCAGTTAGTGGTTAAAGGGAGTTTTCTCTCTTGAGATTTTGGGTTCGAACAATTATGTTTGTAGGGTATATATACATTGTCAATGGTTAAAATACTATTTTTTAATCAATCCATATTATATATAAAATATTAGTGAATTATTAAATTTTCTTCACTGTTTAAGCAAAATAACTGGGCTGCCGAATAAACTGTGAATTGGGCTGTTTTAAAAAATTGATCCAACTTGAAATTTTGTCGTAGGCTTGTACACAAGATCTAAGGCTGGTGGGTAAGAATTTGGGCTTCATGGTTGGCTGAATTGAGCACTAGCTTGGGTTTAGACACATTTGTGGGTACTATCTGCTTCTTGGACATCATTTTGGGCTGCAAAATGGTGCAACTTAATTAGAAATAAGGGTAAATGTTTGTAATAGTCACTGTGTTTCATAAATGTTCTTACTCACCGAATTTTTAAAACAATAACATTTTGATCACTTATATAATTATTTTATAAAGTTTTGGTTATTGAGACTGAGACGTTAAATGATGTGATATATTAGTAAAAGGGGTTATTTTTAAGAGAAAATAATCTCATTGACCAAAAATGTGAACTTGGACTATCGCAATGCGAATATGTAAATCGCAATGCGATAGTCGACTATCGCATTGCGATTTACATATTCGCATTGCGATAGTCGACTATCGCATTGCGATAGTTCAAGTTCGCATTGCGATAGTCCAAGTTCGCATTGCAATAGTCGACTATCGCATTGCGATAGTTCAAAATCGCAACGACTGGTTGTATTGCATTTGTTTCTTAAGAATTTTCTCTAAAAAGATAGTATTTGCGCGGACGTGTCGAAGACACATATTATCACGACCCGACCCGAGACGAGACGGACGGCGGCGGCGGCGCGCGAGAGTCCCCCTTGTTCTCTATCACTCAACAAGGAAGTGGGAAAGCCAAGCCTTAAATACCATTCCCAATAGTGTTTCCAATACTATGTGGGATTGAGCATTACCAACACTTGTTCCCAATACTATGTGGGATTGAGCCTTAAATAGTGATATTATTTTTGAATGTTTTGCTTAAAATTGCAATAATCGCGATTGATTGTAGATTAACATTTAATTATGACATATTTAATCGTATAATACTAATGCAATTGGTTGCTGATTCAATTGTTTTAAGGTGCATGATTGTTAATTGTTTCCTGAATAATCACATTGTATTGGAAACAAGTGTTGGTAATGCTCAATCCCACATAGTATTGGAAACACTATTGAGAATGGTATTTAAGGCTTGGCTTTCTCACTTCCTTGTTGAGTGATAGAGAACAAGGGGGACTCTTGTGCGCCGCCGCCGTCGCCGTCCGTCTCGGGTCGGGTCGGGTCGTGGTCGTGGTCGTGGTCGTGGTCGTCCAAGTTCGCATTGCGATAGTCGAAGTTCGCGTTACGAATCTGGAAACTGATTTGCGATACCGAAGATCGCGTTGCGAATTATCGATCACATTGCGATTTAGTTGGTCATTTTGGCAAATCCAAAAAAAGTTGGTTATAATCGTATATTATAAGGTATTTTTGGTCAATGAGGTTATTTTTTCTATTTTTAATTTGATACCTAAACTTTATATAAAATACTAATTTAACCTCTATATTTTAGATAAAATATCAATTTAATCTTTAAACCTAACTAAAGTCTCCGTTATCAGTCGCCACTCACCACTATCATCGATCATCGCCGGTCACCACCAACTGCCACAAGTACTTGCTCGTGTTTGCAATGGTAGTATGGAAGGATTTCAAGGCCGTTAAAAATCGTTCCTATTATTCAAAATATATCTAATTTTGGATATAATTAAGAAACACGATAGATGAGAATGTTTAATATATAAAACATAATATACATGCATAAATTTAAAGAAACAAAGTTGTCTCTTTCCCTAGCAAAGTATTGCAAATGCTTCTACATCACATGCTAACGATGCATTGGGTAGCTTTCTAAAATTGTTCAGATTTTTATTTTTGGATCTACATTTGACTGTCAAACAAGATAATAAATTTGCGGAACTTGAGGCATTTTTTTTATGAAATTGACATTAAATTCACATTTAATAGGCTAAAAAGAAGTGAATTAGATGTCCATGATAGTAGTCGGGGTGACAGGAAATAATTGATGACAATGGTGAGCGGTGACTGACGATGAGGGACTCCGATCAAATTTAGGTTTAAATTGATATTTTATCTAAAGTTTATGAGTCAAGTTAATATTTTATCAAAAGTTCAGGGATAAAATTAAAAAGCAACCCTTTTTTACCATCGTGCAACATCATCAAACTAACAACATTTAATGTTTTAGTGAGCAAAATGTTATAAAATGAAAATATGAGTGACCAAAATATTACTTTTTTTAAAAAATTAGTGAGTAAAAGTAAACACTTCCAAAACGAAGGTGACCATTGCAATAGTTTACCCTAAAAATAATGTAAAAACCTAAGTATGACGCCAGAATGAATCTAACGAACTTTAAACATGTTTGTTGGCGTGTACAAAACATCATAAGCTTCCTTAGAATGTTAAAATCATCTGTTTTCCCCATCTATGAATCTCCATTCCCTCCTTTGAAAAGATTCACCCTCAAACATTCTTTTTTGTTCACACTAGTACATATTTATTATACGTGGAGTCGGTGGTAGATTTATAAATTTCTTTTAGGTAAGAATACATACATTAATAATATAATTTTTTTTTATAGAATTGACAAAAATAAAGGTTAGAATAGGAGCAACCAAATAAAATAGATAATTAACCAAATAAAATTCAGATTTGAGGATGAACACGTTAAGATTAGATCTACCTATGTGAGGAGCAATTTAATTGAAACCTCTCAATATATCAAAATATTTTATCAAAAAATTAGAAATTAAAATATTTCTATAATTGTGTAGAGTAGGGATGGGCATGGGACCCGAACCCGACGGGTTCTAACCATTTCGGGTCGGGTTTTTTAAAAAAAATTCAGGTTCAGGTTTAGGGTGAAAAATACCCGATCCGACACGAAAATTATAATTTTATCTTATATATTTAGGAATAATTACAATAATACCTCTCTATATTATTTTTTCAATTAAGTCATTGTTTTTATTGAATAAAAATAATATTTTTATTATTATTTCAGGTCGGGTCAGGTCGGGTTTTTAAGTTATATCGGGTCGGGTGAAATCTTGTTTCGGTCGAGTCGGGTCGGGTGGACCAAAAACCCGACCCAACCCGACCCATGCCCATCCCTAGTGTGGAGGTATAATTTTATACAAATATAAAATTTTAAAATCATTTATTAGGTTAAAAACTTAATTCAATGGATATATATTTTTTATCTTATATTTTGAGTGAGCCTCCATGTTTGAGTGGATAATCATCATTGAAGAAGTCTAACATTAATTATATTAGGAGTAAAATTCCCCTTTTCCTAGATAAAATTTATTAGAGAAAAAAACATTTTATGATGATAAATAATAATACACTATTATTCTTATTGTATATTACATGTAAGTCCATAATCCAACATAATCTTGTAATTGCCCATTTTCTTCTCAACCTCCAGCATAAACATGTGACACAAGCTCATTTATGTCATTGATCATTCAAGTCCCCACTTCAAAAAAGATTCATCAATTAAAAGAATAATGGGTGCATAAACTTGTCAATGGTGCATAGTAGTGTCGGCTGTCTTTGTTTAAGCTTATCGTCCTTCGCTGATTCATCTCTTTTATGTCTTTGATCCTTACTCAACAAAAGCTAGATCTTGTCCCTCAACAGAATCTTCACTTTTTGGACAACACAACACTATTCTATTCCCTTGTCACTATTTGATTTATTTTATGTTTCCACTTTGTTTCTTTTTCACTTTGCACAATCATTGGAGACGGATTGCACCTTTGCAAGTTTCCTATATGAAGTTTTGTGTTTCGAACTCTAATTCTCACCATTTTATCGATTTCACTCGCTTATTATCTTATTATGGCATTTCTAATGCAACAAAATTCATCATGTATCAACTACGACGACAACTTCGACAATAACTTCCTTATGTCTTTCCTTGAAGAATCATTAAATGAAGAGTACGGCAATGAAGAATTAGATAGCTTGATGAGATCGTTAGAAGCCGAAATCAATCCGAATCGAATTGATACCTACAACTTAACGATGGTTCTAGAAAACCTTCGTGACGGAGAAGAACCGAGCAATGACACGAACTGGAACATGGATATCGAGGGAAAGGAAGTGGAACTTTTTATTGAGTTTGGAGATGATTATTTGGATTTGTCCTTTGATGATGTCCTCCATGAACAAATGTACACAGTTTCAAGGATTGAAACAGATGCTATTGGAATTTTCAGCTAGATGGTATAGATCATTTTGTCACTTTATGATTTTTCACATCTTATAATTTTTTTAATAGTCTGAAGTGATTATAAAATAATATTTATTTATATTTTTTAACCAATTGATAATGTAAAACACACGTTGCAAATGCAACTACTTGATCTTAAATTCTCTAGAGAGAATAATATTTTTTTTTCCAAAAAAAAAAAACCAACTTGATGAGTTTTCCCGAATCCCATAGCTTTGAACAAAAATGAGTAAAAGTTAAATAACCAAAATGTCTAAATCTTGTACAATACAAATATCGGTAGAATTTTGTAAAGCTATTCGGGGCAATTGATTAAACAAGTCATTAATTTAATACAATTATATACATGTAATTTTGATTTATAATCATTTACAAATGAAAATTTTGTTTTAATTCAATTGTATACATTTTATAAAATAATCATGTTCATTTATTTTTTTTTATATTATATTAATACAATTATTTATATTTATAACATGTGATCATAAAATGGTGTTATGCTGATAATTATAATAATGATTTATTAAAATTGAATCAAATCAGATATATGTATAATTGTACAAATTAAATTTTTTATGTATTATATTATATACTTAATAAATTTATGTATAAGTTTAAAATTTATTTATGATAAACAACAAATGAATGAAAATATCTCGAACGATATAAAACTATATGATAGAGTATTTTTATGAAATTATGATGGAATTCTTTAAATACATCATTTATAATTAAAAATAAATAAAAAGATTTTAAAGATTTTTCTCTAACTGATCAAATGGAAATCTTAAATTAAATTTTTATGGTAAGTTATTTAAATGATATTTTATTTTTAATGAAATAATTATTATAATATTCAAAAAAATTGAAATATAACACACACAATTTTGAAAAGAAACTAAAATGTGAAACATGAAACTAAAAAAACGATGAATATCATGTAAATAAATGGACATATTAAAATTTAAATAGGACAAATCATTAATATAAAATTTTGAGAAATTAATATAAACATGGTATGAATATATAAATGACATAATAGTAAAAAGAACCCTTAGTGTTTGTCCTATTTTTCAATCACTTTCTTATTTTTTTCTTGTTAATTTAAATTCTATAGTTCTAAATTTTTGCAAATAAATTCTTTTTGAAAGATCAATTGATAACACTCATAACAGGGACAAAACTATGCTTCGTTCCCGGGGCCACTGCCCCCTATTTTTATAATTTAAAAATATACATGGCTAAATATCAAATTAGACCTTATAATTGTAGTTTATTTTTATTTTACTCTCTCATTTTTTTATAATTAATTATACTTTACCCCTCTTGAGCTGGTATGTTTTTTTTTCACTCTTGATCTATGATTTTATTTTGAATGTTTGAACTCATTTTATAGTATTATAAGTTTATATAAAACAATGTTATTTGAAAGATTTAAAAAATATGAAAATAGAATTAAAATAATATGAAACAGGATTATATTATATTCTCCTTTTATTAGTTTTGTGAAAGATATAATGTGGATGCATGTTATTCTACCATACTTGTCTGCAAGCACACTTCCCTCAACACCAAAAACCATAATAGACATTTCTATCAAAATCAAATGAACAAATCGATTTCCATTATATTTGATTACCATATTTAATGCTTTAATTTAAAGACTCAAAGATAAAAATAATAATATTGCAACCCCAAGTTGGCAATGGTGCTTCGAAGATATACATTGTCGGCTCTCTGGTTGGTTGAGTCAGATACAACCAATGGTGTGGGATATTGCCTGCCTGTAAAGCACTTGTTGCTACACAAAGTGGAGATCTTTCTTTGGAATCCTTCACTTGAGATATACTTGACACAGTAATTATATGAATGGAACTTTGATTGATCAGCACTTAACACAATAATTATATGTTCTTCCTTTGTTTCTTTCTTCTTTTATTGTCCATTTGGTTGTTTATTTAATTATTGATTTGAGTACATGTATGCACCTTCGGTGGGGTCTCCCAAGTTCAATAACTTGGGCTTAATTCTCATCAACAATTTTATTACAAGTATCAACTTTACTTGCAATAATATCCTCATGAGCATTGACATGACATACTACACACTACTAAACGCAAACGTATATATATCTTTTATCACAAATAAAGTTTAACAACTAAATCAGTCTTATTGAACCTCAATGAAGGCTTAATTTTTGAACCTTCGACGTTATAAATTCTTACGGAGAATTGAACTTTCTTATGTTTCTCAAAATCCCACTTTGATTTGCTAATGTCATGTTGAATATGAAATCCTCCTTTATTCATTTCAATCATAATGTTCTCACTCCTTTGCTACATGGATGTGGTTGGCCCATCTTTTGTTCTTTGTGGTGTCAACAGGTGCACCAAAGTGTTGGTTGAACGATAAGAAAATATGGACCAATGCAATGTTTGCTTAATCTGTTTATTTGATTGCCCATTTTCTCCTCAACATCCAACATCAACACGCGACAAAATCTCACTTATTTCATGATTATCCAAGGGTCTAACAAATTGGCAATGAACTCGTCAATGGTGGGTTATGGTGTTCATGTCTGAGTATGATGTCTTTTATGCCTTTGGTCACACTCTACAAAGGCTAGATCTTGCCTAACTAGAAAATCTTTCGTGCTTTAACAAAATAATACACTATTGTCTACTCACTTTCCTTATCACTATTGGTTGATTGTATACTTCCACTTTGATTCCTTTTGAAAAATTACATATCAAAATTTATATATCATTAGTATATTACCTAATTATTATAGATAATTGATTGTTTTAATTTGATTAACAATATCACTGTTGTAATATATAAATGATTTAGGTTTGATCGTTTTTTAAATGCACATTTTCTTCTAATTTATGAATAAAGAGATTGAAATCTTTCATTTGAGATATATTTAGATTCATGTGTCGGAACACATTAAGTGACTTTAGTGGTTAAAGGGAGTGTTGCTCTCTCTAAATGTCTCATGTTTAATCAGATGCGTCTACATGATATGTGTTGTAAATAACTAAGAGAGATTATGAATATATACTATCTTGTAACCAATCCAGACTATTAAAAAAAATCATGTGACTAAATTTAATTAGTCTAACTTTGATTTGTCACCATTTCTAAAATAATTGTATTTCTTTGTTCCATCTTTTCCTAGCACAACCATTCGCTATCAGACAATTACTAGGCCTATATAAAGCCTACTTTCATTCCAAGGGTTTGCAATTCTCAAGTCTTGCTTGTCTTATGGTTTTTCATTTTTGGTAGGCACATCCTTATACTCGATATAAATCCTAAAATACTCTTAACATCTCTATAAAACTATGGTCATAAACACAACAGTTGCAAACACATAAGTATATCAAATCCAAAACTACATTGAGAAAATGTAAACACTACCAAAATGTTACAATAGGTGTCGAACATACAAGGAGAAGCTGATTTCCTATTAACATGAATGCTCCCAGACCAGCTCATTTGCTCATATCATATGCTAAACCTTTGCTTTTTTTCTTTCTTTCTTTCTTCTTTTCACTTCTATCAGCCCCGACGTAGGCACTCGAATCAATTCCAGCAGAATGTGGCAAAGCTCCAAACCGATTTCCAAATTCCAACAGCTGGAACGAATAGTGAAGGATCGGTTCAAGCAGATGGAGTGCATCATTGACGACCCACTTCACACATTTTTGTTCTGAGATGCGTGAGGAACTTTAAACTCTATTCCTAGCACTACAAGAAAATATACATTTAATGACACACGAACGATGACACACGCTAATTTATGACTTGCAAAAAATGTATCATAAAAAAATGTCATGTTTTTTAAAATCTGAACGATTTATGACTTACAATAATATGTGTCGTATTTAATAGTCATAATCCAAAAAATTTGCAAGAACACGGAGTACAATTTTAATTGTGTGTCATCTATAAAAGTCGTATTTTAATTTCCCTCCATTATTTTCGTCCTTTCCCGCTTCTTCCCCCTCGATAACAAAGTTCTTGCTTCCCTCATTTTTCTCTTTTTCCCATTTTCTCTTTGCAACCTCCCACTGGTTTGGCCATTCACCACAACGCAGACGAAGGGTTTGGGAGGATTCAAGGCTGGGCAACTCCGGATTTGGGAAATGGCAAAAGAATACAGTGAAGAAGATTTTGTAGGAAATTAAAAGCAGCTGCCTCTCTTAATTTATTTCTTCAATTGTTTTACAAGGCTCAACGGTAGGAGTAAGAAGAATCTAGAAATTAATTTGCCTATAAAATAAGGTTTTCTTCTAATTTTTCTATCCAAATTCTAATTATTTGTTTGCCTTTTGTTTGGATCCGGCAATACTTGCCATGAAATCTGATTTATTTATTTACTTGTAAGCTTGCGAAGTTGTTAGGCTGAATTCATATTTTCTCCCTCTTTTGTTCTTTGGGACGAGATCTCAGCCTTATCTTTCCACTGCTCGATTGGATCTAGTTCTTTCATCGTTGTCAATTTCGAATTCCTTAAAAATTTAAATTCAATATTTTAAGCGATCAATTGGTGTTGTTAATTTCAGTAGATTTGGATCGTTAATTTTTTTGGATAGGGAACACAGAATGTTGAATGCTTGCTTGTGGAGATTTTAGATTGAATAATAGGAAAAGCTGGAAAAGATGCGATTGTTGTTTTGTTATACATAATTTGTCGAATAACAAGCTTCTCATATGATTCTTCTGGCCATTTCTAACTTGTATAGATTAGAAGAGTTGTTGCAGAGTGCTGAAATAACTTTAGCAATGTAAACTAGAACTTGAAACAATGTTTAGAGGACTTGACTGTGCTGAGTTATTTGTATTTGACTCACTGGGCTCGATCTTTTGGTTAATTCCCTTTTAATGCTGGAGTTGTATCCATTTAATTTGGGTCTCTTATTTACCAATGCATATGTATTTCTGATGTTTGGTGAAACACCCTTTTCCTGGGATCAATGGTTATGATGATAATTAATTAATCAATGTTTCTGTTTTTTATATTCTTTTTTCTGGTGTATGGGGATAAATAAGTGCTATGAATTTATTCATTTTCTTTGAAGTTAATAGGATGAACCATTGCTTATGCTTTTGGATTGAATTTGTTAACCTTTTAATACTAAATTCTACTCCTGAAAATTTACCGAGAAATGTTAAGATATTCTCAAGATCGCACAGAAGAATGAAGTAAATTTCAGTACTGATTCTAGCCTCTCCAACTATAATTTACTTGTTTAGACTTCTCCTGCGATTGGACCTGAGCATGAACTATATTTTCTATTGGAACTTCAGCAAGTTTGATCCTGTTTTGAACTGTATAATTAGGCCATTTGAATCGTTCACCAATCACTTAAGTTCTTTAAAGTTTTTCATCTTTAAAATCATTTCTGCTAACATCAAAGGGCATATTTTTATGTGTTGTTGCCTGCTTAATTTTTCATGATGTTTTTATCTTTGTTGTTGACTCTGACATCTGCATGGATTTGTTAGTTGTTCTTATATAATTGTGGTCACTCTATTCTTTCATTTTCTTCATTGTAGAAAGAAGTGAGAATCACTCCAACAATGGCACATCAATTAATTCAGGTAAAACATTTTCCTATGATTTTTGCTCATCATGGAAATTTAGAATATTTCTCATACCTGTTCCATTTAAATCCTTTCCAAACTTATATTGCTTCTTTTTTTAGATCCTGAAATCAGAGAAAGTTGAATTTGTGGTAGCTCTATATAAGGATAAGAGGATTTTATTTTCAAAAAATGTCTACTTAAGTACTTAAGTTAGGAAGCATATGCAAGAGAAATTAGTGAACAAGAAAGTAATTGACTACTCAATCTAATGGCCTTTCACGTAGAAAAACAAATAGCGTGCCAGAAATACATGGAAGTGTTTTTCTTTGTCACTAGAACATTAAACCAGCATGTCATTTACTTGTTGAAATTGTTAATAATAAATGGCATTCTCTCATTAATGGCAACTATATGAGCTTCTGTTTTGAAAAATCTAGATGATGTATATGATCTTTCTAGTCATGTCATTAGTATTTACAAGTCCATATTTGTTGATATATATGCACAGGTTTTATCAGTTTTGAAGATTGAGAAGGGCAGTCAAATGCCAGAAGATTACCCCAAATCTTTCAAAGAAGCAGTTGTAGTATTTCAACATGCAAGAATGTTCGTATGAAGGAAATATAATTCTTCATTGATCCATTTTTTGATTTTATAAACTTTTACTTTCAACTTCTTTTGCAGATATGATGCTGAAATCAAGGAGTTGCAACATCTGAAACATCTTACAGAACAGCTTATACATTATCTAGATGAAGGGCTTCATTTCCTGGGATCGTATCCTTTCTTTTCTTTTTTGTTTTCCATTTTTTTTACTTTGATTCTCAAGTTACAATGAAACTTCAAGTGATGCAACCAAGAGGTGATTACCAGGTATGAAGAAGAAATAGCGGAAATTGAGAAAGTGGTACATCCATAAGGTGAAATTATTTTTCTAATATTTAGTAAACAAATTTCAATTATCTATAATGTGATAACAATACTTGATGTTGGTAATACGTAACAAATATATTTGATAACAGTACTTTTGACTCAGTCGCGAACACGAATGCAACTCAGGAATTGATAATAAGCTTATTTTTATTAATTTACATATGTTTAATTATTTCTGAAATGCCTTATTTTTTTTCTTTTACTGCAACATGATATCTTCCAGCTCGTAGGAGTGCCTCTTGTTGAAAATTGTCTTGTTGGATTTAACAGCTCCGTGTTTGCTTATGGCCAGGTACTGGCCTCTTCATTTTCTTTGATTTCATGCATGAAATATTGTTGTATTGATTAATACCGTTTTTCAATTTCTGGTCCGAATAAAATGGTTTCATTAGACTGGCAGTGGAAAGACTTATACTATTTGGGGTCCAGCAAATGCCTTGTTTGAAGAAAATTTATCAAGCGATCAGTAGGGCTTAACTCCTCGTGTGTTTCAGCGTTTATTTGATCGTATAAATGAGGTGAAAGTTTTGAATTTATGCTCATCAATGAATTTGTTGATTTTTTGAATTTTAAGAATAAACCATTTTCAATAGTTTGTGTTCTGACTTTCTTTATTCTATAGGAGAAAATTAAGCATGCTGATAAATATCTCAAGTATCAAATCCATTGTTCTTTTCTTGAGGTAGAGTTAATTGAATTATTTTGATTCTTAGTTTTGACATAATTGGACTGTTTAGCGTTGTACTATTCTTGTTCCTTATCACTTCATTTTCAATTTTCTTTTGCAGATATCATAAGTCGAGAAAGGACTTGAAGTGTTGGTCAATAAGAATGTATGAAAACTTTTCTGATACACATCTGTCATATCATACATACACATTAGTCATACAACTATCATATGGACTTGACGTAGGATGCTATTCTAAACAAATTAATGCGAGTACTTGTTAGCAAGACTGAAAACTATGAATTCGTGCCGTGATAATGTATATAATTTATATGGGAAGTTTTACTAATTAAATGTGTAAAATTTATTTTACATATGCTTCAAAGAATTCATATGTAAAATTGGTCATTTTAGTACTCTTTGATAGTTATATACTTCACTTTAAATAAGTATAAATTATATATTTATTTTATATTTTTTACTTAGGTTGGAGATGGGAACGAAGAATACACGGATGATGACATTGATGATATTCGTAAATAATGAGTATCTTATATAACAAACTTATTATGCCGTGATATTTTGTATCGACATATGATTACAATATTTTTGATAAATTAATGTGAATATATTGTATGCAAATGGATTGCTTATATATAATATGATATATATATATATTTAGTATTATGAGACATTAAATGTGATTTAGTTTGATTATTTGTCAGTCTACATATATATATATATATATAATTTACGAAATACAATCACGACACACGAATGTGTGTCGTCTTTTTTAATGACGTGTGCTTCAATGACACGCAGTGTAAGTCATAAATGCGTGTCATAAATTTATGACTTCATTTATGACGGGGGCTTTAATGACGCTCAATGCGCGTCATAGATTTATGACACACAATTGCGCGTCATCTGATATTTATGTCGGTAGCTTCAATGACACGAATTTGTGTGTCTGCATCTATAGATGACGCACAATGCGCGTCATTAAAGGGTTTTTTTTTCTAGTAGTGTAGATAAAAAAATAATGAAAATGCATTTTGTAAGGTATAACTCATAAATATACCGGTAAAGAGGACAGGGGATTGAACATGGTGAGTGAACATCAGTTGTCCTTACAAAGAAAGTCTCGTAGAGGGGTTACGATTATGTAGGTTGGGGTGCGGGGGCGCAGGCCCTGCGATACGATACATAGTTAATTTTGTAATTATGTACCAGGATTTTCAATTATAAATAGAGATATAATTATTAAATAAAATTTCTATCATAGCCTAGGCACCGAGGACGTAAGCACATTGTCGAACCTCGTTAAAATTCTTGTGTTCTTTCATTTACTTTACCCGATTCTTTAACGCATTTCGATGCTTTGCTATGATTAAGACATTCGTTATATGTTTTGCTATGAAACTATGCTATGACTATGTTAAAGCTATGTCTAACTTAATTATTTGAAATCAAAATATTATTGGCAACTCGATTTCTCGGTGTCTAACATGTTAATTAGTCAAGGTCAAACATCAAATCTCCTACGGACTACTCTAACCTTTTGAAATATATTTAAATATTTAATATTTTTTCAGTTTATAGATAAAAAATAAATAGTATAAGTATTATATAAAATATTCTCAAATAATATAAATAATAAACTATTTAATAAAATAAAGTTTTCTATAAATAAATAATGACATATGATAAAGATGCATGTATGTATATCCATTTGTATAATCTATCATTTTAACTTTTCTGTTTGATTCCGTAAACAACAAAATGTAGTGTGGTATCGCAATCAACAACCATGCTTTTACCTGACCGACCTAAAATTCCATGTGCTGCACGCGGATTGTCTGGCCTACCCTCATGCCCAAATCCTTTAATCTCAGCCGTTCAAAATATTAAATATCCCCTCTCTCCCAGTTTTGATGATAAGGTAATGGCTGTTCCCTACGTATGAGGTCTATAATACCCACGTGAATGGGACCCACCAAATAATTTCAATTTAATTTAATCTAAGCTCATTTATGTACCTACCATGTCCATGTTAGCTTATTACTTGGAAAATGCCGCTAATTATTTTTAGCAAAAGTTCCCCCTCCCCCAAAATAATTATATCTATAGATATGATAGTAGTGATTAACTTTCCTAATTATATATTAAATATTAGATTTAATATTTATCTAATTATCTTTAAATTTAGATGATTAAATATTTAACTAATTACCGTTAAAATTAGAGGATTAATTTAACTAATTTTGTAAATGTAAAAATGTATAAATAGTGAAAGTCAAAATCAACATTAGGCAAACACGCTTACAGGTTTACCAAGAGCCGACGAGGGTTGTTGACCTGACCCACCTGCCCGCCTGCGGCCTTCTTTCTTCGGTCACACTGAACCTTATCCTTTCACACCGAGCCTAATCAGGTTCGTTCCTCCCGCCCTATATATAAAGTCCCATCTTCAATAGTTTAGCTGCCATAAAGTTGATCAGAGAATTTTGGATGAATTTTGGATTACGCTTCTCAGAAGGTACTCGTTAAATTGAATCTCACAAGTTTTCAATCTGTCTTTCACGGTTTTTCGTGTGTTTGGATCTGTTGTTTTGGTGGCTAGAAAAAAGTAGTGGAATTGAATTTTTTATTGCTATAAAACTGAAAATCCGTCTTTCACAGTTTTTCGTTCATTCAATTTCCTACGGTATGCGATCTTAATGTTCTTTGAGCATATATGATCGTTTTTTGCAGTTTTATTCATTCTCATGATTGGATAGATTAATAGTTGGCTGTGATGATTTGAAGTTATGGTTGTTTTAAAGAAGAATGGATTGATGGAATATTTTCTTACGATTTAGTATTTTCATTAGAGATCTGATCGCATAATTCTATAAGGTTGTGTTTGGATGAAGAATTCGGACGAAGAATTTTATTTATGTGGGATTTTAAAGTTTCAACTGAATTTAGTAAAAATCTCTCAGAATTTAAAAAATTGTATGGAATTTCAAAATAGTTTGACTGAAATGGCGTCAGCTGATTTGTTATGAGAATCAAGAAACACAATTTTGGAGACAGGCTCTAGTCTTCTACATAGGTTGACTTCAAATGCTTTGATTGATTGATGATCGTAAAGACTTCGGATGAAAAAGTTGTTTATTTGGAACGAGCTAGGTTACTCTTGTTTGATAAAAATTGGATTCCTTTTACTTTCATTTTAAGGATTTCTAATTTTTTGGTTCTAACTTCCAGCGGCCGGTGATTCCATAAGAACTTTCAAAATCACTGGTTGAAGCCAGTTGTGAGTTCAGAAAGAGGAAAATGTTTTCATCTAGATTCTTGACTACTTAAGCTGTTGAGTCATTTATCAGGATTGTCTAGATCTTGAATAGGAAAGCTGGACTTGTCGTGAATCCCCCACCAAATTACTCATCTGTTAATTTGTTGATTTCGTTTAAGTTGTTGTATATTTGTGGTACAGAGTAAAGTGATAAGTAAAAGCAATCGATAGAATGGCTCTAGTTGCTGGAGGAAGGTCAACCTTGAACCCAAACGCCCCTCTTTTTATTCCGGCTGTTTATCGCCAAGTGGAGGATTTCTCACCAGAATGGTGGCAACTGGTCACACATCAACATGGTACCGGGACTATTGGATGAGCCAGCACCAGGACGAGGATGGTTTCTATAATAACGCTGAGGATGATGGCTTTGATGGCACTGACATTGCTGATTTGCTTCCCGATACCTTTGACCTTATTTCGGATGAAGATCTCTCTGGTATCGATCTTCAGTTGGAAGAGTTGGTCCAGGAAATGGAAAGCACATCACCTCCTTTACCATCTAATGCTGGTACCGGTACGAATAACCTCCTCTGCCTATTACATTTAGAAGGGTAAATTGCTTACATGTTTGGGAACAGAGAACTATGCGAATTATATATCGAAGATTGTCACTATTTTTGACCATCTCGTTGATTCAAATAGGCTTGGAGAAGGATGCTGAAACCCTGATGAAGAATCTGAGTTTGCTGCAATCAAGTCCAAGGTCATAGGCAGACCGCCAAGAATGTGAACCCTAAAAGAAGCTGCTGAGAGAATCTCGTTAGCTATGTAAGTGTTTCTCAAGCATCAGTAGTGCGATTTCTAGTTAGTTTAACTGTTCTTGTATCAGTCCTTGTTCTGTCCCATGCCTATGTTTCTACTTGACAGAAAATGAAATAACAAGTGTAAAAAATTGTAAAATTTTATAAAAGAACAAAAAAAAAAATCTTCTTCTTTCATCTGCCAGAATCATTTATATATTTATTTATTGTGCGACCGAGCAAAAATACTAGATCCGAAATATATGTTGAAATAAAATATCTTGAAATTTTTGGATGAAGTCATCATTTGGTTTTTACAATTGGGGGAGAGGTAGGGTATGGACTCAAGATAAGGAGGATGTTACTATCAGGGTTGGAGAGTAACTTTTAGAAGGATACTTGTAATAACAATATAATAATTAAGATAATTTGTGAAGCTTAGAAGCGTGCAAGAACATTCCTTGAAGATAGATGAAGCTTCTTTTTTCTTGAGCGGGGATGAAAGAATAAATTATAGCGCTATGTTTCATGTTTTCTTTTCCCTTTTCTTTTTATATCAATTTATTGATATGATATATGATGTTTGAATTTAAGATCTCTAGAAATAATATGATTTTACTAAAATCATTTGATTCATGTTTTCAAATAAGCCACATTTAAAACGTACGCATAACAAGTTTCCTAGAGATATACTAAAGAACAAAAACACCACCATCTATATATATGAAAGTAGGTGATTATATGACAAGGAGTGACCAAAACTCTATTTAATTCGATTTTTTTTAACTATAAGTTACTTGAAATGAATTATTTGATTAAATTCAAAACTTCAATTTAGATAATGAAAAAATCAAAATTTAAAACGTCATTTTGATAGATCTTCTTTTATTTGTTAAAATCACAACCCTACATGAACTCACTTCAACCTGGTATATCTGATCACCAAACGGTTGATTTAAACGTATTTAAACCCCAACCCTTGGGTGAGCAAGATGACACGGAAAAATTATATTCCATGCTTCCTCAAATTCTCACTATTAATATTAGAGATGAATTAAAAAGGTTTGCCCTTTTATTTGTTTCTCTACTTTATATTCGTTTATTTAGTTATTATCTGATATTTTTTCTTTTTCATTTTAAAATTTAAAAAATATTGATATTTACATTTCCTAAATATCAATATATTACAACTTTAAAAATTCAAGCCCTGCAACGGGGCGTCTTCCTAGTATTATTGTATATTCCATTTCAATGTGTATATAAAATATAAGCATTTTTACTAATATACTAGTTTATGTATCTAATACATGTGCATGCTTGCCCGAATTCAAGATTATTTAATTATTCAATCCCCCCAAAACAAAATTGAAAAACCAAATATTCATTCTTTCTCTCTCATCTCTTTCTAAAAGAGATTGAAAAATTCATTGTACAACTTCAGTAAGATAGTATTATTCTTATATATATATATAAGAGGTGTACGTTTCATAAGTTATTAAAGTACTTATTAAAGTTGTTAAAGGAAGATTTTGAACCTATACTACTTTAAAATTAATATACTTTAAAATCACTAATAAAAAAACACAAAACACATTGAAGTAGGATTAGTTTTGATTACATTCATTAGGCAGAAGAAAATGCTGCAAATATCTAAGCCCATCTTCAATGCTCAAATACCTCCATTCCACAATCCTCAATAATCCTACGCTCAGTTTCTCCACTTTCATGTCTGCGCCGCCAATATAAAGCTTCAGATCAGCACAATCCCACTTCCCACATCGCTGGAGCAACACCCCGGACAAGGAAGCTCCTCCGAGAACCATCCTTGCGCCGCCCTGGACCTGGAACTCAACTTTCCTTTCCGATCCATCATTTTAAAAACTGCTTCCCATCCTTCTAAAACCACGTTCCACGTTATGTTTATCTCTTCCACAGATTCAATCCCCGAAAAACTCCCATGTTTCACGTCAATATCGAACTTGAACACTTGGTTTCCTTTGATGCTATTGACCTTGCTCCGGCTTCTGCTACGTCCAAGATGGGGACTCCCTTGGAGGACAATTCAATAGCAAAGATGAGATTTTCAATGGAAAGACGTGGCTTAGACGGTGGTTTGTGACGGCGTTTGAAGGCGGCGAGGCCGATAGCATAGAGTCGACGATACGGGACGGAAGGACAAGAGATTTTGAGATTAGACAAAGAAGGGAAACTAGAGGCGCAAAGGGGTGCCAAACGAGGTCTAGGGACAATGCTTGAGACCATGATTTGGAAACACATGAAGCAATGGCTAAAGTTTGAGGATCAAGGTAGTGAGCAACCAAGACAAGGGCCTCCCATGGCGGTAGAGTTTTGCCTTTGGGGTTTCGCTCGGACATTAGCTTTGGTTGTTTTCTGTCTGCTACGTACGATCCTATAGTTTTGGTTGTGTTTTTAAGGACGGGGCGTTTAGCTGTTGAGGTTGAGACCTTGTGTGTAGGCCACGTGTAGTATTATGGGATGTTGCATGGAAATCATTTTACACGTCAGCTAGGAGAAATAGGTTCTATGCATTACACGTGCATTTTCATGTTATACACACGTCTCATGGGGTTTAGATTTCATGTGAATCTTGGACAGGCCCACAGTTCGAAACTTCAAAATGTATTACATCCAAAGGCCCACTTTATGAACTAGGCTAGCTTCAAGAATTTTGTAAGGATCCACAGTTAGGATTTTGTAAGGCGCCATTGGAGTTATTACTAGGAATTATCATGGATTGGTCATAGGGTGCAACGCTCGGAAGCTGGAAGGAACCCTTACAGCAGAGAACGTGGAGGTGGAGGCGGAGGCGGAGGCGTTCAATGCAGGGGATTGAAATGGCCAGCGAGATCGGATGGAGGATGGTGGACATCGAAGGTGACTTACGTAATTATCAACCGACAGAGATCAAGGAGAGATCAAGGGACACTGATCTCTCCTTTGTGGGCATGCTACTTAACAAATCTCGGACAATATTAACAGAGCTTACTTCTTTAAGGGTGAAGCACGCTCCAAGGGCTGCAAACCGAGTGGCTCACGAGTTTGCTAGGTGGGCAGCCCACTGTACCTTACCGATTTGGTTTGTTAGTGATGTTCCTTGATGTATTTGCAATTGACTGTACATGATGCTATTGGTATCCAATGAATGAGTCTCTTATTGTTATAAAAGAAAAAAAAACATACTCATCACATTAGATTTTTATTTAGAGAATTTTAATTTGAACTTTTTGAGATGATATTATTCAAAATGAAATAGGATACTATTTTTTTGTCCTCTGACTATGAAAAATTATAAAATGATCCATTGATTATATAGTGTTGCTATGTTGAGTTTCTTTACTATTAAAAATTACAATAGATCACTTGATTATTAATATGTTCTAAAACCATCATTTTCCACTAAAAAATCGACGACCTTTGAGCTGGACGTTAACTTTTTTGATCGAGATATGATAAAATCTGAGTATTCGTTTACATTATGCCGTCGAGTCAATACTTGAAACATTATTTTGTTGAGTCATTACTTAAAAGTAACAATAGTGCCAATTAACATCATTAAAATATAATTCTAGTATGATAACATCCAACTCAAACAACCATAAATATTTTTAACAGAGAAGGATGAGTTTGTGACATATGAATAGTCGATAATCATTTTATAACTTTTAATAGTTGAGAGACTCAACAAAATAATACCCTATTGTCGGGAGACCATTTTGTAACTTTTAATCGTCAAAGACTCAACAAATCAACACTCTATATTCGAGAGACCATTGTGTATTTTACCCTATATTCTATAACTATACTATATATTTATTAAAACATATTTGAATGTGTCAAAAAAGTGCTTCTGTATTGAATTAAATGTACAATAAGCTTACAACTATTTATATACAATTGCTAACCAACTCATCTAACAACTGCCTAACGGTTCCCTAACAATCTATCTAACAAACCAACCATTTCTACAGAATAATTCCAAAACAAGTATTAATGTGTCTTTTGAAGGATAAAGCAAGGTTGAGGCGTAGGGGCTGGGGCGTTGGGGACATGTTGAAAAGGTTTAATTTTTTTTAGATATTGAATATTCTGAAATTAAAATTTTATCAATTCGTATCTGATTCAAATTATTCAAAATTTTAAAAACATATCGGATATCTGAATTTTTAAATTAAATCAATAGATTAATGAATCGAATCAGTCGAATCAAATACTTTTTTCACATCACTATTAGTCAAGGTGGCTTCTAAAATTGAAATAATAAAATAAAAATAAAAGTGGAAATTTTAAAGTTTAATATTAGTGGAAGCGAGGAACCAAAAGCAAAGCCAATATGTATTGTCTCTACCCTTTCATATAACTTATGGGGCACTAGTTTCAGGTCTGGCTTAATGCACCTTTTGTAACGTTTGCACCATTGGATGTTTATAAACCACAGTGTATAGTTTTATGTAACATTAGTGAATTTGATAATATCACATCGTTAACAATAAAATTAAATCAATTTAATTTTAAACTTATTGATAACGTGTTATCATTTAGTTCACTAACAGTACATAAAAATTATCTTTCTTCAGTAGATCATATATAAATATAATTTATAATATTTTTAAATAATCATGTCGTATTATATTATTTTCTAATACATCATTTCTTATTCATATTTTCATGTTTTGTACAATCAACTATAATTACATCGCATCTTAATTATATTTCGTAACATATTGATTTCATGTTTAGACATTAGTTATATCATATCTAATTAGATTTAATGGATAATGGACGTTGACCTACCAAGCATGCACCTAGAGACTTTAAACATTACAAAAATGTGGAAGCATCACGCCACCATGTGGACAACTAATGCCATGGATGCTATCTTCTTGATTCATCACATTTTTCCTTTCCTACCACTTTTCTCAAACTTTATCTTGACATTTCTTTAGGAATCAATGAAGCATTATCTCAATGATAAAGACCGAGATTCATAACATCTAAATGCGGAATTTGTGAACTTAAGAGTGATTCTAATGTTGAGCATAGTAAATTAGTTGAATATTGTTATGTTGTTAGGAGTTTGTTAGAAGTCAGTTAGAAGCAGTTACATTAGTATTAAAACTATAAATATGTAATTTGTGTACATTTGATATGATATGAAATCAGAAGTATTTTTCAACATGGTATCAGCCTAAATTCGGTCCTCCATCTTTTGCTTCTGTAGTCTTTTTGGCACCCTTTTCTATTCCTTTTCATACTCACCCATCCTCGTGTAATTTCTTTTTTTCCCCAATTTCTTTTCCCTTTTTTCTCTCGACATGCCTTCTACTGAGGAAATTGATTTTACTCATCTGTTGTACCTCCATCCTTCCGATATGCCTGAGCTTCTCCTCGTCTCTCTGCCGCTCGTCGGGTTAGACAATTACAGCATATGGAGTCGCTCAATGAAGATCGCATTGCTGGCCAAGAACAAGCTAGGGTTTATTGACGGTTCTTGTTAATGTAGTGATTTCAGCGACGCTTTACAAGTCCAATGGGATCTGTGCAATGCAGTGGTTCTCTCTTGGATTATGAACACCGTCAGTAAGGATTTGCCGGCTGGGCTGGTATTTGCCTCCAGCGCTGCTTTTGTTTGGAGTGATCTACAGGAACGATTTGATAAGGTAGATGGCTCTCGTATTTTTTTATTGCATAGAGAGATTGCTACTCTTTGTCAAGGTGAATCTACTGTTTCTGGATTTTTTACTCGCTTGAAAATGTTATGGGACAAGTACGAGTCCTTGATTCCCTTCACTGCCTACGATTGCGAAGTTTCCCAGCAGAATATGAAGCATCTCGTTCAACAGAAGCTATTTCAGTTCTTGATGGGTTTAAACGACTCCTATTCAGCAATTCACAGTCAGATTTTACTCATGCAACCTCTGCCAACGGTGAATCAAGCCTATTCCATGATGATTCAAGAAGAGTCTCAAATGTCTCACCTCTCGGTGGCTGCTGCTAAGGATACAGTATCATTTTTTTCCAATTCTGCTGCTACTCTTGACCGTAGACGTTTTTCTGGAACCTGTGCCTACTGTAAAATTAAGGGTCACAAGAAGGATCAATGCTATCGATTGATCGAATTTCCCCCAAATTACAAGTTCACAAAGAAGAAAGAAACTTCAAGTGCTGTGGCCAATTCAAGTGTTTCTGTTAACTCCTTGTCTACATCTACTCATTCTAATCATGTTGCTAGTTCAAGTGATGTGCCTTCTGCTCCGGTGTTCACTCAAGAGCAATATACTCAAATTATGCAGCTGTTGAACAAGCCACCAGATTATGCGGTTAATATTGCAGGTATCTTCCCTAATAGTTCCATACAATCTAATGCTTCGCTTAAATGGATTATTGACACAGGGGCAACAGACCATATTTATATGATTTTAAGAGCTTGGATTATCCTACTACTTGTGATTCATCCACACGGTTCATTACTCTTCCTGATGGTAAACATGTCCCTGTAACCCATCTTGGTTCTTGTTTCCTTACTTCAGACTATAAACTTGAGAATGTTTTGTTTGTTCCCCAATTTAGACACAATTTTCTTTCAGTGTCTCGGCTTACTCAAGATCTTCATTGCTTCTTCACATTTTATCCTGGTTTCTGTCTCTTGTAGGATCTCTCCACTGGAAAGATGAAGGGGATTGGTAGGGAATCAATAAGCTTATATTTCTTTGAGTCTTCTTTTGCTTCTGGTTTGTATTCTGCCTCAAGTCAGTTTTCTTTTACTGCTTCTTGTATGGCTTCTGTCAGGTCCAATACATGTATTTGGCATGCTAGATTAGGGCATATTGCCTTTTTTAAGATGAATAAAATAGATTTTATGCACTCTGTTAAAATTCAGCAAGACTTAGTTCACAGATGCTCTCTCTGTCCTTTAGCTAAACAGCCCAGGTTGCCTTTTCCTATAAGCACTTCCAGGTCCTCAGTTCCATTTCAAATTATTCACATTGATTTGTGGGGTGCATATAGGGTTTCTACACATAGTGGACATCGTTTCTTTTTAACCATTGTTGATAATCACACTCGAATGCCTTGGTTATATCTGTTGAAGCATAAAAATGATGCTCTTTCATCCCTGAAATAGTTTCTTTCCTTGGTTAAGAATCAATTCTCTGCTTTAGTTCAAATAATTAGGAATGACAATGGCTCTGAATTTTCAACTCTGAATGTTCTCATTTTTTTTCATCTCTTGGCCTTATTCATCAAAGCTCCTGTGTCGGTACTCCTCAGCAAAATGGGGTTGCTAAAAGAAAACATAGGCATATTTTAGAAGTTGCTCGTGCTTTACGTTTTCAATCCAATGTACCTCTTAAATTTTGGGGTGAGTGTGTACTCACTGCTTGTATATAATTAATAGGCTCTCATCTTCTGTGATTTAATGGAAGACACCATTTGAAATGCTTTATCATAAATCCCCAAATATGTCTCATCTCAAAGTATTTGGTTGCTTATGTTATGCAACTAAGCCACATTATAAGGATAAATTTTCTTCAAAAGCCATTTCATCTGTCTTCTTAAGTTATTCTACAACTCAAAGGGTTGCATTCTCTTTAATCTTGAACAAAAAAACCTTCTTTGTTAACCGAGATGTTGTTTTTCATGAAGATGTCTTTCCCTTTAAATTTGCATCTTCTAATCATTCTCTTTTCCCTCCTAATCCTCACATTTATGATTCTGATTTTTTACAAATTTCATTCCCTTCACCAGTTACTTCAACCTCTTCCTCAGATTCTGTTTTACCAAATTCCTCAGAATCTTCTCCTGCTCCTTTATCTCCCAATTCAACAGACCCTCCTAATGTTTCAACAGATATAGTTACAGACATTATTCCTCCTGCTTTTGTTCCTAGTTATATATCTACTAGGATTTCTTCTAGAGTTTCTAAACCTCCATCTTGGTTGAATGACTATGTTCATACTTGCCAATCCACTTCTCTTCCAGGTCAGTATCCTATATCTAACCATGTTTCTTATTCACATCTACCACCTCATACATAATCTTTTGTATTTTCTGTTTCTAATTCCCTTGAACCCAAGAATTTTCAAGAAGCCCAATCTGATTCTCGCTGGGTTAAAGCAATGCAGAGGAAATTCATGCTCTTGAGTTAAATAAAACTTGGTCTATTGTTCCTTTGCCTCCAGGAAAAGTGTGCATTGGGTGTAAATGGTATTTCGAGTAAAATTCAAGCCTCAGGAGAAGTTGAGAGGTTCAAGGCCAGACTTGTGGCTAAAGGCTATAATCAGAGGGAAGGGATTGACTTTGTAGAAACCTTCTCATGTTGCTAAACTTACAACTGTCCGTTTTGTCCTTGCTCTTGCTGCAATTTTTAATTGGCCTTTATGGAAAATGGATGTTCATAAGCCTTTCTCAAGGGGACTTACAATAAGAAGTTTATATGGAATTGCCTCAAGGCTTTTGTAGTCAGGGGGAGAATGTGGTGTGTAGACTACAAAAGTCTCTCTATGGTTTAAAGCAAGGCTCAAGACAGTGGAATGCCAAACTTACTGAGTCTCTACTTTTAGCAGGATATGTTTTAGAGTATATATGATTATTCTTTGTTTACTAAGAAGCATGGGACTAATATTGTGGTGCTTTTAGTTTATGTTGATGATTTGATGATTACTGGAAATGATGTGAAATTGATTGCTAAGTTGAAAGAGGTTTTGCATAAGAATTTCAGAATGAAGACTTGGGAGAGTTGAAGTACTTTCTTGGTCTAGAAGTTTTAAGATCAAAGGAAAAAATACTTCTAATCAGAGGAAATATGCACTTGAATTGGTGGTGCAAAACCTGTAGCAACACCTTTAGAGCAGAATACCAAGCTTACTACAGTGGACTATGATAGTTCGTTTCAACAACATCAGAGACAAGGAAAAATTCATTTAGTTGATAGCTTACTACAGTGGACTATGATAGTTCGTTTCAACACATCAGAGACAAGGAAAAATTCATTTAGTTGATAAAGCAGAATTTCAAAGGCTTTGGAAGGTTGTTGTATTTAACACATACAAGACCAGACATAACTTTTTCAGTTCAGCATTTGAGCCAGTTTATGCATCAACCCAAAAGGAAGCATACGGAAGCTGCTCTTAGAGTAGTAAGATATCAAAGAATCCTGGTTTAGGATTATGTTAAAGGCTTCGAGCAATTGCCAGCTTATAGCAAATTGTGACTCGGACTGAGCAACTTGTCCCATGACAAGAAGTCAGTTACATGATTTTGTGTCAAACTAGGGAGTCATTAGTCTCATGAAGTCTAAAAAACATAGCACTATCGCAAGATCATCAGCAGAAGCGAGTACAGGAGTATGGCCATAAACCTCAGAACTTATTTGGTTGAAAGGGTTACTAAAAGAACTAGGAGTCAACAATGCCAGCCAGCAAAGATTTACAGTGATAGTAAGACAGCCTTACAGATTGCAGCCAATCCAGTGTTCCATGAAAGAACAAAGCACATAGAGATAGATTGCCATTTATAAGGGAAAAAATTCAGAAGGGACTGATTCAGACAGTGTTTTGTTCCAACCTCAGAACATAGGCAGACATTCTAACAAAGGCACTGGAGTCTCACAGCGTGAATATCTCTTATCCAAGTTGGGAGTAAAAGATGTTTTTACAACCCAATTGAGGGAGTGTTGAGCATAGTAAATTAGTTGAATATTGTTATGCTGTTAGGAGTTTGTTAGAAGTCAGTTAGAAGCAGTTACATTAGTATTAAAACTAAATATGTAATTTGTGTACATTTGATATGAATGAAATCAGAAGTATTTTCAACATCTAATGATAAAGGTTTTTGTTCTCCTTAATGATGTAATTTCAAACATCACTATTTTCACGTGTGTTGAATTTACTAAATCAAAGTCTTCTAAAAAATTGGGAATTTGTAAACTATGAAAACATTTGGTTTCAAGAGTGAAGCCCTTTTGTTTTGGCTTCATAAATTGTGATAATTATATGGTTATTGTTTCATATTATTTGGATAATTTTTGCATTAATGTTTGTTATCTAAATAATATTTTAGCCCCTAATTCCTTTCCTTTTTAAAGATACAATATCAATTAGTATCTTATTCTATATATTATATATTACTTGAGTTCATGTGTTCGAACGACTACATGCAGGATGTACATGCGTTGTTAATGATAAGAAAAAATTTGAACAAATTTTAGCTTGTAATCTCGTCATACTATGTATGTATGTATATCGGAAACATTCGAGATTTCCACTTTTATCTAATCATCACTTCAATTATTGAGCTTTTATCCACATTGTTGGGTTTGTTCATACATACATTCTATATATAAGTGAATAATCGGAAAAATATTGTAATTATTTTAAAATATAAATGATAGCTATATATTATATTAAGTTAGGCCCAATCAGATTTTTTTCACTATAAATCAGATCTGACTCGTTAAACCTAAAAAAATATAATTCAAAGATGAATTTTCAAAATAAAAAATGACTTGACTACGTCGGGTCGGATCAAAACTTGTCGGATACGAATAAAAACAATCATTCTTACTTTCAATGCTGACTATCACCAATGATGTTTTTAATTTTTTTTAACATGAATTTAATATTTATTTTATCAAAAAAATGTTATATTAATTATTTTCTTAATAAAATATATTAACAGAATTTAACAGACCAACAATCAAAGTATAATAACTAATAATATAAATGATTGAAATTTAAAATTTTTAAAATTAATGACGAAAATAAAGTGGATAGAAAATAAAATTGACTTTGACTATACTTTACCCGATACAAGAAGGTGAAGAGCGAAGACGGTAATCACAACGATAAACGGTAAAAACGGCTTTGTACATGCCGTTTTTCATTTTTTTTAATATTTTGATTTTGATTTTTCTATTCAGTTTTAAAATATGTATATATTGGCCTTCCACCTCTGCATGTAATCTCATTCTCATGGCATTTAAGACCAAATTCTTCCTTCACGTCCGCTTCCATATTCTTCTCGTTACTCCTTTAATTATCGTCTTCTCTTGCTCTTAACTCTCCTCCCATCAACCCTCGCCTTCTTTGCTTTTATTTTTTTTCTCTCTCTAAAACCCTTATTATCACCCCCATCCCCATGTATGTTTTTAACTTTTTAATAGATTATGGTGCTGTTTCTTACTATGGTTTGGTGGTTTTGCTGCATGCTAGATATGTATTGTTTCATCTGCAGGCTTAGAACAGATATTACCGTCGATCTTTTATCACAAGGTTATTGGAGTTTCAGATTTTTCTCTCTTTTTTGAAGCGAAGGCTGCCTCTCCGTTGTTTCTAAAGTCCTAGAATTGATTCCAGTTGAGTATAAATCCTTTGTTCCTCATTTTCGTTTGCCAAACCTTTTTCATTCTGTTCTACTGTTTATTTCACTCTGTTTCTGTTGCCATGTGCATCCTTCTCAAGGGGTTAAAGTCATATACCAAACAAAAGAATTAGAGGAACGACAAGCTAAATGGTTAAAGGTTCGTTTTTTGTACTTCATTTCATTGCTCAAAAAGGCACCTGTTATGTGTCATAAGAGTCTGATTTGATTTTTTTTTTCGCTTGTAGTCGGCTCTGGAATGAGACTTGGCAGGAAAATTCTTCTATAAACCATGTAATCATGAGCTGTTTTGTAAAACATCGCTTAACATGGAAGTGGCTATTGTAATGTCTAGGGTATGCTATTGCATTTTCGTCTATGCATAATCTATATGTTTGGTAGCATAAATCCATGTTGACTATTAGGTAAAACTCTTAGCCTTACTATTTTCCCTTCATTCATTTATAGGATGCTGGCATGGATTGGATTACTCATCTTGATACCGATGAGCTTATTCATCCTCTGGGTGCTTGTGAGTACTCTGTCAGACAATTGCTGGCAGATGTGCCTGGAGATGTTGATATGGTTGTCTTCCCCAATTATGTGAGTGGATTTTCCTCTATCTTAGATTAAAGGTTAAGGAGGTTTAGTTGGTGAAGTTGTATTTTTATTCTTCATTTCATTGTTGTTGACACAGTAAGTGATTATATCATGTAAAATTTTCAGGAGAGCAGCGTTGAGCGGGATGATATAAGGAACCCTTTACTGAGGTATGATATCATCTATTTGTTTCTCATCATCTCATGCTTTGCTTTGGCTAGTTTATAACAATGAGTATTATTAATTTGATGGGAATGATTCTATGTTCTATCTTTGCATAGGTATCCATGTTAAAGAAGAACTATGATTTTCCTAAGGATGTGTATTTTGGAAACTACATGGTGGCAACCCATGGTAATTCAAACTACTTTATAACCTATGGAATCGGGAAATCAGCTGCTCGTATTAAAGACCATCTTCGTCTGAATGGTGCACATAGATGGCATTATTACATGAAGAGACTAATGTCGGTATTAAAGTCAAAAAGCTCTTCTTTCCTTAACTACTGCTATATAACTACCTTGATTTTATGTAACATACCATAGTGAGACCAAGTTCAATGAGGTTGCTGTTCTGTGTTACACATACACCAAGTTTTCTGAGCTCACCTCAAGGCGTGATCGATGTGGCTGCAAGCCTACAAAGGAGGATGTTATAAGATGCTTCATGTTAGAATTGATAGATCTGTGAGTTCCAATTGATGTCTGACTTTCCTTTTGGTTTCCCTTGCCCTTGCAATTACTTAGAGAATTTCCTGTTTTACCATTTGGGTTATCCATCTAATTTAATTTGAGCTTTTCATTTTTCCTGCCATTTATAGATAACGTGTTCTCTAAAATTGATGGCTTTTTTTGCCTTGGGAAAATTAATTTATGGCTTACCTGTCAGTGGGTGCAAAGTCGAGTGCTACTTGCAACATTTTCAAAGCTAGTTTAGAGGCAGATTGCTGGTTTATATCAGGATTCTCCTCTTATTTTCTGATTTGGATGAATGTTGAGCTTATTTTGTATCTCTAACTCTAGATATTAACGTGTTTACATAATATCATTTGGACAAACACATTTATTTACAAAAGAAAACGGCAAATCAAGAAGCTATTCTGAATGGCACTTTCAATGATATCATTTGGGATTAATTTGCTTACAGTTCTGTCATTTTATTTCATACAGGCATTCATGATTGCTTCAACTGCAACGGAGGAGGAAATGCTTCGCTGGTAATGCTTATAATTACATTTAAATATACTCTGTTTCCGTGTTTTTTGTTTCGAATAAACCAAATAGAGCTTTTGGAGTGCATGATACGGGACAGGGTTCTACTTTTACAGTAAAAAAGTTTGTTTTTGAGGAGCTATTCTGGATGGCACTTTCAGGTGGAATGTTGATTATAGAAAGTCCAAGTCAGACATCTAATGACATGTTGAGACTAACAGGAAATGACTTTAGTATGTACTCTAGTGACTTTTGTAGGTTTACTTCATAGATGTGGCTGTAAGCACTTGTGTCAAATGCCTAACGTTTTTTGGGCTTTCTATAGTTAAGTATCTCTTTGCAAATAGTGAGACGGTATATTTATCTTCCCTAGAGGATGAAATTCTTTATACCAACAAACCTTTTCTATGGTTATGTGTGTATGCCTTCCACAAATAAAATGGTTTTTCTTAGGTACCGTGACCATGTGGTGTCGACTAATAAAGCATTGAACTTGAAGCTTTTGACGAGGGGTGTTTTTACTCGGACTTGTTCACCCATGGTAGGTAAAACTACTACACCTGTTTATTTGAAGCCTTGTGGTTGAAATGCCGGATCCTCAAACCATTCAACTTTTCTTCTCTATTCACAGGCTATAATTCATGGACTTAGGGAATCTGGTGTTTTTATTTCTTTGGTGCAGTCGGCACAGACAATACTCTCGCAGGACAAGTTGTCATCAGTTGAGAGTAGCAACTCTTCTAGCATAGTAGATAAACCCGGGGTCATTTCTTCCAAAAAAACTGGTGTCAAAGAGGCTCAGGCAACTGCCAGAAGGATCTTGGAGATCAATGAAAAATTTTCTGGTGATTCAGCAATTCCACTACTTTCTCCTCCAGCCCCGGATGATTTGACAATGGAGTATAGTGAGAGATTAAATTCATAGCAATTACTGCCGGCCTCAGTGTTTCTGCAAAGAGTTACTGAGATTTAAATAGTGAAACTACTTGACAGTAGGTCAGACAAGTTGGTTTTGCAGTTACAATGAGGCACTTCCATAATCGGCTTTGTTCGGCTATTCCCGATCATTACCCAAGCGCTGTTGTACATTGAGGTTAGATCATACTAGGCATAGGGAGGGATTTTGTTTTGACAATTATTGTTTCATCTTGATATAAATGGATACGTAGGCTAATAGTAGTGGAAACACATTGCTGCTCATGTGAATATATTCAGAAACAGCATATTGATGTTTCATTGTTTTGCAGTTGCATTCTGGATTTGCTTGATACCTCTGAAAATAGTATTAAAATTGCAGGCTGCATTTGATTTTGCTGTTAAGTTTAGCCATCCATAGGAGATTATTGCTTGATTCATAATATGCCACGCTGATTAAGCCTCCCAGACCACCAATAATCTCGCATTGTGCCAACGATTTCATTAATCAAGCAATCACTCATTTGCTTGTGCTCCTATGGAATATTTGGAATCATAGAAACTTGTTGGTGCATGAGTAGCAGCTACAATCTGCTTGGTTAATTGTTAGCAATTCCAAGCTCCTTCAACAAGAGTTTGAAACTGCCAATCTGAAGCAAGATTCTGACTTGGATCCAGCCGAGTCGCGATGTTAGACACGACCCCCAGAGGGCTGCATCAAATTAATTCTGATAGGGGCATACTTGACAACTACGGGTAGCAACTGAAGGAGTCGTTTGCATGTGATCAGTTTGAGCATGAGGTGGAATTCATACGTTACACGTCATCTGATATATGGGTTAAATTAATCTACGTGTGGATTCATGCTTGGTTAAACCAACAAAATTAAGGTCAATATCTTTTAAGTCCCTAAGATAAAAGCTTACAACAATAGCAATGAGATGTTAGGGTTCACTCATGCAATCTGCAAATATTCCTCTAACAATGAGTATCATTCTCGGATTACTTGGTCATTAAGCTAAAATCCACATGTAGAAGGTTGACCAGATTGTGAGGGAGAATGCACCCAGTAAATAACTCCAGAGCATAATCACCGAGCACTCGCTTTCTCCCACCTCCAACAACTCTGCGATTATGCCTACACTCATTCCAGGTGGAACAGCATACTGGATCATAAGTACAAACTGATATAACATATCTGATCCAACCATACCTAGACTGCACGCAGCTTTAACAATGCCTATGCCCAACAGTGGCATGAACAGATATCGAACCAGGATCACCCCTATAATCACATGCAGGCCTACTCCTGATCTCTTCAGACCTGCGAATCGAATTACTAATAAATACCAAGCATTATGTGTTTCCACGAATCGACATGTTCGAATGTTACCGTTTAGAAGGTTTGCACCGACTATCAAGGTCATGCAGGGAGTTGCAGGGTCTCTACATGTCAGTTCATATGTTAGTTCTTCTTAGGAATATGATGCCACTGAGAATCCAACAAGATCATATGGAGACTCATTCATCAAAAGTCTCTGTACTAGGTTGCTTACCCAAGCAAGGAAGCAGAACCGTGAAGGGCACGAAGAGGAGCACTGTCGCCAATCAACGCCTTTCGGATCTGAGAAACCGACCCAATCATAAATCCAAGAATCTGTAACGAAACAAGAGATCGACTAAGGGCAGCTAATGAAGAGAATATCCGATTTTAGCAGTAAACAACTCATTTCATGTCATTGTTGACAGTAGTAACATCTGAACCATATGACAATAGGTAAAATACATATTGCCTTGTCCAAGAACATTATTCAAGGCTTTTGACCTTTAATAATGCATAAAAAGTGGGATTCTGCAATTTTCTTTACCTTATTATCATAGAAAAAGTAATTGATTTGCAATCAAATATATACATCAATTGCTCCAAAATACAAATATATACATCAATTGCTCCAAAATACAAATATATAGACAGAAAAGACGTGAAATAAGTTTCAGGATACCGCTGCAACTGTCGATGGTGCAAATATCATCTTGAACTCGATCTTCTCACCAATCATATTGATAAAGTGAAATATCTTCTCAATAACTGGGACCTAAACAAGTTGGAAGTTAAATTGTATAAAATTTATGCATTTCTTCATTCATATAAAGTTTCCAGAGTGAATTGCAGACAATATGAAGCTTGTGTGTGCTTCATTAACTTTTAGATCATAAAGTAAAGTTGGAATAACCTGTATTCTTTTAACAGAGCCGCTGCCAGGCATTTCAGCACACTGTGTCGAAGAAGGTAGTAAACTTTCTTTCCAACTCTCCACCCGTGTTTTCAAACTCTCTTTTAGAATTTCTATGTCCGGTGTTGAATCGTCTCCGATTGGGGCAATGCTATTATTTGCACACACTCTCATGATGATATACACATAAGACCATATAAATTGCTCCTACCGCCATAGAAAGTGAAGCATAAGCCTCGGCAGAAGTAGAGCAGGCAGATGAATCTCCAAAAGGACTATTTGCTTCCTGACAGACAGCCGGTACAACGATAAGAAGCAAGTTTCCCACATTTCCTGCAGTCATATTAGGAACAACAAAGGGTTTATGATCATTAGCAATTGCCCACACTACCACAAACGAGATGTTGCACTTGCACTCCCGCCACCTACCTGCAGAACAGCAACCAATGACGAGGCCATGCAGATGTGGGGGAGTTCTAGTGATTTGGATGAGGAACCAAGCAAGTGCTGAACCAATTACGAAAGTAAGAAGGATATTTATTGGCATGAACCACCTAAATCGATAGATAGAAATCAATGAATTGCAGTGTTAACAATGAAATAAATAATTATAAAAGAATTGTTCTGATAAGAAGTGAAATTTAACTGACAGGCTGACCAAGCTGTCGAAAGTGATGGTCTCAGCGAGGCTGCTAATCACAAGAGCGGGCAGAACACAAAGTAAACAAGCTGGTCACCAAAGAGAGAAAAAATTAGATCACTAACAATGTGTATGCTTTGTTTGCATATAAACAATTACTCACACCCATAGGAACAAGTGAAAACATAGCACTTTATAATGTTCTCTGAATGAAATGAAATATTACTCGGAAGGAAATAAAAATGGAAGACATTAAAAATTAGAATCAATAGATCTTGAAATGTCATTTTGTAGTGCTCTCTTTCTGACAAGGGGAAAGTTTTATACTCTTTTAGGCGGTGCACCCTGGCTCAGGGCCCTCAATTTTTATATTTGTAATGGGTATCCCCTAATTTTTATATTTGTAATGGGTATCCCCTAATTTTTATACCTATAATTGGATCCTCTAATTTTTCTTAATTTTATAAAATGTTTAATCTTTGACATTCTTTTCTATTTTTCTTATTAATTCATTATTGTGAGTTAAATTTAGCCATATTTTTCTCTCCTTTTCAAATCTCATTATTCGATTTATCAAATATTCTTTAATTTTTAGTCTTATTCAATCTCAATCTAACGATAAATTAATACGTCATTCTTTATTTTTTATTTTTTATTCAAAATCAAGGTCCACATCATACACACGTTCAATTTTAATCATTAGTTGTATTTAAGGTGTATTCTTAACCAAATAATAAAAATGATGAGTTTGACAAAATTTAAACATTTTTTTATAATTTATTAATATAATATTAAATTTATTATTTTAAGTAATGAAATATACTTTAATTCTATAGTTACATATTTTTAAGTTTTCGCTCATGATCCAAAAATACCTGAGTTGACTCTTCCTCCATATTAAAATATTCATATATGCGCATTATATTACTATCATTAGTGATTTTTTTTTTCCATATAAGAAAGAGTGAAACCTGACGATCATCATAACTACAATCTCTCTTATTATATATCAATAAAGTCTAATTTTATGTATTTCATATAAGAATGGATTTTTCCCTTTTTTATTAGAAGGGATTTTGCCTTTTTTTTATTAGAATGGATTTTATTTTGAATAGCATTTTGTTGATTTTCATATTAATAGGATGTGGATTTGTTATATTTTAGTTATTGGATCGTTAACCGTTATTATCCCAATCGACATGTCACGTTTAAAAATAATTTGATTTTAATTTTAAATAAAATATAAATTTAATCTTAAACTCGACTTTTGTTTCTTAATTTACTTAAATAACATAATTTTTAAAATAACATCTTTTTTGAATTAAATGAATCCCATCCATCGTTTATCTTCACTTTCACTGTATCTTCTCTTCCTTTTTTGTTAATTTTATCGAACTTTTAAAATTAAATCTAATTGAAAATCAGGAAAATATATTGATGGATGTTTAAACTCGCATTTATGTATGCCATTAATTAAAGTTATATTTTCTAAGTATATTCATGTATGATAACCGTTTAGTTACTTCATTGTTTTACTCATATTTAAACTTCAACACTTAAACTTTATAATCTTTATAAAGAATCAACACAGATTCCATACTTTGCCCTTGCTTACAGCTTTCCTATTTTATTTTGTTCATCATGTAATGGAGAGCGATGCAAATGGTGATTTTTACTTACATTATTCAAGGAGTGCCTGGCCTCGGGGCCCAACAGGTTCACCGAATCCACAGCCATGAATAAACCAACACCAGTGGTGAACAGTACTTGTATAACTGGGATCATTGCCACAACCAACAGGTCCACAAATCCCATGTTTATCCCACAATTCCTCTACTCTTAAGCCACTTACCCCTACATTCAAATCCCTCATAATATCAAGAATTGCTGGGTAAAAAACTTCCCAAATTTCTCACTTCACTTTTATTGGTTCCAAAACTATTTTAAGGTAAATAATGGCAGTTTAATTGCATAAAGGAAAGAGGAAGAAAATACCTTTAACTTAGCAAGAATTGGAGGAAGAAAACTTGAAATTTTGAGGCGCTTGTTGGGTGTTTAAACTCTGAAAATGATAGTGGAAGCCTTCATCTCATTAACAGAGGTCTCGTAAGTTTGAAGCTTTGAATTTTCTAGTCATTCCTTCTCTGTAAGCTTCGGTACTTCATATTCTAAACCGTACAACAAAGACATCGGAAGCATCCGCCCCCAGAAGCAACAAATGCAAAATAGCACCACTTTGTTTATTTTTGCAGTAAACAACACATGCAAATTTATAAATAGTTAAGTAGGGGATAATCATTGAATAATCAAGTGTATACATCTAAAGTTAATTTCGGTTACCGATCTTGAAGGAGATTTATAATTTCGGGTAATCTAGCTATTTATTCACCTAACTATTCTTGTATTTCATGTTGGTCATTTAATTATTTTTTTCAAATCATATCAAATATTATGTTTTGGTTTTATTTTGATAACCTATCATTAAAAATAATGATGATGTGTCACCATCAGATAATGATATGTCAAAATTAGAAAAAAATACCACGTCAGTAATTCTGTTAATCTTTTAATGGTGGGTGACCAAAATGAAACTAAAACATAATGTTAGGTATGATTTTGAAAAAATTAATAGTTGGATGATCAAAATGAAACCACTAGAATAGATTAATGACTAAATATATAGTTTACCCTATAATTTATTAATGATTTTATAAAGCAACCGTGGTTTTGCATAGAACTTAATTTGGTCTCCGAACTCAATCTTGTCCGTTGAGAGTTTAGCTCTGTCTATACACAGTAATAATTTGACCTTTGATTAGTAAGGACAATTAGATAGGTGATAGTGAGATTAAAATGATGACACTAACTTTAAATAAATATATATCAATGAGATTTCATATTATAGTAATAAAATTAAGGGTAAATTGTACCATGGGACAATGATTATGAATAAGTTTATAATTAAGTCATCATATTTCAAACAGTTATGGTTAGGTCTTCTATTTATTGATTTTAACAATTAAATCACTTTGTTGTTAAGTGTCAGTGGACATTAACTTTTAAGTTACAACCATATAATTACATTTATCAATTGTAACAATAAAATTATTTTGTTTATCATTGCAACTATTAGGTCACTCAAATATAACTAAACAACTTATCTCCATTAATCATATAATGATAAAATAAAATGGTTGTTATGATCGATAAATAGAGTTATCTGATTGTGACTTTTTAAAATTTAATAACTCAATTATAAACTTACTCATGATATAATGGCTTCTAAAGTAATTTAAGCTTAACTTAAAATGGGTAAAATAATTACTAGGTCAGTGACAGGCGTCGTATTACTGTCAAATAATTTTTTCTTCTCAAAAATAAATAAATAAAAGGAAAGAGTAGTAAAGAGAAGCAGGGTCGGTTCACAGGAGCTTTGGAGTTTATGAAATTATATACTTTTTGTTTTTAGATCTGGATAAAGATAAAAAAGGATAGGGATTTGGATAAAAGGGAAGATAAGATAGGGATGAGAGAAAAAAGAAATTTAAATTGTTTAAAAAAATTGGTGATAAAGATAAAGTAAATGAATAAATAAATAAATCTAAAATAAATTGAGATAATAAAACTTATTGTAAAAACAATATCAGGTTTCAGTTTTGCCTCAATCCTATCTGATCATTGGAATAGATTTTTACTTTGGATATTTGTCGGTTACAGTCTACAAGGCTCAACCCCTGTAACTAGTTTTTCTCTATTGTAAACTGAAAATCCAAAAGCTATCTTTGAATTCCAGTTCTTATGTGGACTAACTATGACTATCGTCGTCAGCACCAACTTAGTTTTAAAAGCTTTGGAAAAACCCGACTCGGACTATGTTGTCTCAATGAGAATTGAACCCGATCTCAATTTCCCTTAGCGGACCTCCTCTAAGTGTGTTCACAGGAAGTCAAACTTACTACCAGCCGATTCTTCCTCCCAACTTTAAACCACAACAATATCCAAATCAACGAGCTCTTTTTGATTTAAAAGCGTTTTGATTTTAAAGGATAGGTCGATTACCTATCATATTTCTCTAGAAAATTGAGAAAATAACCCGAATGTATTTTAAGTGATTTTTAATCCTCACAATAGGAATTGAGTAATCGCTTTAACTATATGCTTATGGAGAAATTAGCTAAGTATAACAATCATACTTAGCATCTTTAAAAAAAATAATAATAAATAAATAAATAAAAACTTTGAAAAAGAGAAAGAAAACTTTTATAAAATTCCAAAAGAAGAAGAAGGATGAATTCAGAATGTGTTTTAGGCTTATCCTGAAAGGATATTTATAGCATTCAAAAATCTTAAAAACAAAGAAAATATAATTCCTAAAAATAAGAGATAATTCCTAAAGATAATTATTAAAATATTTAAACTAAAATTCTAAAAACATGAGATTAACTTGAATTCGAATTTCAAAAACGCGGAAGATCAATTTGTCCTTCTAGAAGCGATGACTGGACTTTCAAGAAGGTGCTGATTCAACGTCACGTCAGATGTGTCATGCCCAGAGTCATGCCCACTAATCCAGTCTTTATTCCGAAAATAAAAAAATTGAAGAATTATGTCATTTTAGTGTAATTTCCAGAATCTAGTGTCATGTACAGAAAGTGAATCAAAACGAACGAATCAACCAGAAAAACTAACAACTAAGGATCAATTTAAAGGTAAAATAATAACTAAATAAACTATCTATCAGTGAGTGAATTGTTAGTCAAGTTATAAATGTTCATATTTGTTTCTTTATAAAATCTATAATTTAATCATTCAATTAAAATGTTGTTACAAAACAAGTCATAAGATCATTAATTAAACAAGATAGTTAATTTACATGATATATAATAATTGATAAGATGTATATTAGACATATATTCTATGATATTTTCCTCATATTTGAATAACTAAAATTGCTTAAATCATGGATTTTGATTATATTTCGTATTTTGTGGATTAGGTTGAAGATTTGGATAAAATAAGTTCAAAATCTAATGATTAGCATGATCTTCACAAAATCCCCAAATTAAGGAGGAAAAATCGGAATTCAAGAAGTTGGCAAGACCAGAAGAGGTTTTCGTATAAGGCGTGGGCACGACTTATTCATCCTGAACTATCGCGGAAGAAGTCTTCAGTTAAGGCGTGGGCGCGCCTTACTAGTCCGTGTAACCCTAAATTAGGGCTACGAATTTACAAAGGAAAAAGAGTTTAATGACGGTTGGAAGACTCTTTTAATTTATTCTTATCTTTAGAAAAAGATGAGGGCATTTAAAACTCCTATTTTTGTGGGATTTTCTTTAAGGGAAACTTCCTTATCTATAATAGGAAAATCCTTATAAAAGGGGAGCTAGGGCTTTCATTAGTTTTTACATCAAGTTTTACATCAGTTTTTATCTTTATTTTCTTTTAGTTTTCTTTCAATTATGAGTAGCTAAATACTTTTGTTCCAACTGAAGGATAATTGAAGTTTTGGTTCTTCAAGGATTGTGAGATCTAAATAATTTTCATTGTTCTTTTACTTCTTTACTATTTATATATCTTCTGTTTTTATTAAGAATTATTGTCTTGATTGATTGTGCAAAGGATCCGTTGTTCAATTATCAGGTTGATAAATTGCCATTTAGAACTTTAAATCCGTAATTGTTTAAATGTTCTAATATTAGTGGTAAAGTAACATGGTTGATTATGATTATGTTATGAAGGTATATAACCTAGTCTAAATGAATCGAGCTTGCGTATTTGTTGGCTAGAATTGGTGGTCCCTCTAGTGATTAATGCTGTTGGTGGATTAAATCTTAAGAGCTTGTCTAGGGTTGTTCATTAACTAGGGAAATAATCAAAGAGCTTCTCTTGATTATCGAGAAACTAAGGAGAGACAGGTTGTTAGAGCTTCTCAATAACCATAACCAATTTAGTGAAAAGTAGAAGATTTTATCATTGCATCTATGATCAATTCTCTGAACCAATTATGAAATTATACCTTTAGTTGGATATTTCCTTAATATTAATCTCTCTAAATTTTTGGTTGATTTTAAATGCTTTTTCTTTTTAATTTTTTTCTCAATTCTAAAACCCCTTTTATTTGCTTTACTTTTCATTAAAATAAGTCTACCCAATCCCTGTGGATTCAACCTTGCTTATCACTACTACAAATTTATATTTCTAAAAGCAAGTATTATTATTTGTTGGATTCGACACCCACCAAATTTTTGGCGCCGTTGCCGGGGATTGGTGTCATTTAGATTTATTTTGATGCCCCGTTCTTCTCGTGCAGGTGAACTCCAATTCGATCCTGAAATCGAGAAGACCGCTCGCAGGTTAAGAAAAGAAACTAACTTGCGCAACAAACAAGCTTCTTATTCTTCATCCCCTGAATCGGAATCTGTAGTCAACTTGGTTGATTCATCCAGCGATTCTGAAATAGAAGGAACAATGGCCAACGAAGAAAGAACTTTAAGAGAATTGGCTGCACCAAATGTGAATCAACAACCGCTCTGCATTGACTACCCAACTTTGGAGGTAGCTTTTGAATTAAAATCTGGTTTGATTCATTTGTTGCCTACTTTTCATGGACTTGAGAATGAAGATCCTCAAAAGCATTTGAAGGAATTTCATGTGGTATGTTCAAGTATGAGACCGCAAGGAGTGACCGAAGAGCAGGTAAAACTGCGCGCTTTTCTGTTCTCGCTAGCCGATAGAGCTAAAGATTGGTTCTTCTATTACCCCCTGGTTCTGTGACTACTTGGGCCGATATGGTGAGGTTGTTTCTTGATAATTTTTTTCCTGCTTCAAGAGCCGCTGGCATTCGAAGGGAGATATGTGGAATAAAACAAAAAGATACTGAGACCCTTCACGAGTATTGGGAACGATTCAAACGACTGTGTGCCAGCTGCCTTCAACATGGGATTTCTGAGCAACTTCTCATCCAATATTTCTATGAAGGACTACTATCGATGGAGAGGAAGATGATGGATGCAGCCAGTGGAGGTTACATAATGAATAAAACTCCTCACGATGCTAGGGAATTGATCTCCATCATGGCCGCCAATTCACAACAATTTGGCTTTAGGCAAGATACATCTTCAATAAGGGTGAATGAGGTAGGTTCTTCCTCCATTGAACATCAATTATCGCATCTCACCTCCCTTGTTCAACAACTAGTTATAGGAAAAACGCAGCAAGTGAAAGCTTGTGGGATATGTGCTGCGATTGGTCACCCAACTGACATGTGCCCTACACTTCAAGATGATTTTCATGAGTACGCCAATGCAGTTGGAAGGTTTCCCGATTCTCCACAAAGGAAATATGATCCTTACTTAAATACCTATAATCCAGGATGAAGGGATCATCCTAACCTTAGCTATGGACCAAGACCATCGCAATTTCAACGTTTTCCACCTGAGCAGTCTTCTTCAAAGCCATGTATGTCCCTAGAAGAAATTGTAAAATCACTTGCAACTAATACACAACAATTTCAGCAAGAGACAAGAACGAGCATGCAAAATTTAGAGAATCAAGTGAGTCAATTGGCATCCTCCGTGAGTCAGTTGGAATCCCAAGGTAAGTTACCTTCACAAACTATTGTTAATTCAAAGCAAAATGTTAGTGCAATCACGTTAAGAATTGGAAAGGAGTTGAAGGAACCTAGTCCATTGGCACATGTGAGAGCCTTAGAGAAAGAAACTGAAAAGGAAGTTATTGCTCCTCAGACTCAGAATGACCAACCTAAAGGACTCAAAAGCAAAAAACCGAAAGAATTTGCCATAGATCCTCCTTTTCCCTCTAGATTCGCTAAGTCCAAGAAAGAAGTAGAAGAGAAAGAAATTCTTGAGATATTTCGCAAGATCGAGGTAAATATTCCTTTACTAGATGCAATTAAACAAGTACCTCGATATTCTAAAGTTCTTAAAGAATTATGCACCAACAAGAGAAAGCTCAAGGGTAATGAAAAGGTAAGTATGGGGGAGAATGTTTCAGCTGTCCTCCAGAAAAAACTACCCCCCAAGTGTAAAGATCCAGGTATGTTTACTATCCCTTGTAAACTCGGTAATGTTAGGATTGAGAGAGCAATGTTAGATCTAGGAGCCTCAATAAATATCATGCCTATTTCTATTTACTCATCTCTGAATGTTGGTCATTTGAAAGAAACATGAGTGATTTTTCAAATTGCTGATAGATATAATGTATATCCTGAGGGAGCTTTAGAGGATGTTTTGGTGCAAGTTAATGAATTGGTTTTTCCTGCAGATTTTTATGTGCTTGATATGCAAAAAGATGATTATTCTAAATCAACATCAATTTTGTTAGAAAGACCATTTTTGAAAACAGCTAGGACAAAAATTGATGTAAATGATGGTACACTTACCATGGAATTTGGTGGTGAAATTATTAAATTCAATATTTATGATACCATGAGATGTCCTAGTGATGTGTCCTCTATTTTTGTCATGGATGTTATTGACCCTCTAGCACAGGAAACTTTTGATCAAAATGAAGATGACAAGTTGAAAGATACACTCAACGTGAATTTCACTTCTGAAGGATTGCAGGGAATCATGAAAAAGTCTGTGATGGATCTTGATTTGCAAGATGCAATCCAAGAACTAGAATCACTCAAACTCATGAGGTATAATGTATCTTATATTGAGTCACCTCTTTCTCACACTAAGCTTCTTCCTTCTCTTGTGTAGGCACCAAAATTGGAAACGAAGCCTTTACCAAATCATCTGAAGCATGTATATTTAGGAGGAGGGGAAACTATTCCGGTGATCATTCCCAATAAACTCTCTCACTTAGAAGAAGAAAAGTTGATTCGAATGCTTAGAGAGTACAAGGAAGCCATTGGATGGAGAAAAAATTTCTCTATTGATGAAATACAAAGTTTGGATACATGTCAAATATTTAAGGTCGATGATCATCGTTTCAAACCTTTTTATGAAGGTTCTCTGGTGCATACCGTTGGTCAAACCATTTTGGAGTACCCAACTTAGGATGATTGAGAAGCTACAACGTCTAGCCAAAGACGTTAAAGAAAGACGCTATTGGGAGGCAACCCAATTTTTCTTTTTATTTTAATTTCTATTTTCGTTCTTTTTATTTTGTTTTTCCTTGATTTTTTGGAGTACAATTTATCTTGTTTTCCTCTTTAGGTCAGAAGATGAATTTTTGTAACCCGTGGGCACACCTTACAAAAGCAAAATTATTCCTAAAGTCTCTCACTATCCAGAAGATGTTTTTGTATAAGACGTGCCCACGTCTAAACTCAACACCACTTTTGGTTCAGGAAACAAGATTCAAATATAAATGTGCCTCATCGTTTCTTTATTTTTTATGCTCCTTCAGAAGAATGCGCGCCACCAGCCGTCCTCTCCACTCCACCCGACCCACATCTCCGCTCAGTCCGAGAATCAACTCAGCCAACGCACAACGCCTTCACTCCCATCTCGTGATAGATATCGTGGTTGATGCTCAATATTTTCAGGGGAGTTTTCCTACTCTTATTATTTTATGGTTTTTGAGCATTTACTTTTGATACATTGAGGACAATGTATGTATTAAGTGTGGGGGAGAGTTTTCATACATGGTTTTGCTTTGAACATAATTTTGTTTCAAATTGTTTTTTGAAAAAAAAACAAGTATGCTTTAGTTCTTGTTTGTGATTTTTCTCTTCGAAATTCCAGATTCTTTCGATGTTTGTTCTTACATGATTTGGATTGTTGTGAATTATCGAATTAAGTTGAAGCATAATAGGGAATTAGCTTGAGTAGTTGAATTCTTATTTACTACACACTGGTTGATTACTCTTGATGACTGATTGAATGAAAAATGTGTGGGAGTTAATACATGTTTACCCTTTTTGTGAGTTTTTGGGCCAATGAGCACTCATTTTCAGCATGCCTCATTTCTTGATTGAGTGATTGCCATACATAGTTAATTTTTCTAGAACTTGATTGTTATACATGTCAAAGACCACATTTTAGAATTGGATACATCAAGAACGATAAGGGCATTTAGGTGAAACCACTTTTAGCTTTCGTAAAGAGCCTACCTTAATTATCATCCTTAGAAAGCCAATTTTGAGCCTGAGCCTTTTTGTTTGAAATTAACCATGGTACAAGCAAATATCAAATCCTTTTTGTTAATTTCCCCTCTTTTGAACCTTGAATTGGAGGATTGTATGAGCTTTTCATATGAGAATTCAAATCATCTTGAGAAGAGCAGAAGATGTTGGAATAAATTAATTCGAGTTACAATCTCTTTCATTTGAAAAAAACAAAAGAAAAGAAAAGAAAAGAAAAAGAAAAAAATTGTGCAAAGGAAATGAAGAAAGAGAGATTGTGCAATGAAAAAAAGGGGTTATATGGCTTGAAGAGAACATTTGAAGATTGAGTTCCATGTGGATAAGTTCGTATGACTCATTCGATAAAACAACTCAAATTCCTTTCCTACAAAACCTCACCTAAGCCCCATTACACCCTGTTTAAGACCCTTAGGTTTTTATGCATTCAATTCATTGACTAGTGGTGGGGATGTGATAGGTTAGCAAGCCTATGGTAAAAATTTTCTATGTTTTGGCTTGAGAGTTTGTTGACACCCTTAAACACTTCGAGCGTATTGAGTGAATCCAATGTGAGGGTATTAGATCCCACTGCATTTTGATTTCGAAAAGATTTATGGAGTGATTATTCATGTGTTTTGGTTTATGAGAATTTCTTCTACGAATTACTCGTTCCTTACTTGTGTTTAGATTTGATTCTTTAAGGCATGACAATTTTGATTGTGGAAGGATGAGCAAAGGAAGAAGAAGGATTGATGTTGAGAAGAGTTATGAATTTGAACTATTGTATGCTTGAGGACAAGCATTGGTTTAAGTGTGGGGGAATTTGATAAGATGCATATTAGACATATATTCTATGATATTTTCCTCATATTTGAATAACTAAAATTGCTTAAATCATGGATTTTGATTATATTTCATATTTTATGGATTAGGTTGAAGATTTGGATAAAACAAGTTCAAAATCTAATGATTAGCATGATCTTCACAAAATCCCCAAATTAAGGAGGAAAAATCGGAATTCAAGAAGTTGGCAAGACCAGAAGAGGTTTTCGCTTAAGGCGTTGGCACGACTTATTCATCATGAACTACCGCAGAAGAAGTCTTCAGTTAAGGCGTGGGCGTGCCTTACTAGTCCGTGTAACCCTAAATTAGGGCTATAAATTTACAAAGGAAAAAGAGTTTAATGACGACTGGAAGACTCTTTTGATTTATTCTTATCTTTAGAAAAAGATGAGGGCATTTAAAACTCCTATTTTTGTGGGATTTTCTTTAAGGGAAACTTCCTTATCTATAATAGGAAAATCCTTATAAAAGGGGAGCTAGGGCTTTCATTAGTTTTTACATCAAGTTTTACATCAGTTTTCATCTTTATTTTCTTTTAGTTATCTTTCAATTATGAGTAGCTAAATACTTTTGTTCCAACTGAAGGATAATTGAAGTTTTGGTTCTTCAAGGATTGTGAGATCTAAATAATTTTCATTGTTCTTTTACTTCTTTACTATTTATATATCTTCTGTTTTTATTAAGAATTATTGTCTTGATTGATTGTGCAAAGGATCCGTTGTTCAATTATCAGGTTGATAAATTGCCATTTAGAACTTTAAATGAGTAATTGTTTAAATGTTCTAATATTAGTGGTAAAGTAACATGGTTGATTATGATTATGTTATGAAGGTATATAACCTAGTCTAAATGAATTGAGCTTGCGTATTTGTTGGCTAGAATTGGTGGTCCCTCTAGTGATTAATGTTGTTGGTGGATTAAATCTTAAGAGCTTGTCTAGGGTTGTTCATTAACTAGGGAAATAATCAAAGAGCTTCTCTTGATTATCGAGAAACTAAGGAGAGACAGGTTGTTAGAGCTTCTCAATAACCATAACTAATTTAGTGAAAAGTAGAAGATTTTATCATTGCATCTATGATCAATTCTCTGAACCAATTCTGAAATTATACCTTTAGTTGGATATTTCCTTAATATTAATCTCTCTAAATTTTTGGTTGATTTACTTTTCATTAAAATAAGTCTACCCAATCTCTGTGGATTCGACCTTGCTTATTACTACTACAAATTTATATTTCTAAAAGCAAGTATTATTATTTGTTGGATTTGACACCCACCAATAATTTTAATTTTTGAAACTATAATTTCTATCAATTTGATTCTAGTTCAAAATAATTCAATAAATTTAATGTTTAAAAATTAAAAATTCAATCACTTAATCACCATAACTTTTATAGATTAATGTAGATTTGTGCCTAACTTTACTAAACTCTTACTTAATTAGTGTTAGAAAATAGACTGTTGCAAGACGAGACGTTAGTACTGACACGAGTAATTTTAATAAGTAATAATATGTGGGAACAAGTTATCGTTTCGTTGTAAACTAATGTCTTAGAAGTGACTTCACCCCGATGTGTGTAATCGATATATAGGATGAACGTCTCATAAGATTAACACGGTCTCTTTAAGAATTCAAACACCTGATAAATGGAGCGAACTTTGACGGTACTACTCTTTTATCAAAACTCAAAACAAAACTTAGAAAAAATTATAAAAGCAAAAATAGGAGAATGTTTCAAATGAAATATTTTGCTTGAGATGAGAAAAAAATACCTAATATGAATAGTGAGGATAAAAATATCATACAATTAACAACATTAATTTTTTTTTTAAATCTAAGCATTAAAAAATACTTTAAATTCAAGCATTAGTTGGTGTATTGAAGTAGTATGTCCGCGACTGGTTAGTTTCAGCGAACTAGGAAGAGTTCCGCCCACCTTTCCCGTTTAATGGGTCCATTGGCTGCTGATATAGTAAAAATCTTTTAACTTATATTCAAATATGCTTCAATCTTATCCTCATACTAAATCTAATCTTTGAATTCTAAAGAATACAGGAAAACAGGAATGCCTGATAGACAGTGTCGACTATCTGATTATTGTTTTATTTATAAAATTTCTCTATTAAAAGTTATTTACATCAACTTTTATTACTTCATCTACAATTAGTTGTTTTTTTCCTTTCTAAAACATAACCATTACTTAAATATCTTTATATTAATTTTACATATGTTGGGTTTATCATGGACTAGTGTTAGAAAATATTGTATAATAACTCTTTTATATAGAATTATAGTATCAATTTTTCTCTCAATTTATCATAATTTTAATCGTTAAAATTAAATAATAGGAATGAAGTTATAAATCAGATCACTTTTTAGAAATAATATATATTAGTTCGATTTTCAATAATAATAATCGGTGTAAAAAAAATTAATTCACATTGTAAACTTTGCTAACATGCACAAACTAAAAGATAAAAGTTTTAACAATTACGATGTTTTTTTTTCACTCGAATGATTAGAATTTTTAAAACTATTAAAAACATTTAACGGTAATTAAAAGCAATTAAAAGAATTTTAATGATAACTAACGGACAGTTGATCTAGTGGAATGATATATTAGATTCCTTCAGTAAAGTCGAGAGTTTGAATCTTGATGTTTGTGAATTGAACAAATTAGGTTGGGAGGATCACCCTCGCCTCTATAGTACTTGATCCGAATTAAACGATTAATTAATCATAAATAAATGATTATATAAAAAAACTTTAATGAAAACTTAATGAAAGTAAATGTTATTAATTTCTTCATTAAAATACTCCAACAAACTAGTGCGTGTGGAATTGACTTGTACAAAATAGCTCAATGAAAATAGAAAAATAGTTTGACTTGGCCTTTTTCACGTACATAAACTTAGGTCAATCAAACTCTCAGAAAACAAGTTACCTTGAATGATTCCAAGAGTTTTTGCGTCTGTACTATAAATTTCCAAGGAGTAAGAGAGAAGCCAACAAACAATCCCGAGCTGTATTTCCCTATAAAAAGTGTTGTGAGAATTTGTGTTTGAGGCAAGCATCGCATCAGTTCTTCAAAAGTAGCTATAGCTTGTTTTTTCTTCGTCCATGGCAATGGAGAACGCCAAATCGTGTTCAAGCATCACGCCTTCAACTATGTTTCTGCTTTTTGGATTGCTAATGGCTATCTTCAAAACCACAGGTTTCTCTTCCATTCCATTACATTCTCTTTGTGTTAATGTATTCTATGAATCTATATATTAAGCATAACTAGAATTTAATCCAATGCAGGAGCCGAAGTTGGTGTTTGTTATGGAATGGTGGCTCAAAACTTACCGCCGAAAGCAGAAGTCATAGCCCTTTATCGACAAAAAAAACATCCGACTAATGCGACTCTATGCTCCCGACCGAGAGGCTCTGCAAGCCCTCGGAGGTTCCAACATCAAGCTTCTGTTATATGTTCCGAATGTGGACCTTGGATACGTTGCTGCCAGTCAAACCAATGCAGACCAATGGGTTCAAGACAACGTCAAGAGATACAGCACCGTTAGTTTTCGATACATTGCCGTTGGGAATGAAGTAAGGCCTTCAGATTCGTTCGCTCAATTCCTTTTCCCGGCGATGCAGAACATTCGTAACGCGATAGATGGACAAGGTCTAGGGGACCAGATCAAAGTTTCTACCGCCACGTTTTTCGCCGCTCTTCAAGCATCTTTCCCTCCATCGGCTGGCAGTTTTCATCCCGATTACCAGCAGCTTCTTGGTCCTGTCGTAGGTTTCTTGAGGGACAAGCAAGCTCCATTACTTGTTAACACTTATACATACTTTAGCCACGTTGGAAACCCTGGAGATGTTCCTCCTGACTATGCTCTCTTTACAGCTCCATCCGTAGTAATGACGGACGGTCCGCTGCAGTACCGGAACCTTTTCGACGCGATGATGGACGCCTTTTACTCTGCCTTGGAGAAGTCTGGCAAAATCAACGAGATAATGCGTTGAAATTTTTTTTTTCACGAGATAGTGGGATCGCCAGATTAATTGCTCAGGTGGTGTCCTCTACAGTCCCGGGGGTAGGTCGCCATGTACGCCCAGCGACCTACCAGGTCGCCATGCACGCCCAGCGACCTACCAGCATGCCCAGAGCACGCCCAACGACCTCCATGCACACCCAACGACCTCCATGCACGCCCAACGACCTCCATGCACGCCCAGCTCGCCAAAGGTCACCATGCAATGCACGCCCAACGACCTCCATGCACGCCCAGCTCGCCAAAGGTCACCATGCAGTCCATGCTTGGACTGAACAACGTTGGGCCATGCAGGATAGGTAGCCATACAATCCTCTCCACTTGCAACTGCTCAGGAGAACCTATTCCTTCTGCTCCTTGCGTGATTCCTCTTACATCTGCTCAGGAGACTCATGCATGCAGCTGTAATAGCTGTATTATTGCAGCATGATTTGAGCTGCAAAGTGTCATAGCTTCGTGCCCTAGCTTCTAGCCATAGCTGCTCCCTCATGCCATAGCTTCGAGACTGTTCACTCTTGTTATCATAGCTGTATTGGTGCAACATAAAATCAGCTGTGTTGTATTATTGCAGCGTTCAACGGTTGAAAAATTTACAGCTTTCAACGTGAATTATACAGCTCAAATTGATTGCAGCTTACCAACCGTTGAAATATCATTATATATTGGATATGAGGGGTTTAGGGTAGAATCATAAGAAAGAAATAAAATTTGGCGAGAGAAAGGAAATGAAAGGAAAAGAAGAAGAAGAGGAAATGGAGATAAAGGCTCAAACATCGTTTGTGAGGTAATTTTTAATTGTTTAATTTAGTTTATTAATATGAAATTATGAAATAATTAGTTTGTTAGTTTAGGGTTTAGGATAAAACAGAAATTTAGTTAATTAGTTTGTTAGTATAAATTATTAGTTTGTTAGTTTAAGTTATATTATATTAATTTGTTAGTTTAAGTTATATATTAGATTATATAAAAAATTAGTTAATTAGTTTCTTAGTTTAAGTTATTAAATGTAAAAAATATTTAATTAATTTGTTAGTGTGTTTAAACGTATATTAGGTTGTTTGTTGAAGTTTAAGTTAAAATATTAAAAAAGTTAATTAGTGCTTAATTAGTTTGTTAGTTTGTTATTTTAACTAAATTATATTATAATAAAGAAATAGTTTATTAGTTTAAGTATATTATAATATATTAGATTATATAAATTTAATTTTTTTAATTTATTGTTGTTTAAAGAAATAATTTTTTTACACGTACAGAGCATTATTCCACAACATTTTTCCACGTACATATTGATTCGAAGAAAGAAACAATAAAGGAAAGGAAAGGAAAGGAAATGAGCAACAACTTTTTCACGATTGTCCATTATAATGGTCAGATTATGGAAAATGAGATCGGAGTAGTTTTTCAGTCTGAAAAACCAATAAATATGATGTTCAAAAAAGACATCACATTTATAGAAATGAAGCATAAGATAGAAAGAAAAATTCGAGTTGCAGTTGATGGTTTGAGGTATAGGTTTATGATATGCCCCAACCCAGTCAAATATGCTGCAGTTCCACTTGAAGAAGATGATGATATTGGAACCATGGTTCGATTACATGAGTTAACCAATATAGCAGTTATTGAGTTATTTGTTGATGTGCATAACATATGTGATGTTCCTGGGTCATCAAGAGGTGTGGCTCAAAATCCATCTGAAATGACTTTATATAGTCAGTTTGAGGAGCCGACATACAGGTTCCCGAACAGTTTTATGGCACTATTGGAAAGTGTAAATGAAGTCGGGGGGACATCTGCAGCAGAAGAGTGTGAGACGAGAAACATACCGGAATTGGTTGTTGATATTGACGCTGAAAATCGATGGGGAGAAATTCACGATGATTCAAGCGAAGATGAAGAAACCAAAGAACCCGTTTTGGGCGGCGACGAAAATATTTTTGGTGGAGGTGCAATTGATGAAGTTCCGGAACCGTATGAAGCTACTCCTCACATGTACGAGATAGACTATGATGCGATGAGGGCACCTGAATTCCCAGACATGCCACATTTACCTCCATACCAAATGACTGCATCATTCGATAATTCTGGTGAATTTTCAGTTGGGGTACAATTCAGAGGAAAAAATAAAGCTACCCTGGCGATTAAAGAGTACTGCATAAAATGCCATGTTGATATCCATGTTATAGAGTCCAACCAGAAAACCCTATACGCGAAGTGTGTAAAATATGGCCTAGAGTGCAAGTGGAAGATCAGAGTGTCAAAAAATCAAAGGCACGATGTTTGGGTCATCACGAGGTACAATGGTCCGCACACGTGTTTGCGAAACTTCATCGAACAAGACCACCGACTATTGGACTCCGATGTAATATGTGAATACGTGAAGGCGATGGTTGAAAAGGATCCAAGGATATCTTGTTCAGTGTTAGCTGCATCTATTCGAAGCCAATTTGGATATCAAGTAAAATATGGCAAGGTGTGGAATGCGAAGATGAAGGCAATGAAGCTGACGTATGGAGATTGGGATATATCGTACAATGAGCTACCACATTTGCTACAAGCAATGAAGCGATTTATCCCAGGAACCATAGTGAAGTCTCAAACCATGCCCGCATATGACGAAGAATGTCAACTTCTACCAGGGAAGAAAATATTTCATAGACTATTTTGGGCATTCAAGGCATGTATTGAAGGATTTCCATTTTGTAAACGTATGATCAAAGTAGATGGTACGTGGCTGTATGGTCAATATAGGCATGTACTTTTGATGGCAGTTGCTCAAGATGGTGAGCGAAATATCTTCCCAATTGCATTCGCCATTGTTGAGGGAGAGACAACAGAGGCTTGGGATTTCTTTCTGACCAATCTACGTCAATATGTCGTTCGTGAAGATGGAGTTTGCTTGATATCCGATAGAGGAACGGGTATTTTGGCGGCAATTGAACGACCAGGAAGTCGTTGGATACCTCCGTATGCATATCCGACATATTGTATCCGTCATATTGGCAAGAATAGTATCGACCAATTTCATAACGCACACATTCGTAGCGAGATAGTCAGCATGGGTAAGTTTTATTTTCAATATTTGTGCATTTTTTACATGGTTTTTTTAATTACGGTTTAACACAGTATATTATAAAACAGGATACGAACTACGTCGACCAAATTTTGACAAGAGATTAGAGAATTTGAAGGTATTTTACGATGATCAGCGTGTTTGGAAGTGGGCTTCAAAAATACCGCGGGAAAAATGGTCACAAGCATACGATGAAGGTCGGAGATACGGACATATGACCAAAAACCTTGCTGAGGCCATTAATTCGGTACTAAAAGGTACACGCCATCTCCCAATTGCGAGTGTGATGAAAGAGACGTACTTTAGATTGGCTAAAGTTTGGTCGGACAAAGGCAAAGAAATAGAGAGTCTTATAAATAGATGTAAAACTTGGGCTCCTACAGTGGTGGAATCAATGGAAGCAAATGAGCGATTGGCAACATCAATGGTTGTTCATAATTTCGACCGAGTTGGTCATACTTTTGTCGTGTCGTGCATACGCCGTAACGTCGGAGGAGAAGACCAAACATTTAGAGTTGATTTACGACATAAATGGTGTGATTGTGGTCATTTTCAGGCATGGAAATATCCATGTGCTCATGCAGTCGCAGCATGTATGTATGCTGGTGTAAGCGCATACACTTATGTTGATGAGTGCTTTCACTTACGTAGGATATTAAATGTCTACAGCTATGAGTTCAGACAGATACCAAATGAATCATATTGGCTCAGAAAAGATCATGACGAATGGCTGCCAAATCCAATGCTTCGCAGAAGTCCAAAGGGTCGACCTGAGTCCACTCGTATTCATACCAGTATGGATTTCCATGCTAGAGAGAGAGGTCAAATAAAGAGATGCGGATTTATAAGATTTAGTAATGATATATGTATTTCTATGAATTTCTATGTATTTATAAGATTTAGTAATGATTAGTAATGATGAAATTATTATTAATATTTAATGATTTAATAGTAATTTGATAGTAATGATTAGTAATAATGAAATTATTATTAATTATGTATGATTTGATAGTAATGATTTAGTAATGATTAGTAATAATGAAATTATTATTAATTTTTAATGATTTGATAGTAATGATTAGTAATAATGAAATTATTATTAATATTTAATGATTTGATATTAATGATTTAGTAATGATTAGTAATAATGAAATTATTATTAATTTTAATGATTTGATATTAATGATTTAGTAATGATTAGTAATAATGAAATTATTATTAATATTTAATGATTTAGTAATGATTAGTAATAATGAAATTATTATTAATTTTTAATGATTTGATAGTAATAATTTAGTAATGATTAGTAATAATGAAATTATTATTAATTTTTAATGATTTGATATTAATGATTTAGTAATGATTAGTAATAATGAAATTATTATTAATTTTTAATGATTTGATAGTAATGATTAGTAATGATTAGTAATAATGAAATTATTATTAATTTTTAATGATTTGATAGTAATGATTAGTAATAATAATTTATTATTAATATTTAATGATTTGATAGTAATGATTAGTAATAATAATTTATTATTAATATTTAATGATTTGATATTAATAATTTAGTAATGATTTGATAGTAATGATTTACGACTTGAACAATGAACAATGTTTGGTTCAATTAACCATATTTTCGTTACATAACTAGTAATGAAATTATAATAATGATTTGATACTAAAAATCATTATAAATATGTCGAATTTGTTAATGTTTGAAAAAACTAGTCTAATGTCAATATTAAATTTGTAACAAATAACAAACTAGTTTACAATTGTTGCCGATGTCGGGGTGTTGTTGAATGATAATGTTGGGGCGGACGTCTGATGCGTTGTGGCCGTTGCGGTTGCTCAGGAGTATGGTACCCATCCTCCTCATTCGTTGGGGGCATTTGAACTGACATGTGTTCAAAGTCATACGTCGACGAAAACATGGGAGAGTAGATGGATGCATCAGGCTGCACAAACTCTGGTATGTATGCATCGCCGAACGGTTGTGGTGCGCTATTATCCACATCGGTCATTTCCGCTTCAGGTTGTTGAGATGAACTCCCACTCCCACTTGGTAGAGAGTATTCAGCTTTACCAAATCTTTTCTTAAACCTCAAAAATTGTCGCCTCTCTACAATTGTTGTTAAGAATGGCTTTCCATTATCCAAAAAATAAGCAAGGTAAGCCGAAGTCTCAAAATTAAAGTCGTCGTCTTGAATGTCGTCAAGAGTTGGCATGAATGAAGCCCTATTGTTCCAAGCATTAATGTAGATTGCATGATTCTCAACCCAATTAACATTTTCTTTACGACGACCATCAAATCTGTGCAGCTGGTCATGCGTCTCAACCCAATTCACCTGACGACGACCATCTAAGATTTGGAGGAGGTCATGATCCCATGGACTCCGCGGAATAGGTTGGTGGAAGTGGAATTGCCTCAACACTCTATCCCCAAATTGGATCTCAACAAACGCAAGATTGATCAATGGTGTAACAGCACACCAATATTGAAACCCATCTAAAATATCATGCGGTATCAACGCAAGTATTTCTTCATTCATGTATGGTCTCCAATTAAACTGTAAAATTACAAAAACAATAAAATTTATTTAAATCAAATAATATAGTTAATTTAAATAATAATTAAAAATAACAGATTATACATACCTCCTTTTTTGCCTTAATGTCGATCTTCAGCCTGAACTCTTTAATGTTGTTGTGCACCAACCCCGTGCCTTCAATTTTATGCCTCCATCTGTATATCAATCAATATAAAAATATGGTCATTTTTATTTTATAATTAATATTTTATATTAAAATAGAGAATTCATATTACCTTCCGGCAAGCGGAAAGTCAACCGCAGTCTGACTAATCGGTGTCAAAAACGGAAGTCTATGCCAAGCCCATGACTGTAGCAGCAGCAGACATCCACCGATTTCTGCTGTATTATTATCATTCACGACTAATGACGCCTTGCACATCTCACGATACAAGAACGCCAATATCGCCGATCCCCAGCTATATTGCCTACTATTCTCAAAATTTCTTAAAAAAAGAAGATATTGAGTGTGAACATAACTACCGGATTTATCCGGCATTAAAATACCCCCAATCAACTGTAATATATATGCTCGTGTTGCATATATAATTTCGTGCTCCGTACTATTTGGTTGAAGCTGAAATTCATTCTTCAACCATGACAACCTCACACGCCACCCTTTACACTCTGGTGGTACGGGCGTTTTCCCAAGAAACAAGCTACAAAGTTGTGCCACATTATTAAACTCATGTGACATTACCACTGGCATCCCATTTGTTTGGACCCCGAGCTGCAATGCCACATCCTCCAGAGTTATGGTACATTCGCCACACGGCAAATGAAACGTGTGCGTTTCTGGTCTCCAACGCTCAATCAAGGCACTGATCAAACCTGGGACCAACTTGTAATCTCGCACAAATGTTACATACCAAAATCCAGCCTCCTACAAGTTTTCTTCTATCAATCTATGTGGCTTGGGCACTTTATGTAGCCGATGACGAAGGACTCGCTGCTCGTCCTCCTGCAATTAAATATTTCAAAAATTTTATCACAATCATAAAATAATATTCAAATATTTATTAATTATAATTCATTAAACAAATATTTTATTCACCATTATTCCCAAATGACTTGAAATATGTTCATTGTCAAGTCTTAGCAGTGGAATTTGGTCAGCCATTGGAATGAATCTGTACAAAAGTAAACAACAATATTTAAAAATTCATTTAATGTAACTAATATAATCTAACTAACTAACTATTTTACAACACAACAAAAAAAATTTAATATAATAACTTATAATATATTAAACTAATAAACTAACAAACTAAACTTTTTAAAATATAAATTAAACGTAAATTTTCCCTTAAACAACTAATAAACTATTCTTTAATATAACGTTAACTAATAAACTATTCTTTAATATAAATTAAACTAATAAATGATTTTTAATTATAATTTACTACTAAAAAACTAATTAACTAATTTTTTTATATAATATAAATTCAACAAATAAATATAACTTAACTATTTAACTAACACAAACTAATTACATATTTTTTATATATAACTAACGACTAACAAACTAACTAAATATTTTTATTAATATGTAACTATCAAACATGCTAATTACATAATTTTTTATTTATATATGATATAACTTAAACTAACAATAATATTACTTAAACTAGCAAACTAATTAACTAATTTTTTGTTTTACCCTAATTTATAATAATAAACTAATTAACTAATAATTTATAACAATAAACTAATTTAAATAATTATTCTTTTATATAACTTAAACTAATAAACTATTTTTTATTATAATAAAACTTAAACTACTAATAAACTAATTTTTTATATAATATAAATTCAACAACCAAAATATAACTTAACTATTTAACTAACTACAAACTAATTAAATATTAGACTAACTAACACACTAATTAATTATTTTTTTAATATATAACCATCAAACAAACAAATTAAATAATTAACTAAAATTTTGTTTTAACTTAAACCATAAACTAACAAACTAATAATTTAAAATAATAAACTAATTAAAATAATTAAAAAAAAAAACTTACCTCGATGTTGTGCTCTCCCTTTCTTCTTCCTCCTCTTTTCTCTGCTATCTTCTCCTTTGCTATTTTCTCCCTTTCTTTCTCTCTTAATTGCCATCCATCCAATATATAATACAACAACCGGTATTGCTTCAATTATAGGTGACCGATTCACGTTCACGGGCTGCAATAATGCAACAATAAGTGCTGCAATAATGCAGTTGATTTCACGCCCATGTTGCTGCAATAATGCAGCTGATTTCACGCTGCATGGGAGCAGAGACGCAGAGGCAGCAAAGTGGGGCAAAGGCATAGGTCGTTGGGATCCCTTGGCGACCTACCCACGTTGCATGCATGCACGGCCATGCAGAGACTCCAACCTCGCCCAGACGCATGCCACGTTGCCCTGCAGAGACTCCAACCTCGCCCAGGGCCATGTCTAAACCACCAACATTGTTCAGTCCAAGCATGGACTGCATGGTGACCTTTGGCGTGCATGGGCGTGCATGGAGGTCGTTGGGCGTGCATGGGCGTGCATGGAGGTCGTTGGGCGTGCTGGTAGGTCGCTGGGCGTGCATGGCGACCTACCCCCGGGACTGTAGAGGACACCACCTGAGCAATTAATCTGGCGATCCCACTATCTCGTGAAAAAAAAAATTTCAACGCATTATCTCGTTGATTTTGCCGAGAAGTCTGGCGGGGCAGCTTTGGACATTGTTGTTTCGGAAACTGGTTGGCCATCGGGCGGTGGAGAAGCCACGAGTGTCGATAATGCAAGGACTTATAACACAAACTTGGTTCGCCATGTGAATCAGGGCCAGGGGACTCCGAAGAAACCCGGAAAAGCTATTGAAGCCTACTTGTTTGGCATGTTTGATGAGAACCAAAAAGAACCTGAATATGAGAAACATTGGGGGATGTTTTTCCCAAACAAACTGGAAAAATATTCAATTAGTTTCAATTAAACCTGTAAAGTCATTTCTTTTATTCTCAGGTATTAATTAGCAAACTAAACGATATGGGTTTTCTGAAGAAGCCAACACAGAGACAAATAAATCTGACATGTCATTGTAATTTTTACAGAATTGGATATTTCCTACCCACACTTTTTCAAGGGAAATGGAAGGGGAATATTGGACAGAATTTCTTAGATATATAATGCAGTGAAAAAAAAACCCCCTCAAATGACGAAAGAATTTATTTATTTTTAATTAGGATGTTTGTTCTAGTATAAGTAAAAAGATTTTAGATTGCACTATTTAACAGGTTGTATATAACATTGAAGAGATTTGTGTCTTCCGTGCGTCTTTACAAAAACGTTACGTATTTTCACACTTCCTAATTACACTGCAATAAACATTCTCATTGAAAAAATAAATTCATCAACGCTTCATTTGAGGTATTCTCTTTTTTCTTTCGCTTTATTATCTACGAAATTTTATCTGAAACATTGTAAAAAAATAGTTTTATGTCATGTAAAATTGAAATTATCTACTGAATTATGTCCAATTCTGTTCTAATTACTAAAGTTAACAATATTTATCATTGATATTACCTAAATAGTCACATGTACCAAACGTGAGGAAATTTTTTACATTTGAAACTTACCAGCAACTGTCATAGTCACATTGAATTTGTCAGCATCCATCAACGACTGAAGTATAGAATTCAAACTTGTGGAGGACATTAACGGGTATAAAAATATTTTTGGGAGTGAATATATATATATATATATATTAATAACATAAACTTTTTATGAAATAGATATAAATAAATTTTTAAGATAAATATAATCAATAAAAATTTAAATTTTACGGTAAACACTTAAAGTAGATCCACTGGAGGAGGACGTTTTCACCTGCCAACGTCTTTTCAATAATAAAGATGAAAATGAATGAAAAGAAAAATAATAAGATTAATGTTGTAATTTGATTCGTTTTTAAAAAGTTGTGCAATTGGAGCAATTACACTGTTTACATGTTCATCTTTTCTTCCTCCCTTTTCTGTTTTGTTATGTGTAATGAACCAGTTTTGTTCATTGAGATGGAGTACACCTTTCAATGCTATCAGGCCACATGAAATACAAAGAGAGTACGAAAAAATTAGATTAATCGGCTGTTGATGCTATATCATTCTAATTTGAGGAGAGAATCATAGTTAATGATAAATTGGTAGTAAGCCAAAAATATTAGCGATAAGGAGATGATAAAGAAGGAAAAATAATACTAAAGTAAAGATCACAAAAAAGGAAGTCGCCCTTTTCTATATGTCGTGTGGCTCTATATACTAATATTTAGTGTTGGTGTTAAGTATAGGATCATGATAACTGTTCGATAGGATAGATAGGTTTAACTAATGTAATCTGTTTGTCAATTAATTTTGATCCTAAGGAGTTACGTGGGGTCTGTCAAGAGTTATATCCAGAGATTGTTGTTCCTCAAGGAATGTATAAGACCTCGAGTCCCCTCTATCTCATGTTCAGAGATATTCATCTGCGAAAAACCTTTTTTATGGAAAAATTATTCGGAGGTCTTGATGTGTGGAACGAAGAAGATTCAATAGGGAAAGAAAGAAGATATGGAAAAGAATACAAACTTTCAAGATTTTATCGATAAAGCTCTGTAATTTCCTGTAAGGTATGGCTCATAAATATACCAGTAAAGAGGACATGAGATGGAGTGGTACGGTATATGGTTAATTTTATAATTATGTACTAGGGTTTTCTATTATAAATAGAGATGTAACCTAAACCTATGAGATATTGAATAAAATTTCTAGCGCAGCCTAGGCACTGAGGACGTAAGCACATTGCCGAAACTCGTTAAAATTCTTGTGTTCTTTCGTTTACTTTGCCCGATTCTTCAACAATTGGTATCAGATGTCAGGAGTAAAATTCGAAGTTGTGAAATTCGATGGTCAGGATAACTTCGGATTATGGCAAACGAGGGTGAATGATCTGTTGGCGCAGCAGGGGATCCTGAAGGCTTTGCGACCTACAAAGCCGACGTCGATGGAGGAGGAAGATTGGGAAGAATTGCAGCAGCGAGCGGCAGGAACCATACGATTATATTTGGCGGACGAGGTCATGTATCACGTCATGCATCTGTCGTCTCCAGATGAAATTTGGAAGAAGTTGGAAAGTCTGTTTATGTCCAAATCCTTAACGACAAAACTGTATCTAAAGCAGCGGCTGTATGGGCTGAAGATGCAGAACGATCATGATTTGGCGTAACACGTGAATGTCTTCAATCAAATCGTTTCTGATTTGGCTCGGCTTAATGTGAAAATTGAGGATGAAGACAGAGCGATGATTATGTTGTGTTTGTTGCCTCCCTCTTACGAACACATGGTGACTACTCTTACATATGGGAAAGAGACTATCAACGTTGAGGAAATTACTGCAGCCTTGTTGGCTCACAACCAGTAGAAGCAGAATGTAGGGGAAAGCTCTCAAGCCGATAGCTTATATGTCAAGGGTAATCGAGACCGTGGACGGAAGCCAGAGAAGGCAGGGTCTGGCAAGCGGAATTCCAGATCCAAATCTAGGGATAAGAAGACAATTCATTGTTACAAGTGCAAGGAGGCGGAACATATGAAGCGAGACTGTCCGAAGTTGAAAAAGAAGACTGATGAGAAGCGTGATGATTCATCCAAGTCTGTGAATGTGGTCGAGGATGACAATTCTGATTGCAGTGAGGGTGATATGCTCTCTATTTCAACGACTCAATTGACGGATGTTTGGATTCTTGATTCTGGATGTTCTTATCACATCACGCCAAATAGGGAATGGTTTTCGACATACAGGTCGGTTAATTATGGTTTTGTTTATTTGGGTGATAATCGATGTTGCAATATTGTTGGTATTGGTGAAGTCAGAATTAAGATGTATGATGGCTCTGTTCGGACGTTGAGTGGTGTTCGACATATCCCAGATTTGAAGAAGAATTTGATTTCTTTGGGCACTTTGCACAAGAATGGTTTTATCCCTAAGGCTGATGAGGACAGGGAAACCATTCGGATTGTTAAAGGAGCTTTGACTGTGATGAAAGGAAAGATGACTGCAGGGAATATTTACAGATTGTTAAGGAGTACCGTTGTAGGTGGAGTTCATTCTGTTGAGTCCTGTGATGATACTACCAAACTGTGGCATATGCGTCTTGCTCATCTTAGTGAACGTGGTATGGCTGAATTACATAAAAGAAATATGTTGTATGGTGTTAAAAGCTGTAAGCTTGATTTTTTCAAGTATTGTGTTCTTGGTAAATAGACTAAAGTTCGTTTTAAGACTGCGAAGCACACAACTGAAGGGATTCTTTCACGACATCGTCTTTGGGTGGATCTAGGTATTATGTTACTTTCATTGATAATTTTTCACGGAAAGTTTGGGTGTATTTTTTGAAACAGAAGTCCGACGTTTTTGAGAAGTTCAAGAAGTGGAAAGCTGAGGTAGAAAACCAAACAGGATGAAAAATCAAGTGTTTGCGGTCTGACAATGGTATGGATTACACAGATACACAGTTTCTAAACTTCTGTAAGGAGCACGAGATTAAGAGGCATTTTATAATGCGCAAGACACCACAACAGAATGGTGTTGCGGAACAGATGAACATGTCATTGAATGAAAGAGCCAGATGTTAACGGTTAAATGCAGGGCTTCCCAAACACTTCTGGGCTGAGGCTGTTAACATGGCGTGTTATCTTATCAATAGATCGCCAAGGGCATCATTGGTTGGGAAAGTTGCAGAAGAGGTATGGACTGGTCATGAAGTTAGTTTTGATCACTTACAGATTTTTTGTTGTCATGCTTATGTGCATGTACCTGTTGATGAGAGATCTAAACTTGATGCAAAATTGAAGGAGTGCATTTTTCTGGGTTACAAGAAAGGTGTCAAAGGATTCAAGTTCTGGGACCCAGTTGCGAAGAAAATTGTGATCAGTAGAGATGCTGTTTTTGATGTACAGTCCATGTTGCAGTAGAAGACAGGCACGACAGTGATGAATTTCGAGCAGTTTCCAGTTGAGAAAACAGAAACTTCTCAACCGACTTCTGGTGGTTCCGCTACGGATGATTTGCAGGATTATAGTCTCGCCAGAGACAGGGTGAGACGGAAGAATATAAAGCCTCCAAACAGATTGGGTTTTTAAGACTTGGTCTCTTTTGCACTTACTGTTAACAGTGATGATCCGGTTACTTTTCATGATGCAGTTACTAGTCAGGAAAACGACAAGTGGATGACTGCCATGGTTGAGGAGATGGAGTCTTTGAATCACAATCGTACATGGGAGTTAGTTCCCCTTCCTAAGGGTAAGAAGCTGATTGGTTGCAAATGGGTGTATAAGAAGAAACCAACAGTAACAGAAAAAGAGGGGGAGAAGTTCAAGGCTCGCTTGGTAGAAAAGGGTTTTTCACAGTAGAAAGAAGTTGATTATGATGAAATTTTTTCTCCTGTGGTCAGGCACACTTCAATCCGAGCAGTACTTGTATTGGTGGCTAGTTGGGATTTGCATTTAGAGCAGATGGATGTTAAAACAGCTTTTTTGCATGGTGATTTAGAGGAGCAGATCTGCATGCGGCAGCCTGAAGGTTTCACTCAACCTGGAAACGAGCATTTAGTTTGCAGATTGAAGAAATCTTTGTACTGGTTAAAACAGTCTCCGATACAGTGGTATAAACGGTTTGACTCCTATATGATCACGACTGGCTATAACCGATGTGAGTATGATTGTTGTATCTATGTTAAGAGCCTTGATGATGGTTCTTTTATTTTTCTGTTACTGTATGTTGATGATATGTTGATTGCTGCCAAGAACATGGTTGATGTTATCGGTTTGAAAACCTTATTGAGTTAGGAATTTGATATGGAAGATTTAGGTGCTGCAAAGAAAATTCTTGGAATGAAAATTTGCAGGGACAGAGACTCAAGGAAACTATGGTTATCTCAATGGGGTTTTGTTGAGAAAATGCTAGAAAGGTTTGCGATGAGCAGCGCAAAACCAGTTAGCACTCTATTGGAGAACCACTTTAAGCTCTCATCAGAACAGTGCCCTAAGACAGATAAGGAAGCTGAAGATATGGTGAAGGTTCCATATTCTAATGTTGTTGGCTGCTTGATGTATGCAATGATATGTACTCGTCTTGATTTAGCTCATGTTGTTAGTCAATTTTTAAGTACATGTCTGAACCTGGTAAGTAACATTGGGAAACAGTCAAGTGGATCTTTTGATACTTAAAGGGTACTGTGGGATATGGAATTATTTTTGGTAGTCAGAGGGATAATCCTTTGGTTGTAGGATATGTGGATTCAGACTATGCATGTGACTTGGATAATAGAAGATCTACGATAGGGTATGTTTTTACGCTTGGTGGAGGACCTATTTGTTAGAAGTCTACTATTCAATATGTTGTGGCACTATTTACAACTGAAGTTGAATACATGGCAGCGGCTGAAGCTGTAAAAGAAGCTTTATGGCTCACTGGTTTAGTGAATGAGTTGGGTGTTCAGCAAGGTGGAGTTCAGTTGCTTTGCGATAATCAAAGTGTTATTCACTTGGCTAAGAATCAGGTATATCGTGCTAGAACTAAGCATATTGATGTACGTTTTCACAAGATCAGAGAGTTGGTTGCATCTGGAGAGGTTTTGTTTCAGAAGGTACATACTGATGAGAATGCCACTGATATGTTCAACAAGCCAGTTACGACATACAAGTTCAAGCATTGCTTAGACTTATTGAATGTTTCGAGTTGTTGAAGAAGTAAGGTAACCCAACCCACATTGAATATTTTCTAAGGGACATGATATTCGCCAAGGTGGAGATTTGTAAGGTATGACTCATAAATATACCGGTAAAGAGGACATGGGATGGAGCGGTACAGTACAGGGTTAATTTTGTAATTATGTACTAGGGTTTTCTATTATAAATAGAGATGTAACCTAAACTTATGAGATATTGAATAAAATTTCTAGCGCCGCCTAGGCACCGATGACGTAAGCACATTGTCGAACCTCATTAAAATTATTGTGTTCTTTCGTTTACTTTGCCCGATTCTTCAACATTTCCTAAAGAGGATCATTGCAATATATACAAAGGAGGATATGCTAGCCAACAGTGGAAAGTAGTCTAACAGAACCCTAATTGCTCTACTAACCGTGCCAGCCAAGGATAATAGATGCTGAGAACCTAACTGCATCTATAAAAAACACAACAACAACAAACCAAAAATCTAGCTTTTCTTCATTCTTGTGCAGCACAACATCCAACTTTTCTACTCCTTTTTCTCTGCCCAACTACCCTTTCTGACCTTTTGTAACCTAATTGTTAGGTCAAGCAAGTTCAAAAGTAAACTCTTGCCATGTGCAACATGCAACTATCATATAATATTAATGAGAGCGTTGGGGAAGTTGGCATCCTACAATATCCTCTATTTAATGCACATTCAACATTCATCAATGTCATTGCCTCTTCATTTCTTCTTTATGAAAGAAGCGATTGAAATTTTAAAATTATTTGAGGGTTGAGAATGAGAAAACATAAAGGACATGATAATATTTAAAAGAAAAACCTTCCTTATATATTATTCTTTATGTTTAATAACAATAATATAAGTTGTTTAAATAATTTGTTATAATATCGGAACGATGATTATCGGCAAACAAATAAACACAATCGAAAAGGAAAAACAAAGAACACTAGAATTTACGTGGAAAACCCAAAAGGAAAAACCATGGGCAGAGAAGAAGAATTTTACTAATATGAAGGAAGAAAATACAAGAGAATTTTAGTGAAAGAAAAGAACTTGATATCTAACACTGACCCTTAGTATCTATTTATAGGGATAAATATTTGATTACAAAGGAAAACTAAATAAAGTAGAAATCTACTTTAATAAAGTTTTATACTTTTAATCAAATTGTCCTACTTTCCCAATATTTATATATTAATTAATTTGTGTCACTTTGAATTCGAGTCAAACTCTAACAAATCTCCACCTTGACATGAATTCTGAAAGTGCAAAGGTTTCGAGACAAAACACCCAAATTCGATGTGACACCCAAACTCAACAAAAACAATTCTTCATTTCAATGAACAAGTTCTCTACCTCTTCCACAACTCCCCTCAAAGGGGCAATCTTCAGTAATAGACATCGACCAAGTCCAAGCAATGCTCAAACTTGGTTGTAGGGAGCGATTTGGCCATCATGTCTGCAAGATTGTCATGAGTGCTGATTTTGCTCACAACAATGTCACCTCGAGCAATTACGTCACGCACAAAGTGATAGCGAATATCAATATGTTTCGTCCGCTCATGAAACATTTGATCATTCGTTAAGAATATAACACTCTGACTGTCACAGAACACCGTACTGATCTGAAGGTCTTCACTAAGTTCACTAAAGAATCCTTTTAACCAGATCGCTTCCTTACAAACTTCAGTGATCGCCATGTATTTGGCTTCAGTAGTTGACAAGGCGACTGTGTTTTGTAGAGTATTTTTCCAACTTATGGTGCATCCTCCAAACTGTAAAATTATACCCTGTAAGTAGAGATGCACATAGCCGGATTTAAATCCGATCCGGATCGGATAAAAACCAATCCGGTTTTTTCACCAAGCCAAAAAACCGGTTTATAAAAAAACCGGTTCGGATCATAACCGATTTGGAGGGCCAAATGATGTAACCGGTGTAACCGGTTTCGGTTTGAAAAAAACCAAAATTTTTAAAAAAACCGGTTTTTAATCCAGTCATCCAATTTTTTAAACCCCAGACTGGATTTTTTCGGGATAAAAAACCAGTTTTTTATCCGGTTTTTTTCAAACCGGTTTTTAATCGGGTAAAAAATCCGATCGTCCAATTTTTTCCCAAACCGATTATACTATCCGATTTTAAAATATCCGATTCGGTTTAAAAAAAATCGGTTTTTCCCAAATCCGGTTTCAGATATTTTTTGCGCAAAATCGGATATTCGGATTTTTTGTGCACCTATACCTGTAAGTGATCTCTTATTAATATCTCCCGTAAAATCAGAATCTACGAACCCTACTACTCAATCTCTAGTTTGTCCGAACTACAAGCAAACTTCACTAGTACCGCGAAGATACCTGAAAATCCATTGGACAACTTTCCAATGTTCTTTACCAGGATCCACCATGTATCTACTCACTGAACTTACTGCGTACACTAAGTCTAGACGCGTACAAACCATAGTATACATCAGAGATCCCATTGCACTAGAATATGAAACACCTGACATGTACTCTACCTCCACATCTGATTTTGGTGAACAGTCTGATGAAAGTCTAAAGTGAGTTGCCAGCGGAGTACTTACAGGCTTCGTACTTTGCATATTGAACATGTGAAGAACCTTTTCAATGTACCCCTTTTGACTTAGGTACAATTTACCTGTTTTTCTATCTCTTCTAATCTCCATTTCGAGTATCTTCTTCATAAGACCAATATCTTTCATCTCAAACTCCTTATTAAGCCGAGTTTTCACATGTCTAATCTCTTCTTTATTGTTCGCAACTATCAACATATCATCAACATAAAGAAGTAGGTATATAGGCGGAGTATTGCGATTCTTTTTTAAGAAAATACAACTGTCAAAATTGCTTCCCTTAAAACCAAGAGAAATCATAAGAGTGTCAAACCTCTTATACCATTGTCTAGGTGACTGCTTAAGTCCATAAAGAGATTTCTTCAACAAACAAACATGGTATTCCTTTCCTATGACCATGAAACCCTTTGGTTGTTGCATGTAAATGTCCTCTTCAAGTTCACCGTGCAAGAATATCATTTTCACATATAACTTCTCAAGCTCAAGGTCTCGCATAGCTAGTACCCCAAGCAAAGCTCTAATCTAACTATGCTTTACCACCGTAGAAAACACATTATTGAAGTCAATACCAGGGATTTGGTTGAATCCTTTCGCAACCAGCCTTACCTTGTATCTGTGTTATTCAACTCCCGGAATTTCTTCATTCTTTTTGTACACCCATTTACACTGAATGACTCGCTTTTCGCTGGGAACTTTTACTAAATTCCAAGTGTTATTCTTGTGAAGTGACTATATTTCCTCTTGCATTACGATCATCCACTTGTCTAAGTCTTTACAGTTAATAACCTCTGAATAAGATGATGGCTCTTGGTTCGTATCAATGTCTTCCGCAACACTTAGGACATACGCAACTAGATCAGCATCTGTGTACCTTTGTGGTTGCTTGATTTTTCTTCTAGGTTTATTATGAGCAACAGACGATGACGAATCAAATTTTTGTAGATGAGTTATTTTCTTTGCTAGTATGTCAGATGCAGACCCTACTTCAAACTGAATCTCGACCTTCTTCTATGCGATCTCTTATTCCTTTGAATTCTTGGTAGTTTCATTAAAGGGTGATCCTCGCAACATAGCAGATTCATCAAATATCACATCTCTACTAATAACTATCTTTCTAGTTTCGGGACACCATAACTTATAGCCTTTTACTCCCGATTTATATATTATTAAGATGCACTTTATAGATATAGGTTCTAATTTACCATTGTTTACATGAGCATACAAAGGATAACCAAATATCTTCAAATCAAAATAATCTGCAAGCCTACCAGACCATACCTTTTGCGGAGTCTTTTTGTCAATGGCCAAAAATGGAGACATGTTAATCAGAAAACATGCTAGCGAAGCCGTTTCAGCCTAAAATGACTTCGGTAGACCAATATTAGAGAGCATGAAACAAACCCTTTTCATTATCATTCTATACATCCGTTCAGCAACACCGTTTTTTTGTGGTGTTTGGCAGCCTGTTAAGTGTCTCACAATCCCTTCTTTCTTGCATAAATCATTAAATTCTCCTTAACAAAATTCTAAACCATTATTAGTATGAAGACATTTAACTTGCATTCAAGTCTGTTTCTCAATCATTGTCTTGTAATTATTGAATGTGGCCATAACATCATTTTTCTTCTTCAAGATGAATGAATAAACTTTTCTAGAATAGTCATCAATGATTGTCAACATGTAGGTTGCACCTCCATGAAAGGATACTCTAGACGGTCCCCATATATAAATATGAACATAATCTAGTGTACCTTTCGTATTGTGAATCCCTTTGGTAAACACACTGTAATATCCCAAAATCAGGGCTAGTGGCTAAAGTGAGAATTTTAAAAGTTTTGTGCTCAATTTAGAAATCAGTTAAAAGTTCAAGGACTTAAGTAAGGAAATTTTAAGGATATATTAAATAGCATAAATGGATGAATTAAAGGGGTATTTTGGTCTTTTATGCTTAAAGGATATTTTTCCCTTTAAATAAGGGTTAAACACGTGGGTTTGGGAGAATTCTGGAAGCCTTCTTCTTACTCTCTTTTTCTCCTTCCCGTAGCTCAAGTTAAAAAGGTATGTTTGATTTTAGTGTTGAATTCTTGGATTTATAAGTGGGTTTTGATTATTTGAGTGTTATATAAGCTTAAGGAAAGCTTATATGAACTTAAATCATCAAGTAAAGAGAATAAGAAGAGAAATTCTATTATGGGTTTAGAAATTAACTTTTGATATAAAGAGGTTTTTAAAGTTGTAATGAAGAATTTGACTTGTCAGTAGTTTATTTAAGAGATATGAAATGTTAAAATTGGATTTAGAACATGATGAAATTTGAGTATGATTCTTGAAGCCTATGTAGAGGATATGATTTGGAGATTTAAGATGTGATAATGAATACAAATGGGCTTAAGTATGTGTGTTTGCGTTTAGGATATGAAAGGGGTTGAAGTATGGCATAATTGAGTTAGAATGAAGTGATTTTCGTGCTAAAATGTAATTTCTGGGTTATGTGCATCGATACATATTCAATTGGTACCGATGCACTCTCAAAGAAATAAACATCGAATGCAATGAGTGCATCAAGACATAGGGAGTGCATCGATACACCCATTAAAATGAAAACATCGAATGTAAATTGTGTACCGATGCATGGGTAGTGCATCGATGCACCTGTTTAGGGATGCATCGATACACTGTAGAATGTACCGATGCACTTCAATGGGAAATATAATAAATCTTTCTTTCAGTCTAAGAATTGATAGATTATAGTATATCAATTGGATACTGATAAGTATTAATACATGATTGTGTAGGCATCGATCGAAAGTAAAGTTCGGATAGGTCGTCAGAGTAAGATACGCAAGAAAGAGAAAGAACTTGGTAGTGTTATTGGTGATCAGGTGAGTACATGATATGAAGTGTAGTTATGTTAAGGAATTATGACTTGCGAGAAGTCTAATTCTGATATTAGGTAATATGAGTACCCATATATAAGCAGGTAGTAATATGATGTTTAGATAAATTCGAGTCTATGCATATGTTTAGATGTAATTGCTTCTTTATGTTTGTGATCTAGGTGAATATGCCTTGGTTCATTACATGTTATGAGATATGTGTTGTATGATAGTGATCTATGAGATATTGATAATAAGTCATAAGATTACATGCATATGTAATATAAGTTAAAATATAAGAAATAATATGTTATATGCATATGAAAAAAGGTATACGTGAACTATATAAAATGAGATAAAGAACTATGTGATGTGACCATGTGTGAAAAGGATGAATAATGTGAATTTCATGGAAAAATGCTACGTGAAAGTAAACTACGTGACTATGTGATCATATGAGATGTGATAAAGAGCTATGTGAAAGAACTATGTGATATGAATATTTGAATGTGTAATGAGGTAAAAGATAATGCCCATGTCATGTGTTATGAGAGCTATAGGTATAGTTGGCATGCCAAGAGTCGAGGGTCTATGCGGTCCTTCGGGACAAATTCTACGCGCCCCTAGTGGGAATTATACGAGCTGTGGTGACAGCATAGTGCACAACCTCTATGTACTCACATACCTTAAGTTCTCAATAGTTTGCATGGGCTAACCAAAAAGATAATAATAAAATGTGAGTTGTAATAAGAAATGTGTTACATGTTTTATATGATGATATATGTGAATGTGTGTATATGTTACAAGAAAGAATGTATGTTATGGGTTATGGCATTTGTTATGTGATATACATGAATATATGTTAATGTATATATATGAATGAATATCAATGACTCATATGATGATGTAAGAACATGTTATAAGAAATAAAATATGAAAATAAGAGATCATATGAACAAGATATAAGAGATAGAAATGATAATCATATAAATGTATGAGAAAATATAAATGATGACATGCATGTGTGTATGTAATTGTTACATGATAAAGTATGTATACAAGTATGACGTTGTATTACATGACATACACATGCATTTGATAATTTACATATGTATTTATATGTATCAATAAGTCTATGACTTAGCGTGTGAGTGTTTCACATGTAGGTTTAGGAAAGCAGGAAGAGAAGCTAAGAGGAACAAGACATGTTAGTTTCTCCTTACCGAAGGTCAGATCAGAACCTGAATAAATAACATGTATTTTGTTATATAAAATCTAGTTGGCATGTAGTTAAAAGATTTGTATTAGATACGCTTTGGTCAGTTTTGTAAAACCATATGTTTTATATCATAGAAAGTAAATGGTTTTATTAGAAATATCAAACTGAATCTTGGGTATTTTGTAAAAGTAAATGTTTTGAGAAGTCAATGTAACACCTCAGACTTGTATTCGGGTCGGGTATGCGTTGAAGGTGTTATATTTAATGGTATCAGAGCTAAGGTTTAGCTGATTCTAGGCTTAAACTGAAGTCAAATGAGGTTTAAAAATGTGTACATGCCAACTCAAAGTGAAAATTTCTTGATCTGATAGAGTAAGGAGTATGTTGTCTTGCTAATAGAATAAGATTTGTATGGTATAGTAGAAATTGATTATAGAAATTGTCGAAGTGAATCGATAGCCAAAAAAATCTGATGGTGATAGCAATTCACCTTCCCTGACCAGGTAGGATGAAGAGCGGAAACCTCAGAAAGTGTCTTATAAGATTAAAGGTTGATTTCAGAAAGTTGAAATCATATCTGAATAATGGCAGAAAGTTTTCACTGTTTTGAATCGGAAAGGTGATATGGAGTTATTTTGTTATTTAGTGGATAAGATAGAATATGGTGAACAAGTGTCACCATAAGAGCGTTAAAATATCAAATGATGCAGTGAGAATTGGTAGAAGAGTTCAAGAATAAGTGTATTAGTGACAAGCGTATAAGATGTATAAAGCCAGAGATTACGAATTTGAAACAGGGGAATCATAGCGTGTATGAATAAGAGTGTATATGATTAGAAGAACTGTTGCTGACGGACAAGGGTAAGTGATGATGAATGTATTAGAGTTAAAGGATTAAAGATGATGTCAAGTTAAGCTAACAATGTATGGCGTAGAATTTGTAAATGGTTATGTATTGTGATTCGAACAAGGATTTTACAAAGAATAAGATTTGTGCAAAGAGTGTTGACTATCAGAGTTATGAAAATGTTATAAAGATTGATGATCAAGGATAAGTATGAGGGAAATAAAAAGAATATGTGAATACGGATGGAAGATACAAGTTAGTTATGTTATAAGGAGATCATGATTATGAAAATGATAGAGTTTACAAAATCAGATATGATAAAGATTATATTGAGGAATGGATTATGAGTATGATTAGAAGTAAAGACGGTATGTCAGATGATGTGAAAGATTAGTTGATTAAGTAAAGTATATGTTTTAATCAATTATGATATGGATCTGAATATGGTTGTGTATTTTGATCAGATAAATATTATGAAGGTAAGGAGATAAATATTTGTATGTCGAAAAGAGGGATTTAAGGAAGGAAAATACAAGTATAAGATATGGTTAAGCATGAGATTTTGTATAAGTGAAGTTATTTATCAAAGTTACGAAGATATGACGAAGATCGGTAATTAGAGACGAGTATAAGTGATAGAAAAAGAGTAGATGAACATTAAAGAAAAGATATGATAAGAAGATTTTGATTTTTGAAGGAATAAAAGAATAAAGGGATAAGAAAAGTGCATAAGGTAATATGAAAAGATTATATGTATTGAGGTACAGACAAGGATTAAGAAATGAGGAAAGATTTGGTTTATGTGGTAAAGTAATTAGAGAATAAGAATATAAATTAATTAAGTTATGATATTGAGGTATAAGGATTAGAGTATGGGTTTATATTATAAGTGGTATTACATGGATTTACAGAGTTAAGTTTATTAACGGAAAACATGGAATATTAAGTTAAGAAAACAATATAAGAACATTAGAAGATATGTTCTTATTGTGTGTGCCGTGAAAATTCGGGGATGAATTTTTTTAAAGGAGGAGAGATTTGTAATATCCCAAAAACAGGGCTAGTGGCTAAAGTGAGAATTTTGAAAGTTTTGTCAATTTAAAAATCAGTTAAAAGTTTAGGGACTTAAGTAAAGAAATTTTAAGAATGGATTAAATAGCATAAATGTATAAATTAAAGGGGTATTTTGGTCTTTTATGCTTAAAGGATGTTTTTCCCTCTAAATAAGGGTTAAACACGTGGGTTTGGGAGAATTCCGGAAGCCTTATTCTTACTCTCTTATTCTCCTTCCCATAGCTCAAGTTAAAAAGGTAAGTTTGATTTTAGTGTTGAATTCTTGGATTTATAAGTGGGTTTTGATTATTTGAGTGTTATATAAGCTTAAGGAAAGCTTATATGAACTTAAATCATCAAGTAAAGAGAATAAGAAGAGAAATTCTATTATGGGTTTAGAAATTAACTTTTGATATAAAGAGGTTTTTAAAGTTGTAATGAAGAATTTGACTTGTCAGTAGTTTATTTAAGAGATATGAAATGTTAAAATTAGATTTAGAACACGATAAAATTTGAGTATGATTCTTGAAGCCTATGTAGAGGATATGATTTGGATATTTAAGATGTGATAATGAGTACAAATGGGCTTAAGTATGTGTGTTTGAGTTTAGGATATGAAAAGGGTTGAAGTATGACATAATTGAGTTAGAATGAAGTGATTTTCGTGCTAAAATGTAATTTCTGGGATATGTACATCGATACATATTCAATGGGTACCGATGCACTCTCAACGAAATAAACATCGAATGCAATGAGTGCATCGATGTACAAGGAGTGCATCGATACACCCATTAAAATGGAAACATCGAATGTAAATTGTGTACTGATGCATGAGTAGTGCATCGATGCACCTGTTAAGGTATGCATCGATACACTGTAGAATGTACCGATGTACTTCAATGGGAAATGGAATAAATCTTTCTTTTAGTCTAAGAATTGATAGATTATAGTATATTAATTGGATACTGATAAGTATTAATACATGATTGTGTAGACATCGATCGAAAGCAAAGTTCGGATAGGTCGTCAGAGTAAGATACGCAAGAAAGAGAAAGAGCTTGGTAGTGTTATTGGTGTGAGTACATGATATGAAGTGTAGTTATGTTAAGGAATTATAACTTGCGAGAAGTCTAATTCTGATATTAGGTAATATGAGTACCCAGATATAAGCAGGTAGTGATATGATGTTTAGAGAAATTCGAGTATATGCATATGTTTAGATGTAATTGTTTCTCTATGTTTGTGATCTAGGTGAATATGCCTTTTTGCATTACATGTTATGAGATATGTGTTGTATGATAGTGATCTATGAGACATTGATAATAAGTCATAAGATTACATGCATATGTAATATAAGTTAAAAGATAAGAAATAATATGTTATATGCATATAAAAAAAAGGTATATGTGAACTATATGAAATGGGATAAAGAACTATGTGATGTGACCATGTATGAAAAGGATGAATAATGTGAATTTCAAGGAAAATACTACGTGAAAGTAAACTACGTGACTATGTGATCATATGAAATGTGATAAAGAGCTATGTGAAAGAACTATGTGATATGAATATGTGAATGTGTAATGAGGTAAAAGATAATGCCCATGTCATGTGTTATGAGAGCTATAGGTATAGTTGACATGCCAAGAGTCGAGGGTCTCCGCAGTTCTTTGGGACATAGTGGTCCTTCGGGACATCTAAATGGTCATTCGGGACAAATTCTATGCGCCCCTAGTGGAATTATACGAGTTGTGGTGACAGTATAGTGCACAACCTCTATGTACTCACATACCTTAAGTTCTCAATAGTGTGCATGGGCTAACCAAAAAGATAATAATAAAATGTGAGTTGTAATGAGAAATGTATTACATGTTTTATATGATGATATATGTGAATGTGTGTATATGTTACAGGAAAGAATGTGTGTTATGGGTTATGGCATTTGTCATGTGATGTACATTAATATATGTTAATGTATATATATGAATGAATATCAATGACTCATATGATGATATAAGAACATGTTATAAGATATAGAATATGAAAATAAGAGATTATATGAACAAGAGATAAGAGATAGAAAGGATAATCATATAAGAGTATGAGAAAATATAAATGATGACATGCATGTGTGTATGTAATTGTTACATGAAAAAGTATGTATACAAGTATGACATTGTATTACATGACATGTACATGCATTTGATAATTTACATATGTATTTATATGTCTCACTAAGTCTATGACTTAGCGTGTGAGTGTTTCACACGTAGGTTTAGGAAAGAAGGAAGAGAAGCTAAGAGGAGCAAGACATGTTAGTTTCTCCTTACCGAAGATCATATTAGAACCTAAATGAATAACATGTATTTTGTTATATAGAATCTAGTTGGCATGTAGTTAAAAGATTTGTATTAGATACGCTCTGATCAGTTTTGTAAAACCATATGTTTTATATTATCGAAAGTAAATGGTTTTATTAGAAATATCAAACTGAATCTTGGGTATTCTATAAAAGTAAATGTTTTGAGAAGTCAATGTAACACCTCAGACTCGTATCCGGGTACGGGTTGGGGGTGTTACACGCACTCTCCTCTGTTTGCCAAATACTCAGTGTTCGCAAAATCTGAGCTTGTAAATTCCTTGACCATCAATGAGACCTCTTCTACTCAACTCTGACATGCCAAGTTCGCTCATGTACCCTAGGCGCATATGCGAAAGCTTAGTTATATCTTCATCTGATAGTGTAGTGATGCAATAGCAACATCACCAATAATCATTAACCCTTGGAGAACGTACAACATTCCATTCTTTTTCTCTGCCTTCATCACAATAAGTGAACCCTGGCTAAAATTCAAAAATCCACATTCAGTAGAGTACTTATACCTTTTTGTGTCAAGAGTACTTAGCGAGATCAGGTTACGCTTCAAATCTGGAATGTGACGAATATCACTTAGGGTTCTAACAATTACATCATGCATCTTGACTTTGACACTGCCAATTCCTGTAATCTTACAAGATGCATTATTACCCATCAATATAATATCTGCTGACACAGTTTCATAGGTTACAAACCAATCATGGTTAGAACACATGTGATAGGTACACCCAGAATCAAGGATCCACTCCTCGCTCGCCTTCGCATTATCATCAGAAACCACTAGGAGTTCGCATTCAACATCTTCTGCAACATACGCAACACTATATTTCTTTGCGGACTATTATTCAGCCTCTCTCTTTATCTTATTGTGCAACTTGTAACACTCTGTTTTAATATGATATTTCTTTTTACAAAAGTGACAAGTTTTACCCCGGTTGGAAGATTTTGATCAGCCCCTTCCTTTACTGCTAGAAGAATGCTCGTCTTTTCTTCCACAGTCAGATTTAGTCGGCCCATGCACCACAAGACCCTTTGTTTGGGGCTCGAAACTAGATGCAATATGTTTCATCTTGTCGAACGAGTGCAAGCCATTGTACATCTCTTCAAGAGTGAAAGTTTCGAGACTGTACAATATTGTGTCTCTGAAAGGTGAGTAGGGAGAAGGAAGGGAACATAGTAGGATCAGTCCTAAGCCTTCTTGATCATACTTCACTTCTAAAGTCTCTAGATCATAGACATTTTCCTTGAATGCGATCAGGTGCTCTTCAAGAGACAAACTTTCTGCCAACATAAGTGAATAAAGACGATGCTTTAGGTACAACTTGTTGATCAATGATTTTTGCATGCAAAGTTACTTCAATTTTGTCCATAAAGATGCACTTTTTTTCTTTCAACACATCCTACAAAATTTGATTTGATAAGTGTAAATGAATATAAGAAAGAGCTTTACGATCGTTATGCTTTTCCTCAGTCGTCCATTGTGTTTCTGGCTTCTCATCAATTCCTTCTATTGCATCATCGAGATCTAACTGTGCAAGAACATCTCGAATCTTTACCTGCCATAGCGAGAACCTAATGTTTCGATCCAACAACGGAATATCATTCATTGTTGACATAATCTTGAACCCGAAGCTCTGATACCAGTTTGTTATAATATCAGAATGATGATTATTGACAAACAAATAAACACGATCGAAAAGGAAAAACAAAGAACACCAGGATTAACGTGGAAAACCTAAAAGAGAAAAACCACAGACAGATGAGAAGAATTTTACTAATATCAAGGAAGAAAATACAAGAAGATTTTGGTGAAAGAAAAAACTTGATATCTAACCCTGACCCTTAAGTATTTATTTATATAGATATATAGTTAATTACAAAGGAAAACTAAATAAAGTAGAAATATGTTTTAATAAAGTTTTCTACTTTTAATCAAACTGGGTTTCCTACTTTCCCAATATTTATATATTAATTAATTTATTACATTTTGAATTCGAGTCAAACTCTAATATAATTAATATCATTATCTGTATATATCATCGAACTAAAAAGAGTCCCAAGTAATATAATTCTCCAAGTTGACACTCGAAGATCATTTTTCTTAGCAGGCTTCAATTAACTCCAAATTCTTTACCTTGTCTGCATTTTCTTTGTCCTGTTCTGTACAAGACAATTCTCTAGAATATGTTGGCTTGAAAATCTAGATGGAGAGTGATCAAAGTTAGTTTTGGTGAAATAATCCACCAATAAAAATTTCTTCTTTTTGATGAAATGCCATATAAAACATTGGGGCACTTGGTAAATTTCAAGATCTCTGGAATTTGAGAAATTTTGGGTTTTTTTCCCTTCTGATTTCCCTTTTCCTTTTAACTTTTGATCATCAAGCTTTCTTTGTTATCTTTAAGGAAGATGGTAGGGACTACTGACACGTTGCACCGGAGTTTATGCTCGAATGGATCGCTATACAATTGTAATGGTTTGGAAGAGAAACTAGACGAGCTTTGGTGCCTTGTTGGCAAGACTGATGGCAATCTGTTGAGGATCGTCGGTGTGGGAGCAGGTGCTTGGGGAAGTGTTTTTGCAGCTCTGTTGCAAGATACCTATGGTCAGTTCCGTGAAAAGGTCCAAATCAGGATATGGAGAAGGCCAGGAAAGGCCGTTGCTAGAGCCACAGCAGAACATCTATTTGAAGTGATCAATTCAAGGGAAGATGTGTTGAGGAGGTTGATCCGGCATTGTGCCTATTTGAAGTATGTTGAGGCAAGACCAGGCGATCGAACGCTTTTCACTGACGAGATTCTGAAAGATGGATTTTGCTTGAACATGATCGATACACCACTTTGCCCTTTGAAGGTCGTGACCAATCTGCAGGAAGCCGTTTGGGATGCAGATATAGTGGTAAATGGCTTGCCATCGACCGAAACACGTGAGGTGTTCGAAGAGATCCTCAATTATTGGAAGGAAAGAATCACCGTGCCCATCATCATCTCTTTGTCGAAGGGCATAGAGGCTGCACTGAACCCTGTTCCCCGTATCGTTACTCCAACACAAATGATTAATCGAGCAAGTAACATCACTTCCCCTTACGTCGTCATTTCTTTGCTTGCAAGAAACGAAATCTCAAAATGATTTTTTCTTATTTGACTTTCAGCTGGAGTGCCTATGGAGAACATACTCTATCTTGGTGGACCGAATATTGCGTCCGAGATCTACAACAAGGAATATACTAATGCTCGAATATGTGGAGCCGAAAAGTGGCGGAAACCCCTAGCTAAATTTCTAAGGCAGCCCAATTTCATTGTGTGGGACAACAGTGACCTTGTAACTCATGAAGTTATGGGTGGCTTGAAGAATGGCTATGCCATTGGAGCTGGTGAGTGCCTTATTGCTTGATCTGTAAAGATGAACAATCCGAAAACCCAGAGTAATTCCGCAAGGTCCTAATCTGATCATGCAAACTTCAAATGATATGAGCAATGAAATGACTTTGAGTTCGATTTTGTTAGGAATGGTAGCGGCAGTATATTTTGTACATTGTACATCTGAAATGATTTTTATTACTCATTTGTTGGCCGAAGAACCGAAGAAACTGGTAGGCCCTTTGCTGGCTGACACTTACGTAACTTTGTTAAAAGGTCGTAATGCATGGTATGGCCAAATGTTAGCCAAATGAGAATTAAGCCGGGATATGGGCGATAGCATTACCGGAAAAGGAATGATTCAGGTAAACTTGGTAGAAATTTGCATAAACTTGCTACATTGTTTTAGTATCAGATGTCTTATATTTTCAAGTATCCATTTGATTTGATAATTGGACAGCAAATTTAAGCAATGTTAGATGTGAATTATGTTGGTAATGCTCAATTTGTAACAGTCTTTTAAAGGATTTTAATTCTATGTTTAATATAATTAAATTGTGATTTGGAAGTGACTATTTTGCCCTCACTATTTAGCCTATAAATAGAGGACAATTTCATTCACTTTGATACATCCCAAGTAATCATTTGCTTTGAAACACTCTCTCTTTTGAGTGTTGTTTGAGTTGAGAGAAGAGCAATACCACCAAGTTCACTCCAGTTTTCGGGTGTACGAATTCTTGGAGAGCCGTGTTAACCTCAGGGGGTTGTTCGTTCATTGTAGCGATTACACACATCGGGGCGAATTTGCTTCTAAGGCAGTGGATTACTACGACACGGTTATCATTCTGATTGATTATTTTATTTAATATTTTCCAGTCAGTGCTAACGTCTCGTTTTGCAGCAGTCTATTTTACAAACAATTTAGAAGTAAATTCTTACTGCTGCTAAATACGACAATAATTACTATTGTTTGTGTTGTGAAGAAAGATGGATTCTATGATCACTGAAAATTATCGGTAAGAAACTCAAATTGTTCCTGTTACTAATATTGAGGTAATATTAAAACACACTTTTGAATAAGTGTGTTAATCTAAAACATTTTTCGGAACGGTTCCTGTTTATAAGATGATCATACGTTAGAAATGTTTAAAAGCAGAATATTTTAGTTTAAATCAAATTCTGCACGTTAGACACATCATTTTAACAACTGTTTTTAATGTTTTGTTAAATGCCTTTATGCATGAGGTCTAAAATCAGGTGAACGTTATCTATTAAAAAAATTTAACATTGGTTTTAAAGGTGAATAAAAAGGCATTTGTGATAAAGCTATGTGATAAAGCCATTGGATGGTATATTAAATTGTTTTAATTTATATTATTACATTTGATTAGAAAGGTTTGTAATAAAAAAGAGAGGTAATAATTAGCGTTTAAATGTCAAACGTTTTACCTTTGAATGTGTTGGAGATTAAAGTTATAAATGACTTTAAATTTTTCTTAAATGAAAATCCTTTAAAGATGTTTGATTAATTTTTGTAACATCATAATCAAGGAGAAATGATTTTTAGAATTCATGGTTGTTTAAACGTTTAAAACATTTTTGAATATATATCTATGTTTTATTGCTATAGTTTAGAATATAGTAAAATAGGTATTTGGGAAAAAAGATGCTTTCAATGCTAAGATGCTTTAGATGCTATAATGATATGAGTTATAACTACCGTTAGCATAATGAGAATTTATATATTTATTAATATGCTATAACGGTTTAACTAATGTGATTTTTGTAACTCATTATGTTGTTATATTAAAAGGAGCATGTAGAAAGGTGTTGTTACATGAGTTAAAGGTGAGTAACATCTTTATTTACTAATACATTTGGGTTGAAACAATTCTATGCATTTATTATAGCTTTAAATATTGGATTTATATTACTTTGTAAATAAATTTGAATTGAAACGTTGAATAATTTTAATTGGCCATTATTTGTGCAAATTATAGCTTTAATGGTGTTTATTTACAAAGTAATATACAGATTGAAGTATTAGCCGATGGTGGTTTCACTCGTTCTCGTTTGGGTCTTGGTTCACGAGAATGTTGAAATTGGTTAATTTATTATTATTTTTATAATAAATTTTGAATTGTTATTGAAATGCCCATTTGTTATATGCATGGTGAAAGAAACCTTTAATGTGCATTAAGGTTAATCAATTTAAATGCAATAAAGCTTTGCATTAATTTTTACATGAAACTCATGTTTACACCTTTAGTGTTGTAGTGTCATGTTTTTTTTTTAAATCTTAAGCATGAATGTTAATTATAATCATTATATTTAAATGGTTTTTAAGTTTCAATAGGAGGTTGAATAGTTTATTAAATAACTATATATATGTTTGTTAATAGCTATATAAATGTTGGTGTTTAGTAAATGTTCAATTTTGAAACTTATATGCTATAATCAAGAAGTGACATGATTATAATGTTGATTAACATTTTTGTGAGATAATGCATGTATGATTGGTTAATATGTGGAAAAGATTAACTATTTATTTTCATGTGGGGTAAGATTATTCAGTTTCTGAATATTAAGTTGAAAATAAATTTTATCATACTAATAATTTCTTTTGAGAAATTTATAAAGACAACAAGATGGTTGTAATTTTGGAGAATCATGAAGATGATGATGCAAAGAATGAAGTTGCATGCATGGTGAGAATGAACAAGTCTATTTGGAATTGTGATTCTACCTGTGTGGTCAGATTGTTTAGACTTGTTGCCTGTTAATTCATGCCTTTTAAATACATGAATTAGATTGCATGAGCCTTTAAGATAGTCTTTAAAACTCAGTGGATACTATAAAATGAGATAAAATCGCTATTAAAGACTAAGGTAGTACTACTAAGGCTAAGGCAGTAGTTTGAGCCCAAAATTTATATGCTTAATAAGATACTATTGTGAGTAAAAGTATCAAGCATAATTATTTAAAGAGATCTTATTTAAAGAAAGAGAAAATTCACAAAAGATTTATTGGAAAGTAGTGTGATGAGTATGAAAGTGCATGTCTAGGATTGGTTCTATGAAGACTTGGTACTTAAGCGTGCCTAGTGCACCACCTCTCTTTCATAGAAACCTACCTGGTGCATTGTTCATTACTATGCTCACTATTCCAATACTATGACAAGATAAAAACTCTTAAAACTTAGTGCATAAGTTAAAATAGTAGAGATTAATTTGGTTTAGTGGAATACCAAATTTAGTCATAGTAAATAAAATATATGATGATATCTTTAAGGCTAATATGTTGAATATCATGAATGAGTATATGATAGAATCTATTGCTACTAAAAGTGTGTTGTAGCTATTAAATCTCTTTAAGTGGTTTTCCTAAGTAGAGGAAAGAAAAGAGATTATCTATTTCAGTTGTGCTAAAATCTCTTGTTTTAAACTTGAGATCATTTTTCCTGATGTTAGGAAAAAATCGAAATTCATTTTGAATGAGGAAAAGTCATAAAGAATTTCATATTGATTTATGCATTTTAATCTTAATGATTTGTAACTTCTCAAAACTTTGAGAATATAATTATGTGTAAACAAAACTTGAGTTTGTTAAAATATAGTTTTATGGCTAAAACTCATAACAAATTTACTCTAGTATGATTGAGTATTTGTTTACACGTTTTACAAGACACTTATGGATATCCTAAAATGTTAGAAATGTGGGGGATGTCTTAAAATGTAGATTAAATGCATAAACTCAAATAGAAAATATTATATCTACTTCTTCTAGTATTTCTGCTAGGTCTTCTCAAGAAATTGATTTCGAGCCTAGAAGAAGTAAAAGGCTATTTGGACCAAATTTTATTACTTCCTTTATTTATGAGATAAATGATTTAGACTTTCTTTCTGGTCATATAGCTTAAATATTATATGAGGATCCTAAAAAAGCTATAAGATCTATCGATGCTAGTTTCTAGAAAATCGCGCTCTTAATGATGAACTAGAATCGATAATGTCTAATCATACTTGGGATTAGTTGACTTGCCGAGAGGATTTAAAACAATCTGTAGAAAATGAATCTTCCGGAAGAAAATGAGACCAGATGGTTTGATCCAGTGGTAAAAGGCAAGGCTAGTTGTCAAAGGATTCACTCAAAAGTTTGTTTTAGACTACTTTGATTCTTACTCTCCCGTTATGAACATCTCAACAATCCGTGCATTATTTGCACTAGCCTCTATTCATAAGTTGCAAGTACATCAAATGGATGTTAAGACTGCATTTTTGAATGGAGATCTAGATGAGGAGATCTATATGGGAACAATGGTACAAGAAATTTCAAAAAACTATACTTAGTTTTAGTTTTGTTGTGAATAGTCCAGATGCTTGTGTGTATTCGAGGATGTTTGGTACTGATTACGTCATCATAAGTTTTGTATGTTGATGACATGTTGATTTTCAGTTCTAACATTGAGTCCATTAACAAAACAAACAATTTCTTGTCCACTAAATTTGAGATGACAGATCTGGGAGAAGTTGATGTAATCTTAGGAGTCAAAATTACTGGAAAGGGATTTTCTTTATGTTAAGCACACTATCTTGAGAAAGTGTTAAAGAAATTTGACAGTTTTGATGTCGTCCCTGTTCGAACCCTTGTGAAACTAGCATATTATCTTTAAGAACAAAGGAAGTAGCGTTTCCCAAACAGAATATACTAAATTAATCGGAAGCTTAATGTTCTTAATGAACTATACTCGGCATGATATTGCTTATGTTGTGATTAGACTAAGTAGATATACTCATAATCCGAGTGGTGAACACTGGATTGCTCTTAGACGCTTACTAAAGTATCTTAAGGGTACTTTGTATTGGAAACTTGAGTTTGTTGGCTATCATGCGGTACTGGAAGGATATTGTGATGTCAACTGGATTTCTGATAATGATGAGGTAAGCTCTACGAGTGGGTATGTTTTTACTTTAGGTGGAGCAGTAATCTCGTGGAAATCATCAAAGCATACTTGTATTGCTTGTTCTACCATGGAGTTATAGTTTATAACTCTTAACCTAGCTGGGCAAGAAGCCGAGTGGCTCAGAAGCTTGTTAGCAGATATTCTGTTGTGGTAAAAACCGACTCCTCTGATTTCTTTGTTGTGTGATTCGCAAGCTGTGATATGTGTACAATGGTAAGGCAAGACACATTCGCATAAGGCATGAATCAGTTAGACAATTAATAAAGAATGGAGTGCTCTCTTTAGAGTATGTGAAGTCGGAAAGGAACCTAGCAGATCCTTGGTCCTAGATTTGTCGAGGGGGATGTGTCTAAAGCCCATTGGTTGAGGAATTCATGGTGGATACCCAACTTAGTTATCTAAGTTCCATGTGGTCAAACGAAACCATGGAAAGACTCATAGTGCACATTCCTACTGCCTATCCCTATGATAAATAATGTGCATGCCCATGATGAGATTAATTGCTCTTAATAAATTCATAGCCCAGGCTTTGGGTGGTCTTAGTGAGAAAGACTTGATGAATTTACCGAATTTGGCTGAATATCTATTCTTAATAAGTTCATAACCCAGAGTTGAGTGGGTAGTTCTAATCGCGAAGGACTAGATGAACTTACCGCTTGAGAGGATGAGTTTTATTAAACTCTTAATGAATTCAAACCCAAGAGTTTGGGAGTTCCTAATGAGAATGACATATTGAATGGGAGTTCCTAGTGAGAAGGACATATTGAATTCACCGAATTATGAGGCTGAATATTTATTCTTAATGACTTCTTATCCAGAGTTTGGATGGTTCATTAATAATGAACTTGAAGAAAGTCGCCATACCCTTTGTGAGGTTGAGCTATTATAAAAGCTCTTAATTATTTCATAGCTCAGTTTGAGTGGCTTATGTTGATATAAACTTGATGAAATAATCTACGTAAGTGAGAATGATTAGCCACCTTCTATAAAAAACGTTGGGCTGTTTTTCTAGTACACTTATTAGAATCCTGAGGAAAGAGGGTTAAACATATATACGCTTTTGTATATATTCTTTGTAGACACATCGAGAACTTTGGTGGATGAAGGGGTTAGTTGTGTGTTATGAGTTTACCCCAATCTTAGAAAGTTCCAGACTAGTTTCACTTATCTAAGAGAAGGATTGCTCATCATCACTATGTACTAGTTCCAGATACGTTCACTAGTGCTTAAGCAACTAATCTCGCTATTGCTCTTCTCATGTTTTAACTTCATTGCTCTCATCTTTACGAAAGAATTCTTTCGCATTAGTGGGGAAATGTTGGTAATGCTCAATTTGTAACAGTCTTTTAAAGGATTTTAATTCTATGTTTAATAGAATTAAATTGTGATTTGGAAGTGACTATTTTGACATCACTATTTAGCCTATAAATAGAGGACAATTTCATTCACTTTAATACATCCCAAGCAATCATTTGCTTTGAAACACTCTCTCTTTTGAGTGTTGTTTGAGTTGAGAGAAGAGCAATACCACCAAGTTCACTCCAGTTTTCGGGTGTACGAATTCTTGGAGAGCCGTGTTAACCTCAGGGGGCTGTTCGTTCATTGTAGCGATTACACACATCGGGGCGAATTTGCTTCTAAGGCAGTGGATTACCATGACACGGTTATCATTCTGATTTATTATTTTATTTAATATTTTCCAGTCAGTGCTAACGCCTCGTTTTGCAGCAGTCTATTTTACCAACAAATTATGTGTTCCAGGGTGTATCTGCAGTAGAAGCACTTTATGAACTTCTGAGTCAGTCAAGCATAAGTGTGTTGCATCCGGAAGGAAGCATACATGTTGCTCCTGTTGAGCTGTGTCCTTTACTCAAGACACTACAATCATGACCCTTTGCCTGCACAAAAACGATCATTAGATCTAAGCATTCCTCGATATAGTTTCGATGATCAATAAGCCCGTCTGATGCTAAACTTTTCATATACATCATTTGAATCTTTAGAGAGAAATCAACTCAAGCTATGCTTCAGGCATTGAGGGATGAAACCTCGAATGATCTGTGAGACCGCATCGAGATCGCGCAAAGCCATGCATTCTACAGACCTTCACTCTTGGGCCAGCCTTGACAAGTTTGCACATCAAATTCAGAGACCAATAATCATACGGAACCAATTGTTTGGGACAGAAACTAGGTGCTTTCGTAATGAATAGTAACTCTTCTAAATATACATTGAAAGATTCATTGATGAAACTTGTCTCAATTTTCAGCATTTTTCCAGGATCAGTACGTCTTGCATAATATATGCAGTTCTTCGCGCACGTTGTTGATTAACATACATAGACAAGAAACACCTCAAATGTTAACCATATCGTTTTGATGCTTTCTGATATTTCCCATTTACTTTTCCATCTAGAACAAGTGAATAGTTAATAGTGGTAACGTGCGAGTGAATTATACGTAAAACCGATAATAGGTCGTGACGATATGACCAAAATACCAGATGCTACATTAGTCATTAAAATGACCTAGAACAGAGCAAACCTAAATCATGTGTTTATATTTCTTATTTGTTTGTTGACTGTTAACTATGTTTCATGCAACAATGGAAGTATAAAAGCAAACATTCATAATAGTGGACAAGAAAACCCAAGTTATGCTTTTAAGTCTAAACCAGGCAAGTAAACATAAAATGGGGGGGGGGGGGATTGTCATTTCATGCATTTCAACGAAACATGCTTAATTATTAAATCTAAACATGTCATCTCCCTAAACATACTTTATACAAGAATCATTCAAAAATTCGATCCCTATTTGCAAATAATTATTTAAATCAAATTACCCTAGTTAAAATACTAAATTTCAGGTTTCATAATGAAGTTAAACTTATTACAAGACTACTGTAAAATGCCCAACTTAAACAAAGTTATGATTCACTCTCAATTTTATTTGTAAAATTTAGGGAATAATTTGTTAAAATATCCATAGTGTAAATACCATAGGTCAAAAATAAAACTTTTAGGCTTTAAAATATATTTTTAAACATTTTTCAATCAAAATTCGAAGGATTGATCCTTTCAATAAAGAGATTGATACATCGAAGCAAAGTCCTTTTCATTCCAATGTCCATTGAATTGGTCCAATCCTTCTGAAAAGGATAAATCTTTCCCCAAAGGACTCGATTCTCTTTGTGTGTGGAAAATCTCAAAAGTCATTTAGAACATGTATAATTGAGTTAACAAATAACAATCCAACTCCTAATTTGTCTCTAAAATTAATGAGCATACATGAACATGTTTACAACATTAAAAACATGTTCCACAACAATTGTTTAGTACTTAATCATTCTTAATTAGTGAAGAGTCCAACTATGTTATTAGTGTCACTTATTATTGAATTCCAAAGTCAATTTAGGCTATTTAGGCAAATTAAGGTCATTTTTCATACATGTTTGTGACTTCAGCCAAATCATCAACATTACCAATAGTTTTAGCATATTTGACCAATCCGAATATTTGAACAATTTCCCTGAACATGCATATTAACAAGTCACACATACGACTAACATTTAATTGTGTAACATCCTAAAATTCGATTCGGTAATTTTAGGTAGCTGGATCGATTTAAAAGAAACTATTTTTTAAAAATATTTTTAGAAAGAAAAATTCAAAAAGATAAATATTTTGAAGTTTGGATTTATCATGGAATTATAATCAATTGGTAAACGAGATACATTGAAAGGTCAAATGGTGTTTATATTGTGTTATAACAAATTGGGTTTATCATCGAAAAACTAAATATTTTGAAGTTCGGTACATAAGAGCTTTTGAGACTAAAGGAGCATTGGTAAACGATATATATTTTGTCTTCATAATACTCTATGCCTATTGTGCATTATTTTGAAAGGTCAATTGGTGTTTATTTTTTATTTAGGGGATGGTTTGGATTTGTATATATTGTTTGCATTGGATGTGAATCTAAGTATGGGTTTTGTTTGCATTAATCAAACGAATTTAGCGGTAAATAAATTGTTGTTATTTCTTGAGGTTTCGAATTTGAGCATTATGAATATCATGAGTGAGCATTCAATGTTAAATATTTAAGAGTTATATTTAAACAAATAATACCTTGTACTCATCACCCGACTCGAAAGGACTAGCACTCAAATGGTGAACCTGAGTAACAAGCAACCGTTGCCTATGTTTGAGAAATAGGCTCGTATTTGAGCACGGGCAAGAGGGGCACTTGCCCAGGGCCCCCTCTTGTCGGGCCTTAAAATTATAAAATTTATATATAATTAAAAAATAATAAATTATTTGTTTAGTCATCCATCTATTTTTTTATTTTTGTTTTGGTTTTATAATTATTATTTTTTTAAATTATACTTAACGATACATTTTAATTTTGTTGGTTATCCATAATTAAAAAATCAAAAACGATATTGATATGATATTTTTTTAAATTATTTTTTGCTTTTCATTAAAATTATATTTCTTCTTCTTCTTCTTCTTATTATTATTATTATTTTGCAATTAGGGGTGAACCTTGAGCAACTGTTCATGCCCCTCATTTTGTATGGGGCTCCTAATTTTTTTATAATATTGTTTATTTTATAATTTAACCATTTAATTTTCTTTATTTTTTGTTTTTGTATCCTTATAATTGAGGTTCTTAATTTTTGTAATCATACTTTTTATCTTTATAATAGAGGCCCTTAATTTTTTTTCAATCCCATTTTTTTACATTTATAATTGATGATCCTAAGTTTATCAATTCCACCTTGTACCTTTATAATGAAGCTCATTTTTTTTTTCAATCTCACTGTTTACCTTTATAATTGAGGTCCCTAATTTTCTCAATCACATTTTTACTCATATAATTTTTGCCTCTAATTTTTTCAATCTCACTTTTTACCTTTAAAATTGATGCCCCTATTTTTTTAATATCATTTTTTACATTTATAATTGGGGTTCTTAATTTTTTTCAAATATACTTTTTACTTTTATAATTTAAGCCTCTAATTTAATCATTTTTATACGATTTATTAACGTAATGTTAAATTGATTATTCAAAGTATTAGAATATATTTTCATTTTATAAGAGTCTATCTTTTAGTTTTGCTCAATGTCCCAAAAATGTCTGAGATAGCTATGTATTTATTAGATAATTTATTAAACGTACTAAAAAATAATTTACAAAAAAAATTATTTATTTTTTCTTACTCTTAAAATTTAATTTTTTCGATACTTATTATTGGAGGCTTAATTTTTATATTCACCTCGGACCATTAAAATCTCATAAACGAGCCTGTTGAGAAACATGGAAGAGGACAACAGTTAGTCATTATATTAGCAACATGCTCAAAAGCAAAAACCTCCTGAATCGAAATCTTGTCGGCAATAACCATCTCCTGAACAAAAAATAAATCAAGCTCAACATGCTTGAACTTGGAGTGAAGAACCGGATTGGCACAAACCGCCATAGCACTAAAATTATCACACCATAGAATAGGTTTTCCATAATGAGTAACATGCAACTCACGAAGAAGAGATTCAAACCAGACTATATCAGCAGCAACACATACGACACTCCGATATTCTTTAAGCCTCTCAAACCAAGATCGGGGACCCGGCTTCAAACCATAAATCGCTTTGTTTAGCTTACAAACTAAGCTGCCATCACCTTGCTCATAACCCGGTGGTTGTGTCATATACACCTCCTCAGTTAAGACACCATTCAAAAAGGCGTTGTTTATATCAACTTTCTCAACATCCACCCTTTGATAGTGCAAGCGAAAGAATAACACGCACTGTTGCTGGCTTGACAATATAACTGAAGACTTCATGATAATTAACCCTTGGTTGTTGCAAAAATCCCTTGGCTACAAGTCTTGCCTTGTACCTTGCTATGGAACCATCAGCGTTTCGTTTATTTTAAAAAGACTTACAATTTACAGCATTTCTATTGTTTGGAAGAGGAGCAAGCGTCCAGGTGTTATTCTTCATCAACATATCATATTCAGATTGTGTAATAGATCTCCATTGAGGACTCTTCATAGCCTCTCTGATGGTTCTCGGTTCTTTATCCGAGGAAGCCACTTGAAATACTTTTGGCTTCCAAATACCAAATTTGCTTCGTGTCACCATGGGGTGAACATTAGACTGCTCTATAACAGCCCGTGACTCTGCCTGAGTGGCAACACCAGAATTTGACTCGGTCAACATATCACAATTACTATCCAAAATAGATAGAATCACCAAATCACTAGCATCAGCTGCAGCTGACAAATCACGTGTTGGAAGCACCGCCAAAATAGTTGGAACCAGCAGCTCACGCGCACTAGCAGCAATCTTCACTTCACGTGTTGTAGCAGGTACCGTTAAACTAGCTGATTAATATGTATTATCATCCACAGCAGCCAGCTCTCGTGTTGAACTAGGAACACGCAAATCAAGGACTATCATCAAGGAAAAAACTTCACTACTGGTAACATACTATACGAGATAAGACTATCATCATGAGCTTTGCCTTCAGTTTTGCAAACAGAATATGGAAAAGTCTCATATTCAAAAATAATGTCTTGAAACAAAAATCCTTACATTATCATCCAAACACTTATATCCTTTGTGTAAAGGACTATACCCGAGAAAAACACATCGTTTTGATCTGAAATCCAACTTGTGCTGATTAAAAGGCCTCAAAAAAGAAAAACAAGCACAACAGAAAACCTTGAGCATAGAATAATCGGGAACATGCTGATAAAGAACTTCAAATGGTGAATTGCCACTTAACATTTCAGTCGGCAAACGATTTATCAAATACACTGTCGAAACAAATGCATGGCTCCAAAATTTCAACGACAACGAAATTTCGGCTTATAACGCTAACCCCATTTTAACAACATGTCTATGTTTCCTCTCCGCTTTTACATTCTGCTCAGATGTACTCGGACAGGAAATTCTTTGTTGAACACCATTTGCAAGAAACCACCCTTTAAGTGCTTGATACTCACCACCTCCATCAGTATGAAGAATTTTAATCTTGAAACCAAACTGGACTTCAGCCATCTTATAAAAGTTAAGAAAGTACTTCGTAACTTCAGATTTCCTCTTAAGAAGATAAATCCAAGTATGTCGATTATAAACATCTATGAAAGGCACATAATACGAAGAACCATCATGAGAAGTAATTGGTGTTGGACCCCAAACATCAGAGTCAATCAAATGAAATGGTTCCTTGTATTCAGTTAAGGATTTACAAAACAACTTATGAGCTTTGCTTTGCAAACATGTACAAACATGAGACAACTTATTTTCACTAGAACCAACATTACACCACTTCATTACAGCTCTCACAACAGCAATAGACGAATGACCAAGACGTTTGTGCCACAAATCCAGCACACCTAAAGACTTTGACACATTATTCAACTGACAACTCGATGACTCCTCATTGTACGACAGTAATTGATATAACCCGTCATCAGTGAGCCTCCCTCTCAACAGAATCTCTTGAGTCTGTATATCCTTCACAAAACATTCAAACGGGTGAAATTCTACAAAAACATTATTGTCGCGAGTGAATTGAGATACTGACAACAAGTTCTTTATATTGGGCGCATGAAGCATATTTTGTAACAACAAAGGCTTTAAACTACTAGGAAGGCAAGACTGCTCTACATGTGAGATCTTAACTCCATCATTACCCATAAGAAGGGTATTGTTACCTGTGTAAACAACACCAAATTAAACACAAACAAGTCATTGGTAACATGATGTGCAGCTCCCGTATCTAAATACCAGAGAGCATCAGAAGCTTTGGGTGAAGCAGTTACAGAAGGCAACATAGAAACAAAAGCTGCCGAAGAAGGATAAACAAAAGGATTTTACCTAACACCGGAACCAAAAGATGAATCAACAGAAGGTGCACCAACTGGAAGGACGGACATCAGATACGACGCCTTAGGAGTGGAAAAGTGATACCCCTAATAGTACGACACTGAGCTGAATGACTGTACACCAGGAAAAACAGGGTTAACATCAGGATGGTATAAAAATACAGGAGATTGAGCAAACCCAGGACTCATCGAGTGAGTATACGCTTGTACATTAGCTGCAGACTGCTACTTGTCACCAGAGGAATTACCAAGTCGTTTCCATTCTTCGTCAGTTCGAGGAGTAGAATCAGCCACTCCAGTGTACTCTTTATCAAACCTGTGATAGCACTTTGAACAACATGGCCAAATTTTCCGCACAGTTGACACTGAGGTCGATTGGAACTATTATAACGCCTACGACCTCTACCTCGAAAATTATCACCTTGTTGACTTTTGACCGAGTTGACTGTTATTGAGACGAGACACCTCCAACAATAGTTTTTTTCACTCAACTCCCGACGATCATTATCACCAGAATGAACTGCCATGCTAACCGAACCATCTTCACAAAGAAAAGGTTTCTGGTGAGCTTCACAATCAAAAAGCATTTCAGTTAAAACATCCAACGATAGTGCATCACGAGAAGCAATAGCAATTATGGACTCAAATTCCATAGACAATACAACCAAAATAACACTAACATGCTCCTGCTCAGTTACTAAACTCCCTGTAGCATTCAACATATCACAAATAGATTTAACCTTTGCCAAGTATTTGCTTACAGTTAAACCAGCCTTCCTTTGAGAATGAAGGTTATGCCTAAGAGCAGAGACCTTTGCACTAGAACGAACTCCAAAAAGACGTGAAATAGAACTCCAAATGGTGAGCATAGACGTGAGACCAGTGAGGTGAAGAAGAACTTATGTCCTCACAGTGGTTAAAAGTCAAGATGCCAATAATTTATCTTGTTGCCTATAAAACACAAAAGTAGGATTCTCCTCCTCTTGCCCTGATTCATTTGAAACAAACTCACTAGGAGCAACATTATCAGTAGAGATATATTTCAGTAAACCATATCCATCAATAATCAACATTACTTGATTTTTCCACAAAATATAAGTGCTCTCAGATAGTTTCACAATATCATGCTTAGGAATATGTTGAACATTCGAACTAACCAACGAGGAAGTCATAGTCAAACAAACAAGCAAGACGAAACAGCCACAACAAGAAAAAGAAGAAGAAACACCTCAACCACAGATCTACAACACCTCCAGATCTACAACCTTCTTCAACTAAAGACACGATCGGCAATCACAGCGGTTGAGAAGCATCGAACCTCCATACACAAAGCAGCGAACAAAAGCACCCAAGACTTGGAGAATGATACCATGTTAAGATAAAATAATGACTATCACAAAATAATAAGGAAGAGAAGAGAATTTAGAAATATTCCAAAACTGTATATTATCATTGAAAAGGCTGAACTCTCTCAGCTAGAGAGCAGCTTATTTATACAACTAACCAGTCGGTTTAGCCTTTAGGTCCTATAGTTTAAGCGTGTTTTTGTATTTTAGTGCCTAATCTGTTTTTTATTTTATTTCGATTTAGCATTTGAATTTTGATTTATTTTAATTTAGCCCCCAATGCATGTATAATTTATTCTCTTTTAGTTTAGTAATTTCAAATTTATGCAATCTGGTCCTTATGCATGTTTATTTTATTTTTATTACTATTTTTTATTATTTGTTGTTTTAATAAGTTTAATTAAGTTTATTATTATTTATTTTGTTTCATAGTTTATTTTTTTTAGATTTAGTTTTAAATTAGATTACCATTCGAATCGGATCTAGAAATTAGGGTGATACTCTAGTTTAATTAGAGAGCAATTCGAGTCGAGTTTTCGTATAAGATGCCCGATTACTCAAATTGATTGCTCGACTCTTAAAATTTATTAATAATTAATATTTTCTAAAAAGCTTTAATTTTAATAATTTAGATAATAATTAGGTTTTAAATTAGCCCCCTAACTTTAAAAATTATCAATTTAGGTCCTTAAACTTTTAGTCTCTTAGAGCCAGGTATTTTAGTTCTTTGACCTTCTTAGTCCCTCGAACTTCGATTAATATTTTAATTTTGGCATAATTAAATAGGTTAAATAGATCCTCCACTTTTAGATAGATTTTAATATAGTCCCCCTAATTTAGGGAATAATCCGATTCGACCATCATGTAAATGCTCAATACCACCTCGGTTATTCAATAATCGGTTTAAAAATCAAATAGCGTTAATATTAGAACCTACACTTCTAGGTTTGAGCTTTTAGGTCCTTTAACTTTCATAATTTGACACTTAAAGCTAAAAAAAAGTCTTAATTTACTTTTAGTTTAATTATGATAAATAAAATTTGTTTGATCACATTTTATTTTTAACCCTAAGGCAATGTTCACTTATTAGGGAATTCATAGTATATCTCCCGCAATCATGCTTAGGGGGTGACTACTAGTGATTCCCAAAATAAGTCAACATCCTTTTGAAAACCGCATCATGATTTTCTAAAAACGAGGTAATATTCGGTTATTAGCAAAATAGTTGATCTCCCGCATTTTACGCTTGGGAGCAAATGTTATCGGTCTCAATAAACGCATATCATTTTCAGCTTTGCATCTATAATAATTTCAAATTAAATAAATATCGAACTCAAAATTTTCAATTTCAATCATAGGGTAATCAACTAGGTACCAATTTTTGGGCGTTTGTGGGGGTGATAATCCTTCCCCACACGTAACTAACTCCCGAACTCGATTTCTAGATTTTTGTAGACCTTAAAACTCAGTATTTTGATAAAAAAAATTATTAAAATCAGCCAGTTTTTACGGTGTCCCAATCGCACCTTAAATGATTGGTGGCGACTCCTCATATTTTGAAATTCTTTTCAAAAGAGAAAACCCCCGAGTCGATATCGGTATTTCCCTGACTGGACAAAAAATGGTGTCGACAGATAGCATGCATAAACAAATGAATATTTCAAGACTTCTAAAGTAAAGGGGTTCAAAAATAGTCAAATTCATCCTTCATGAAGAGACAATGAAGTGAATCATCATTTTTTATCTTCGTGGAGAGATAGTGAAGCAAGTCAACAACTTTCTCAAATTCATCTTTCACAAAAATACAATGGATTGAATCACCATCTTTCCAGTTTTGATCTCCACGAAGAGACGATTGAGCAAGTCATCAACCTTTCTAGATTCATCATTCAAGAAAAACATAGTGGAAATAATCACCATATTTCCAAATTTAATCTCTATGAAAAGATGATGGAGCAAATCATCAGTTTTCCAGATTTGATCCTAATTTGATCTCCACGAAGACTTGGTGAAGTCAGGTTATCAAGGTTTTCGAATCTGATCTCCACAATGACATGGTGGAGAAAATCGTCTAAGTTCTCACACTTGATCTCCACAAAGAGATGGTGGAGTAGATCATCAAGGTTTCTAGATTTAATCCTCACGAAGAGATGACGAAGGAAATCATCAAAACAAAAAATTAGATTTGGCTTTCAAAAAGAGACGAGGAAGTAAATCAACGAAATTTATAGATTTGATCTTCACAAAGAGATGATGAAACATATCAACCATTTTTTTTTAAATTTGACCTTCGTGAAAAGATGAGAAGGAAAATCAATCAACTTTTTCATATTTGACCTTCACAAAGAGATGAGGAAGTAAATCAAACAAGTTTTTTATATTTGACATTTAAAAAGAGATGAGGAAACAAATCAACCAAATTTTTTTTAAGATTTGACATTCACGAAGAGATGAGAAAGTAGATCAACCAACTTTTTTAGATTTGTTCTTCACGAAGAGAAGAGGAAGCAAATCAACCAATTTTTTTAGATTCAACCTTCATGAAATGATGAGGAAGTAAATCAACTAAGTTATGTTTCATATTTGACCTTCACGAAGAGATGAAGAAGTAAATCAAATAAGTTTTTTAGATTTGACCTTCACAAAGAGATGTGAAAGTAGATCATCCAAGTTTTTTTTAAGATTTGACCTTCACTAAGAGATGAGAAAGCAGATCAACCAAATTTTTTTAAGATTTGACCTTCACTAAGAGATGAGAAAGTAGATCAACCAAGTTTTTCAAATTTGACCTTCATGAAGATACGAGGAAGAAAATCAACCAAGTGTAGATAAATTATGACAAAGTAGATAAGTCATCTCAACTGGACAAACTTAGTCATCTTTTTCTTTGTTCTATTCCTGTTACACACAAATGAGCAAAGAGGGGTAGTTGTAATACCCAATTTTGGTCAGACCTACCTTTTTTCTAAAGGCTCAAATATTTTTTATTTAAGCTGATTTTGAAGCATGAGGCATTAGTCGACTTCCAAAAAATATTAGACAATATCTAGGCATTTCCAAGTGAATATTCTTCTTTGAACATGATCATCTTTTAGTTAGGTTTCTAACGCATTTTAAAATGCCTCAATAGGACATCGAGAACTCAAGATATGTTTATTTTAGCGAACACAACGCGTGCAGAAAATTGAATACGGGTTAATATGGAAATTTTAATTTATTACGAATTTTCAATTATTTTATTGATTATTTGTAATTAAATTAAACTTTAGAATTTTCTTTATTTATTTAGGGTAATATATGATTTATTTTCTTTAATTTTTGTATCTAGCATTAATAAAAAGATACTATGTTTTTATGATTTTTTGGAGTCCTATAAATATGCACTCATATTATGTAAAAAGGGAGAGGGAAAAAAGAGATAAAATAGACAGAGAGAGAGCCACCAAAAAGTATTGTAATTCAAGAAACAATAGCAAAAAAGATAACATTTATTTCTAGGTAAATTTTATTTTTTTTAATATTTTTTCCTTATGTTTGTTTTGGTTAATTTCAGTCTTATTTTTGTTGAAAATCCCATCGAATTAGAGAACCAATGAATAAAGAAAAAACTTTCAATTAATCTTTATAGATCAAGCCTTTATTAAAGTTTCTCAATGAAACTTGATGATGGATTTTGAATGAAAAGTTTTTATTTTTTTATCTTCTTTTATTTATCCAAAATTTGAAAGAAATAAAAGGAATCAATATTTTTTTACTTAAAATTTTGTATTTGATTAAATGACCCGAGGATCCGATCTTAATTCTTATAAGATCTGTGCGTATTCATATGGGAATGAGATAATTATGAATGTATTCCTTATATTTTTTTTTCTTTCATATTTTTTTAATTTTTAATTTAATTTACCATTTATCTTTAGTTTCTATTTGTGATTCTTGTTTATTCTTAATATATATATTATTTAATTTTCCATTTTTTAACTGTCGCCACTTTCCTTTATTTGATTTTTTTTATTTTTCATTATTAATTATATTTGATCTATTTTTGGATTTTTTATAAATTCACTCTAACTTATTTTTGTTCCATTCTTTAGGTTAACATTCTAATTTTTTTTTATTTTAAGTTATTTTTTCTTTATATTTATGATACATTTATTTATACATTAAATATTTCTTATTTATTTATTCTTGCATGTCTTGTAAATTGTCCTTTTTATTTTAATTTCAGAATTAACATATCTGTTCATGTATATTTCTTATTGTTTCCTTTATTTTGGTATCAACCTTTTATTTATTTATATATTGAATAATACTTCCTTTATTGTGGTACCCTTGTAAATTAATCAAGTTTGATCTGGCTTTGTAATTTATTTATAATTTAAATTAAAAATAATATTATATATTAATATTTAATTAAAAATATTATTATTAAATATCATTTTGGAATAAGATGAACAAAATTAGATAAACTTTTGCATAAACCAAGCATCTTAAATAAATACCTCAACCTCCTGAGCAGTGTATATCTTTTTCCACGCATGGTAATCATTTTCGTTCTTCCAAATTCATTATCGATGCTTCTCCAAAGCTTTAGAAAAAAAAAAAACAAATGTCAATGAATAGTCATAAATTGTGAAGTTACTAAACCCATAAAAACAATTAAGAACATGTAAAGACGTTTGGTTGGATCATTAAATTAAACAATCTAGTATAAAGAATTCTCAAATTTGGACATCAAAATTTTATGTCAATCGATATCTTTTGGTATCAAATTGTCAAACAAACCCCAGGGCACTATGGCTAAACTCAACAAGTTATTCATTCTAATTGCTTTTCTCCCACTGATGACCATAACTTCTATTGTAATTACACCGGGATTAGAGTTTACAATCCCTCGAAATCCAGAATCAAATTTCTATAAGACCATAGAAGAATGCACCAAAAATATGAGTTTCGTATGTGGGAAAAATTTTGTGAATCAGATCTTATTTGATCATGATATTTCTAAGCAATGTTGCGTTGAACTTATTCATGAATTGGGAAGAAACTGTCACGACGGCTTAATCTGATTTTATTCTTCACAATTTAGATATTATGCTACCCACATTTCTATTAGAGGTCCTCAAGTATGGAATAGGTGTGTCACGAAAATTGCATCAAAGATATGATTATTTGACTTAATATTGTGCCCATTTATTTCTCAAATGAAATTAACCAAAATTTAATATTCTCTTCAATATTACAAATATTACACACGTTTAATCTTTTTCTTTTTTGAAAAATGGTTACTTTGTATTAAGATTCAAAGTACACCACTCCTAAGACCTCGTTAAAAAATCCCCTCTAAACCTAAGTGGAGAAAAAATAGTGAACCTAGGGGTGGAAAGAAGGTACAAACAAGAGCCCTATTATAACAAATCACAAGCCGAAAACCACGCTACTAATACAGTCCGAAAGTAAATTCAAATAATTAGCTACACACAGCCCCCAGATTGGACTACAAGAAATGACCAATACACATCCATGCATAGAACACACCCAGCTACGTTCTTCTAATTAACCTTTGATCAGTAACGCTAACACAGTAACCAATCAAAGATTACAGGATACAAAGCAACATGCAGAAGAATAGCAGCCACCAATGGGGAAACTCTCGCCAACAGTTGCATCAGAAATCATGAGAAACCACGATAAGCTACTAACAGGGAAAACATACAGGAAAACCAATACCCGAACAGCAACGCAACTCTGTCCCAAACAAGAGCCAAACTCAGATTGAGAAACCACTCCCACAACGACTGGAAACCGGAAGCTGGAGCAAGGAGCAGATAGACAGGATCTGCACTCCTACGAACCACCAAATAACAGAAATTAAATAATAAAAGAAGAGAATTGACAACTACGAACTGAACAATTAATCTCAGCAGACTCAACAACTTCCGATCACTAGGGATTGAGGGCAACATACAAAATCTTGAACGCTCTGAATCAACGATGGCCAGATCGACTTAGCCCAAACACCTATCTGAACCATGACTAAATAGAGCATCTGATCAGTCGTGAAAGAACTTCCTTGAAACCTGATTTTATTTCTACACAACCAAATATTTCAGATCAGACCGAAAATCCCGAGCTTCCAAAGATGACGAAATTTCCATTTAATTTTCTGGGTAACCCAAACCTGCAGCAAGTCCTTGACCTTGCAAGGAAACACAAATTTAATATTCCACACAGAACACCAGCGTTGCCATACCTTCCAGACACATTCGCAGTGACACAAAACATGATTTATAGTTTCGGGAACTCGATTGCAAAAAGAACAAAGAGAAAAATCAGAACTCGATTTCAAGATCATTTAATTTTAATTATACATCTATCTTTAAACTTTTTGATCAGGTTTATATAAAATCATAGAATAATGCATCAAAAAGATTAATATGGTTTGGAAGAAAGTGTTATGAATGTGATCTTATTGGATTACGATATTTCTAAGTAGTGTTGCGTTGAGCTTATTCATGGTTTGGGAAGAAACTGTCACAACTTAATCTGAATTTATTCTTCACAGTCTAAATATTATACTAGTCACATTTTTACTGGAGGTTCTCAAGTCTATAATAGGTGTGTCATGAAAATTGCATCTAGGATCTGATCAGTTGATTTAACAATGTGCCCATTTGTTTCTCAAATAGTTAACTAATATTGATTGAATAATAGATAAAGTTTAAAATTTTCTTAAGTGTTATAAATATTATACTCGTTTAATTTTTTTCTTATATCTTCAAATATCTAAATCACATACTACATAATTTCTATTTTATATCAGTAATTTTGGATGTGGAATAATTCCACGATGTGAATGCAATAACATAAATACAAATTAAGATAAACCACGTTTTTTTTGAAAAAAAGTTTTTGTATTCCATTATATGTAAATGAACAACAATACAAAACATCCCTAAAGCTTGACGTTAAAAAAAAGAGTTCACCAAGAGTTGTCAAAAGTTTGCACCATTCACATATAGTTTACATAGATACAATCAGATAGGCCAGCCTCATTAAACTGTACTTGAGGCGAAACCCCAAAAACAAACCATGACAATGAACCGAAAACCATTCACACTCACTCACCGGCACAGCATGCAGCAAACCAAAATCTGAACCTTGATTTCACCCACAAAACAATGCAGCCAACATGGCATCGGCAGAAAGTAGCTCCAAAGTGATAGCACTAAGGAGGAAACAACCATCAAAGGCAAAAATCAACAACAATCAGCATCAAAGGCCAATGAACGCTGCACCAGATTCAAGCACAAGGAAATACAAGCATCGAAGACCATGGCAAAACGAGAGCTAAGATAAAGCCAACATCACTCCCTTGCAACATCAACGAAAACTCCGAAATGGATTTACCCCGATCCACAAAACACTAGACTTATAACAGTACATCACACAATAGAATCCTCAACAATCACATTAGTTGTACAAGTTTAATTTCCTACAATCAACACAAACAGTGAGTACATGCACCTTGCCATAAGCACAATACATATGAATGATGCACCAGACTCATTGCTACCACAAAATCTTTTAAATCCAATTTAGTTCAAAGTTGAAAAAACTCTTGAAAATCCATTCACATATGGAAACAATTTGGACCATTTGCTATTACTCTAGTGACCAATTCTTAAGCACGACATCTCAAATATATGGTTCTCACAGCCTGGTTTCTTGTTGAATAGAACCCCATTCCTAAAAATCCAAATACTCCACACAATCCCAAAGAAAAACTAACTTCCAAGCATGCTTAAATGGTCGTTTGATTGGTTGTTCGTCCCAAGACACTAGAAAACCCTTTACATTTCCAGGGCAGATAAATTTTACCTTCCATATTGAGCAACACTTCTGCCATAGTCTCCAAGAAAAATTGCATTGGTATAACAAATGGTATGTGGATTCGTGTTGTTCATGGCATAACACACAAAGGCATGATTCTAAATTTGAGACACATCTCTTGGATACATTTAGTAATGTTGGCACTCTATTTAGAACTGCTTTCGAAACAAATGCCTCCATCTTGGGTGAAACCAAATTTACCCATACCAACTTCCATACATCTTTAATTTTTCTTTCACATGCAACGTTTTCACAGTAGATTTTTGGCTTATAAAAACCATGAGGTGAATCGTTTCATGTCAATAGATCAACCTCACACACTCCCTTTATTGCATTATTGAAGGTTTCTAAAAACGCATCTCAAATGTTTAGTTCCCCGTCAAAAAGTGTTCTCCTAGTCGATATATCCCAGTGCCATAAACAATTTATTTTCCTGCCGAATTCACATACTTTTACTGATTTTTTAATAGTGACAACAAATATGCAAGGGAAAACTAATTTCATAGATGGAACGTCTGTCCAATAGTCCTCCCAGAACTCCATTTTCTTTCCATCTCCCACAACACACCTTAAATCTTTCGAGTAACTATCATCCACTGAATTTAGAGGTAAAGTGATGTTTTTCCACACCCACGATTTTCTATTATATTGTCTAAGCCCCAGAATAAGGGGAAAATGTCGTATCTGTATTTGTCATCAATAAATTTTCTCCATAGGCAGCTCGTTTCAGTTCCATACCTCCAAATCCACTTGTTTAATAAGGATCGATTTCTTACTTTCATGTCAAAGAAACCAAGACCACCGCATGATCTTGGGCTGCAAATTGACTCCCATCTCACCTAGTGAATCGATCTCCCAGAACTTGAACCCCACGAAAAATTTGCAATTTATTTATTCAAGTCTGAGGCCACTAATGTCCGAAGCTAAAAAAGAGATAAAAAGTACATTGGCATGTTAGATAAAACAGATTTTATAAGGGTGATACGCCCTCTGAATGAGACTAATTTCCCTTTTCATCCCTTAAGCCTCGACCGAACTTTCTCCACCATAGGCTTCCACATCTCCGAAGAGTTCCTATTTTGTTCTAGCGGTAGCCCCAAATAAGTAGTCAGAAAATGATCCCAATCACACTTCACTTGATCAACCCACTCTCCCAATGTACCCTTATCCATGCAGAACCCATACAACTTGGATTTTGTCATGTTGAGTTTTAGACCTGATACAACTTCAAATAATCTTAAGATTCTCTTTATGTCTTTTAATGAGTTGAGGATGTCATCCGAAAAAAATATTAGGTCATCCGAAAACTGTAAGTGTGATATCCGAATGTCTGAAAAGCCCAATGAAACACCACTAAACGCACCACTGGCAATTGCTTTTGTGAACATGTTTCTTAGGGCCTCCCCTACTAGATTAAAAAGAAAGGGAGATAAAGGGCACCCCTGTCTCAAGCCTCTCTTAGTGTTAAAGCTCTCGGAAGATGAGCCATTCACCAGAGAAGAGATTGATGATGTCGAAACACACATGATAATTCATCGCCTCCATCTTCTACCGAACCTCATTAATTACATGTGTCGTAACCGTCTTTCGGTTAGGCCCCGGAATTGGGATTCGACTTGAAAATGTGGATTGGAGTCGCCACCGACCATTTTAAAACGAATTTAGGTGGGTCAGACACCATCTTACCTGATCTGCATTTTTACCATAAATGTGTCGGGTTCGAGAGTCGGTTACGGTCAAGGAAGGATTAGCACCCTTGAACCACCCTTTCGGTACCAATTAATTTGCTGGTTGTCTTAGTTGCAAAAATTTGAAATTTAAATTAAACTTTAACAGATCCGATTTAAATTACTTACAATTGATTGATTTGAATACCCTTAAAAGATAAAAACGTTAGATTCGTAGCGGAGTATAAAATCAAATTAGGATAGCAAGTGTGCAAACGTGAGAATAATAAATAAAACAATAAAAATGGAAAATAATAAAACACGTAAAAAATAATAAAAATAAACAAAATGAATAAAATGTTAAAAAAACACACATATAAAGGGAAAAATTAATGGAGTAAAAAAATAAAAAAGGTAAAAGAAATTAAAAAGGAATAAAAATAACGTGTACATATAAAGTAGTATTTACTAAAACAAATAAAAATAATAAATATATAATACTAAGTGAAACAAATAAAAAATAAAGATATATATGATATTAAGAAAAAAAATAAAGTAAAAATATAATATATATAAATAAATAAAAACAAAAATAGAATATTAAGAAAAATATATATATAAAAACGTGTAAAATATAATATTAAGAAAAATATATATACATAGTAAATGGAGAAAAATTAATACATCTATATATATAATGATATATGATATATATAATAAATATAATATAAATAAAAAAGGAATATAGTAAATAAATAAAAAAGTATAATTAAAAATATATATATATGGAACGAAATTAATATAAAAGTAAAATTAAAGGGTAAATTTCAAGGTAAATTAAAGATTAAGATTGACTTAGGGGAAATATTAAATACTTAAAAAATGAACATGCCTTGAGAGTAGATCTAGGTTCGAAATTTCAAAACCCTACCCCTTTTTGGTCATCGGCGTAACCCACGCTTTGGGTTATTCAAACCAAATCTCAAGAAAAATAACATGCACATGCGAGAAATAAACGAATCAATGTAAAAAAAGATTATACCTTTTATTTCCTTTTCGAATCATTTACAATAGATTTACCTTTTTATTTTTTTGTGCTTTCCTCTGTATCTTGTATGTAAATCTCATGTTACAAATGGGGAGGATTACATGTATTTATAGTGAAAAAAAAACTAACTATTTTTAGAATCCTATTAACAATAGAATTCTAATGCAACTAGACTCCTTGCTTGGTTGTTGCACGTTTGTTGTTGTGGTTGTTGCTTTAAAAGATATGGTGGTGGAAGAGTTCTCTTAGGAGATGAACTCTTGCTAGTTCTATCTTTTAAGAAAATGGGTGTCTACAGGTGCCCCTCTTTGTCCTTTTTCATGGAACAAAAAATAGGACAAAGATAAAAAGACACAAATTTTCATTCAGTGGAGTTGAAGAATATCTCCCTGTCGAATTGAGTTACGAATGGCTCCTCCGTCGCGAAGTCGAGTCCATCTTGAAATGATTTGAATCAGAATGTGGCTTCTCGTTGTAGTCCACTTTGGTCTTCTTCTCGGTTTAAAGACCTTGGCTAAAAATTCGACTGGAAAGTAATCCCTTGACTCCACATTGTGCTTGATATACTCTCGAGCTGAATGAAAATGAACTCGAAAAGTCTTCGCTGACAGATAGCTTTTCTCGACTTAAGTTATGCTGATGGAAAAAAGGCTTCTTGCTACTAAGACACGTCTAACCCAGATCTTCTTCTCGGCTTGAAAACCTCGATTACAACCGGACAATAGTGTGATTGAGGTGTTATCGAGCTGAACAGAATCTAACTCGATAATTTTATTGACAGATAGCCCTTCTTGCCTTGAGCTATGTTGTAAATGATGTTCCCTGGAGCCGAGCGTAGTCGAACTCGAAGGTCTTTGTTGACCGATAACCCTTATTTGAGTTGGATATCCTTCGTCATGAAGTTGAAATCCAATCTAGAGATGGATGTTGCTTGTGTGCACGATTCTCTTCGTCGTGAAGTTGAAACTGTGAATGGCACCTTCGTCGTGAAGTTGAGCCTGGTAATTGGATATCCTTCATCGTGAAGTTGAAATCCAAGTAGGTAGTATTGTTCCAAGTCCAATATCCTCTATCGTGAAGTTGAAATTAGCTATGGAAATTGTTTGTTGACAGTCAGCCGCCCCTTCACTGTGAAGTTGAGCTTGTGCTATCTCGAGTCTAATATCCTTCATTGTGAAATTGAAATTGACCCTAAAATTAAGAAGTTGTTTGTTGACAGTCAGCCGCCCCTTCGCTGTGAAGTTGAGCTTGTGCTGTCTTGAGTCCAATATCCTTCGCTGTGAAGTTGAAATTGGCTCTGAAATTGGGAAGTTGTTTGTTGACAACCAACCGTCCCTTCATTGTGAAGTTGAACTTGTGTTGTCTCGAATCCAATATCCTTCGCTGTGAAGTTGAAATTGGTTCTGAAACTGGGAAATTGTTTGTTGACAACCAGCCGTCCTTTCGTTGTGAAGTTGAACTTGTGTTGTCTCGAGTGGCACGATATCTTTCGTCGTGGAATTGAAATCGTGGATGGCCCCTTCGTCGTGAAGTTGAGCTTTGACTTGAATATCCTTCGTCGTGAAGTTGAAATCCAAGTATTGTATGTTACGAGTGGACACGATTCCCTTCGCCGTGAAGTTGAAACTGTGGATTCCCCCATTTATTGTGAAGTTTGGCTTCGAGTTAGATATCCTTCGTCGTGAAGTTGAAATCTACTCTCGAGCCAGTCGTGTCGCTTTGAGTTCAATATCCTTCATCATGAAATTGAAATTGACTCTAACTAAAACCTGAAAAAGTTATGCATATATGTGATGTTATAAACATATATTATCTTGGGGCTCTGAAGAGAAATTTCGATCTCTAGTTGCCTATCTGGAATCTTGATTCTTGAATCTTCAAGTTCTGATTCCTGATCTTGAATTCTTCAAATATTCAAATCTGATGTGCACATTCTATTTTTGATTTGATAAATGCTTCTCGACCATCTCAAGTATGTGTCTGAGCTGAGTATAACGGTTCAGATGATGCTTCAAGAGAAGTTGTCTCGAAAGAGATAAAATTCATTTCAAGAGAAACGATCTCAAAGATATCTGTTGTTTCATGAAAATGGTCTCAAGGGAAACAAAATTTTGTTTTAAGGGAAATAAATTTAAAGATTTTGTGTTTCAAGAGAAACTGTCTAAAGGGAGACAAAATTTGTTTTAGGGGAAATAAATTCAAAGATTTTGTTTCAAGGGAAACTGTCTCAAGAGAGACGAAATTTGTTTCAAGAGAAACTGTCTCAAGAGAGACAAAACTTAGTTCCAAAAGAAATTGTCTTAAGGGAGACAAAATTTGTTTCAAATAAAACATATTCAAATATTTTGTTTCAAGGGAAACTGTCTCAAGAGAGACAAAATTTGTTTCAAGAGAAACTGTCTCAAGAGAGACAAAATTTATTTCAAGGGAAATGTTTTCAATGTTTATGTTTCAAGAGAAACTGTCTCAAGGGAGACAAAATTTTGTTACAAGGGAAACTATCTCAAGAGAGACAAAATTCGTTTCAAGGGAAATGTTTTCAATGTTTATGTTTCAAGAGAAACTGTCTCAAGGGAGACAATATTTTGTTTTAAGGGAAACTATCTCAAGCGAGATAAAATCTTCTTTTTAAAAACAATCTTGAGTGAAATGAAATGCCTTCTTTCGAGTGAGACAAAGTCTATTTTAAGAAAAGCAATCTCAAGTGAGATAATCATCTGTATTAAATGAGGTTGTCTCAAGCGAGACAAAATTTATATTGGAAATGTTGAATCTGAAGATGAATGTCGATCTTTCAATCTGTCAAGTTGGTTGAAGTGTGACTTATTGCTGCTGAGTTAAGCAACCACCATCGATTTTTACAAACTCTTTTGAATCAAGTATCTTTCGCCTTAAAGTTGAAACTTGACTCTAAAGCTGCAAAACTTATGTATGTGAAAAAATGATAAATATGATGCTCTAAAATGTATGCATAATGAATGAGTTCTTGTTTTTTTCCTTGGACAGAATCTCATTTTTTGCCTGCTGGTTCCTACATGCGGAGGAAAAGCCTTCGGAAGATCTGATCATTCGCATCAGGATTTTGAATCCCCGGAGATGCCCTAATATTCAATTTTGAATCTCCAAAAATGCCCCAACATTAAAAGTGCCCATATTGTTCCACATGTCATTTATCAAGATTCACTCTAGAGAGATTGTCTTGTTTGAAAAAATATTTCTCTTTTATTTTCAAAGTTCTGAAAATATCAATTAAAAGAGTTTCGAAAAATGTTTAATCAGAAGTTTTAAAAATATTGCCCCTTTCATGGTTTTACAATTGAGACGAATCATAAAACTAGAGTTCATTGGATATCAAAGGATTAAAAGTCTCAGGTTATTGTGTTTGGTCAAAGGTTTGGCATTTTTTTGTTTATTTGATGCTCAAAGGTTTGATGGGGTACCTTGTATGCTCCTCTATTGGAAGTGTTCTCCGACTTCCAACTTTCATGGTCATGCTCGGATTGTGCGATCGCCTCAGCTGCCCAATTTTCGTATTCGAGCCACCTTTTCAGGTTTTTAACTTGAATCCTCCTTTGGTTTCAAGACGTCATTCTTAATTTACGTCTTGAACCCCCTTTGTTATTTTTCTCTATCATACATTAATTACACTGTTTTTTTTTTTGCAAACAAAGATTAATCCTGATGGGCGGGATGAAATCTGAAGATATTCTTTTCTTTTCAGAAATCAATGTATGATTAGAAGGGACTTTTAAGGCACGTAACGTAGGCCAGGGTTCATGGTTATGAAAGAAAAGGATAAATAGGCCCAAACAAGTGTTTTAGGGTATTGAACCAAGGATCAATTCATTATGATGCCTTCAATCTTGTCTTGCTCAATTTGAATCTGCTCATATGTGTTTCTCTTGATTTTCTATAATCTTCGAGTGAAGTGATTCAGTGATTCGTAAATGATTGTGCTTGATCAATCTCATAATTTGAAGCTTGATTTGCCATTTGTCTTTAGGGGATCTTTGTATGTGTTTCTTGTACCTTTTTCTTTTTTCTTTTTGTTATTTCTTTTTTTCTTTTGTTTTTTTTTTACTTCTTTTCTTTTTTGTTCTTGATTGGATCTTCGCACTTGACATTTAGTACACCTTTGGATTGATGTCTTCACTCATGTGAGCAGATTTCTTCCACATTGCCCCCCCAGTGTAGAGGGTGATCCTTGGTTAGGGTTGAATCAGAAGAAAAAATATTGTAGGCTCAAAAGAGGACACAAGGGATATATTTTTTCTCCTGTTGTGAAGGGATAAAGAAAGAAAGACGTTCATCATTTCATACATGGAAGTCTTCATAGAAGAGGTATCCCAGGGGGATAGATTTTCAGGATTAATTTTATTCACATGAAAACAATGTAGTTAATGCGTGATAGAACTATTTCGAATGATTTTTTTTGCTCCCCATATGTCTCAATGTTCAGGCTATCTGCGAAATGCCTCAAGTTAGAAAAATACTCATGTTCAAATGAACAACTCAATGCCTTGGGTTTTAATGGTGTAAAAATGTCAATTTTGAGTCTAAAAAGACAATGGTGTGACTTTATTTGACTCAAAGAATGGTATGGGTGTATCAAAAAGATAAAAGGCAATGTTCAAAAATTTCAAAGGGAGGTAATGTCAAAATTTTGATATTTTTGGTAATAACCAAGGTATTTTATTTTGGGGTTTGAGACATAATAAGAAAGGTCTAATCTTGCCATATGTCAAAAATCTATAATTCTTGAAGAATTAAAAGAATCCTTAATTCATTTAATATTCGAAGAACTAAAGATTAAAATTTGTTCAATTGCTCCACCTTAGAAAGTAGCATAAATTCAATCGTTTAAAAGATTAAGCAAAAGATCACAGACGTGTTCAAACAAAACAATCCTCTAGGTGCAAATGGTATATGCAATTCCCCCTTCTTCAGCTGTCCATGCCCCTGAATCTATCAGGTTTTAGATCTTGCGCTTCAACGCCTTATAGTTCTCATAGGAATATTTGGAGCATCCTATGTGGCAACTGCAAACAGCTTCAACATCGTAGCCCTCAGGATATGTGGACTCTTTTCTCAGATCATCATGACAAGCTTAGTCATATAACCAATTGATCGGGCTCCCACTGTACTGATTTCAATTTTTTTTGATGTTATAATCTTGCTTCCATGTGGTGTCATGTGGTTAAAACCACTTCATCGAATCCTCCATGAAGAAATTTCATGTTCATGAAAATGCTTAAAAATAAAATGTAGATGCAAAATGCAAAATGCAAAAATGTAGGAAATGTTCGAGGCATTGATCCAAAAACATGTCATTTGCCTTCGTCTTTCACCGGTTGAATAACCTCTTGAACCACTCTGGCCTCTCTGGATGAACCGTGAAAATGTTGAGTTGTTTTTTTGTACTGATTCCCAAAAAGTGTTGAATGACTGCATCTCTGGCTTTCATCCTTTGTTGAATCGGAAATTCTATTGAAATCCTCCATCAAAGGGATTATCCGAAGTTCATTTGCTTGTTTCTTGAATTTGTCGACAGTGACTTGCCATCTTGTTCTTGTTGTCTTTGAATGGACTCTCGAGGTCAGTAACTTTTTTCTCGTCTTGTCCCTGTCACCTTTGTCAACCCATTTTTTGAAAAGTTAACTTTTGATGTACTTAATTGTGGGCACCATGTCTTCTTTATTGAATGTGACACATAATTGTCTTGCAAATTGTCCTCATTTTCTTTCTGAGTCTTCCTGACCATAGTATGACCCCTGCGTTTTTCATCTCTTGTATTACAACCCCTTTGTCCATTAATGCAAATTATTTATGGTTAACGAACATATTTTTTTTTTTGTGGATCTACACCTCTTTTGAATGATGCAGATGATGGAAATAAAATAAAAGAGAGAAAAATTGAAAAGAGTTAGTAAGGTAAAGATAATAATAATGAAAATAAAAGGTCCTACCCCACATGATATCTACCCCACATGCTTTAATTCCTACCCGGACATGATCTCTATCCCGCATGCTAATTCCACACAAATCCTAACCGCATATTTGTCTAGTTCGCATGCTTTTAACATAAAGTAAAGCATGAAACAAAGCAACCTAGGGTTTGGAATGAGGTTTTGGGGTGGGCTCTAATTCTCCATAGCCTCCCGATTTAGGTTCTAAAAAATGAGACCCGAGTTCTCCTTGCCGGTGCCCCCTTGGGCTTACCAGACCCTTAGTCCTAAGCCCATTACAAGCTTATGTGGACTAAGTTAAACTCGAGAGGAAACATTCCCTTATGCCCGCACGGTGAATAAATTCACACGAAGACATAAGGTATATGAATCCCGAAGGCTACTTGCTAGGCCCGCACGGTGAATAAATTCACACGAAGGTGTCGCTTTCACCCCCACTTAAAAGGGTTCGGAGCTCGAGTATAGAGCTAGAGATGGAAATTTTTTCAAAAATCTGAAATCATTGAAAAAACGTCAGTACAACTATTTACTTGAAAAAAATAATCAAAGATAAATAATTGGAATTGAATAAATAAATTAAAATTTAAACTTGTAATTTTCGCTAAAAAAAGACAATCGAAAATTAATTTCGGCCTGACTCACTTACCTGTCCCCAGCGGAGTCGCCAAGCTGTCGTAACCATCTTTCGGTTGGGCCCCGGAATTGGGCTTCGACATGAAAAATGTGGATTGGAGTCGCCACCGACTATTTTAAAACAAATTTAGGTGGGTCGGACACCATCTTACCTAATCTGAGTTTCTACTAGAAATGTGTTAGGTTCGGGAGTCGGTTACGGTCAAGGAATGATTAGTACCCTTGAACCTCCCTTTCGGTACAAATTAATTTGCCGGTTGTCTTAGTTGCGAAAATTCAAAATTTAAATTAGAATTTAACAAATCCGATTCAGATTACTTACAATTGATTGATTTGAATACCCTTAAAAGATAAAAACGTTAGATTCGTAGCGGAGTATAAAATCAAATTAAGATAGCAAGTGTGCAAACGTGAGAATAATAAATAAAACAAGAAAAAATGGAAAATAACAAACACGTAAAAAATAATAAAAATAAACAAAATGAATAAAAAATATTAAAAAAAAACAAAGACACAGATAAAAGGAAAAAATTAATGGAGTAAAAAAATAAAAAATGTAAAAGAAATTAAAAAGGAATAAAAATAATGTGTACATATAAAATAGTATTTACTAAAACAAATAAAAATAATAAATATATAATACTAAGTAAAACAAATAAAAAATAAAGATATACATAATATTAAGAAAAAAATAATATAAAAAAATAAAATAAAGTAAAAATATAATATATATATATATAAATAAATAAAAACAAAAATAGAATATTAAGAAAATATATATATATAAACGTATAAAATATACTATTAAGAAAATATATATACATAGTAAATGGAGAAAAAATACATCTATACATATATATATATATATATATATATATATATATATATATATATATATATATATATATATATATATAAATAATATAATATAAATAAAAAAGGAATATAGTAAATAAATAAAAAAGTATAATTAAAACTATATACATATAGGACAAAATTAATATAAAAGTAAAATTAAAGGGTAAATTTCAAAGTAAATTAAAGATTAAGATTGACTTAGGGGGAATATTAAATATTTAAAAAATGAACATGCCTCGGGAATATATCTAGGTTCAAAACTTCGAAACCCCACCCCTTTTTGGTCATCGGTGTAACCCACGCTTTGGGTTATTCAAATCAAATCTAAAAAAAAATAACATGCACATACGAGAAATGAATGAATCAATGTAAAAAAGATGCTACTTTTTATTTCCTTTTCGAATCGTTTATAATAGTTTTGCCTTTGTATTTTTTCGTGCTTTCCTCTGTATCTTGTATGTAAATCCCGTGTTACAAATGAAGAAAATTACATGCATTTATAGTGAAAAAAACTAATTATTTTTAGAATTCTATTAACAATAGAATCCTAATGCAACTAGACTCTTTGCTCGGTTGTTGCACGTTTGTTGGTGTGGTTGTTGCTTTAAAAGATATGGTGATGGAAGAGTCATCTTAGGAGATGAACTCTCGTTAGTTCTATCTTTTAAGAAAATGAGTGTCTACAACATGATTAGCTCTAAGAAACCCAATCCAATTAGTCGTAAGCTTTACTAAAATCGGCTTTGAAAACCAAGGCTTCACGCTTACGATTCCCCAGATCTTCAATCAGCTCGTTTGCAATCAAAGAGCAATTTGCAATTTGTTTATCGGCAGTGAACACAAATTGGCTCTCCCCAACAACTTCATTATTGCAAGTAGCTAGCATTTTTTATAGAACACGAGCTACCAATTTGTACAAGCTACTAACCAGAGATATTGGTCTAAACTCTTCTACTTTCTCCAGATTAAGCTTCTTCAGTATGAGAGCGATAAATGACTTGTTGAAAGATTTGTCCATCATCTTCCCTTCAAAGAAGTCATTGAAAAAAATCCAAAATTTTACCTCTCAGGAGTTGCCAATACTTTTTATAAAAATCAAAATTGAACCCGTCTGGTCCTGGAGCCCTAGTTCCATCAGCTGATCGCAATGTACCCCAAACTTCCTCCTCCTCGAACGGAGCTTCAATAGCTCTTATGGACCCACACACCAACTTTTTAAACTGCAGACCAAACTCTTTTACAGGTAAATTCTTGCTTGAATTGAAGCTTAACCGGAAGTGGTTCATGAAAGCTTCTAATATATGTTTCTGCTCAGACAACACCACATCACCCACTCGGATTGCTGCAATGTGGTTATTCCTCCCCCTTATCGCTGCAGTTAAGTAAGAATTTAGAATTTTTGTCGCCCTCTTTAAAACATTTTACCTCCATTTTTGCAGCCATTCGCACTCTTCTCGATTGTATCTAGTCCAGAGCTGCACTTTTAACACTTTAATCTCGTTCATGACACTATCATTGCCCCTTTCACTCAACGCTGACTGTTCTAGATTCTTTATTTTTTCCTCAATTTGTGCAGTAGATTATGTCTCCTTGCCCCTCGCTTCTAAAGCCCAAACCTTAGATGTTTTCTTCACTTCCCACAAAAAATCCCCGAAAGGGTTCTCTTTGCACTTTTCAGCCACATTTTTTACTATATTTGAGTAACCTTGATCGTCAGCCCAATGGGAGAACCATTTAAATGGACGGGGACCCCTAGTTTCTTTGGGTCCTTTGAGAACTACCGGATTATGATCAGACAAGCTCTTCGGCAAAATTGATTGGCTCAGAGTTGGAAACTTCAGCAAGATCTCGGGCGCCAACAAGATCGCTGGAAGGCCAACACTGTCCAGATAAAGATGTAACTGATCAAATAATCATTTTCTTTCTCTAGCCCTATTAGGTGCATACACATTTAATAACACAATGTTCAGATTACTTGGTAACAACTTTTCTTCCAGTCCGATGAATCTGAAATTAACTGTCTCGTTCAGAATGCTGAAATAATTTTTGTTCCACAGAACCATTATCCCACCTGAAGTACCCTCCGCAAGCACAATTACATATTCATCAAGAAAGGTACCTAAAATACATTTCAAAATCCCCTCATTTAACACTGACATTTTGGATTCCTGAATAACACAACTTTTGCCTTACTGACTGATAGGACATTTCTAATTGCACGAATTTTTTCTTTTTTCCCCATGCCACGCACATTCCATGTTAACAGGCATAAACTCATAGTAAATTCACACACAGTTTAGGAACAATCGCACTTAAATTCTGGTATCACCCTCAAGCTCCTTGATTCATCTTAGCACCTCTGCATCAGACGCATCGAATTTAATTCCCAACGCTTCCCCATTTCTAAAGTTGCAGCGGCTTCATCATCCACTGGGCTCCAACTTCGATTAGGCTTCTCCGTTGCTTTACACATATCCATTTGATTTGACCCATTTCGATTCTTTTTTTATTTTGCACCGCTCATTTCCTCCGTATTTCTACTTTTTTACTGATAAATGCAGCACGATCCACTGGGTTATTGAACCCGTCCGTAGGTGCATCACGATTCGCTGCTTCTTGGCGCAGAACCGAGATTGCTGCTGCGTCAAGTCTGGTTTCAGTAATTAGCTTGTTCGTGTTCACTATTACTTCGATAGGAAGATGATGTATTCTGGTTCCAATTGGGGTTTTTGGACCCAAGCTGCATCGCCTATTTCCTGTAGAATCAGACGAGTCTTCACATGTAATCCACTCATCTTCATTGGAAGGCCTACTCCCCGAACAAATAGGAACATAATGGAGCCCAAATCCATTTATAGATAGATCTAACACGTAGTTGTCTATTTCCTTAGGAGTAGGATTTTCAGTCTCTCTAGCAACGTGCTTTGCATGCTGACCCTCATCTGCAACTTCGTGCACAAGATGGCATGTGTCTTCCGATGTAAACTGCTTCTTTTGATTATCCTCCATCATGACGCCTTCTATTGACTTTTCATGTTGGCCAGGAATATCATCCTCCCCCTGGTTGCCAAACAGAGAAGAACCGTCTATGAATATTTGGTCGCCATCAAAAGTTTTTTGTTCGGATCAGAATAGTAGAGGGGACCCCATTGACAATAACAACAACTCTCTCCGGTATAACAGAAGCTTTCTGTAATTGCACCAAAATACGAGCTACATCGAATCTATTACGATTGCTGATATCCTCGTCAATCTTTATCATCGTACCCTAGTTACTAAAAAAATCATGGAAGAAATTATCGTTCCAAACTTGCAAAGGAACGTCTCTTAAATCTACCCACAAATTATTATTTCTCTTCCCGTTGAACTCCTGTAGAAGCTCTAATTCATCAAACCATTGTTGCATCATTTCCTCTCTTCTGTTCCAGCAATTAAGCATATCCATTTTGCATGAAAATTGCACCACTACTAGGAGTTCATGCCATGGAATCACTTTGGCAAAAATACCATCCGAAAAGAGAGTTTCTTGGATTAAATCAACATTAAACATGTTTTTAATCTTGCCAACTAAACATAAACTTCTCCATTCCAAATCTGAATTAAGAATAGAGATAGATTTCTTCTTGGGTTCATTATTCGCGCTTTGGCTGCGAGGAATTGTATCAACCGTATTAACGAACATTGCCTCATGATTAAAAGGAAGCCCCATCACTTCTTCAACTTTTTCCGAACTGCCATGAGAAAGCATACCCTCTTTTCCCCTAAGAGTGCTTCCTTAAACGATCTGGTATCCTTTAAGCTTACTCGTTTTCTCCATACATACGAGACGTTTGCCCCCTAGCTGTACCCATCTGTTTCTTATCTCATGGATTATTGAGATGACGCTCAGCATTCATCTCCATGAAAACTCTAATCATAAAGTTGTCCAACTTCCTTTTATCACCTTTTTCAACAGCTCGGACAGCGTCCATCCATCTTTTGAATCGGACAAAAGCAAATGTTGTGTTTTTGCCTACCCTCTTCTGGTTCCTATATGCAATGAAATAATCTACTACCTCTCCATATTCTGAGAACACGTCTCTAAGAGTTGCTTGATGGGTCCCCTTGCTCACGTTGTTGACAAACACCGTAAACTCCTCTCTGTGTCTTGCATCATCCGCGGTTCCCCTTCTTCTCACCGTTGCAGCAGCCTTTCCCCAACCTCTTGCCGAGGGTCTTCTGTTTCTCTCTAGTGTCGTGACTTTTCCCCTTTCCCACGCCATCATATTAGAGATTAATTCAATAAATCACGTATTTAATTACCCAATTATCATTTTAGTTCGTTTTGGTCACCCAACTATTTTTTCAAAATCATATTTAACGTTACGTTTTGATTATATTTTGGTCACACATCGTTTAAAAATATTATTTAATTCATTGATAGATTAATATAAAATATATAATGTAAAATTTTATTATGAAAAACAATCTTTTATATTTAATTTGAATCATTTATGATATCAAAATCTTAATATTAATCGTTTGTTGAAAAAATTAATTCCTTATTTTATGTCGAGCAACCGATAATTAATATAATTTTGATATTTAATGCCCTTACATGTTTTCCAAAAATTGCAAATTATTCTTCATCTTTTACCCGTTCCATATATATATTTAATTCTGTTAGGGGTTGATCTGATCTAAGGTGGTGTTTGTTTTTACATAGGTAAAATGTATGTACTCTGCGGACCACATCTGCAGGCATCTGCAGCATAAGAGGTGGACCAAAAGTCTGCAGTCTGCAAGAAGAAGACTGTTTATTTTTTAACGTTTGTAGACTGCTAAAATAAACTGAAATATAAATAAACTGATTTTTTAAACTTAAAAGAGTTTTGCAATACTGAGATTTAAATAATTTTAGTTTTACAATACTGAAATTTAAATAATTCATACAACTACAATAATAATTTATTTAGAAAAACAAACACCACCTTATTAATTCTATTATAAGTCTCACATAATCACATGTATTATTAGTTTTATAAGTTTTATAGAATAAAATTTATAAATGATCATTAAATTATATGATTTTTTAAATATGCAATTATGTAATACTTTTAATTTTTTTAAATATATATTCATAATTTATTTTTATAATTATATGATATTTTTAGAAAATATTTTTTAATTTATCAAATTATTTTATGATTATTTTTTATTTAATTTTGATTATATTTTAAAATTTTAAAAACATAATTTATAATTTTTTATATTTTAAAATCTTAATTATCAAAAGATGAAATCATTTTTTATTAAGTAATGTGGTTTAAATACTTACATTTTGTATAAAAAGTTTAAATATAATTTAAAAATAACAAATCCAAAAAAATATTATATTTAAACTTAAATCAAAATAATTAAAATAAATATAAAATTTTACTAATATATAAAATAATTTATACGATATAAAATTAAATATCTCTAATATAATATTAAAAAATTAATATTTAATTTATTTAAAAATTAATATTAAAATTAATATCTATAATATAATATTAAAAATTAATATTTAATTTATTTAAAAAAATTAAAATTAAAATTAAAATCAAATATAATATAAAATTAAATATAAAACCTCTTTGAAGAGGTTAGAAGACGTCTGCAGACATAAAGTCACATCTGCGCCGCGCAGACCACGCGCAGACGTTAGAAGAGCTTATGTATTCTAAAAAACAAACGGTATGCGAAGCCCAATGTCTGCGCGTCGTTTGCGCGGCGCAGACATAAGAGCTTTTCAGACCTTACAAAGTAAAAACAAACACCACCTAAGAAATAATATTTTAGTACATATGGTGCGCAATAAAGTGTAATTAGTGCATTATTATCACCTTTTATATTTAGGTAAGATGTTTGGTACATTAATATTAATATAAGAAGAAAATAATATTAATATAAGAAAAAAAGTAACCATTATATTACTTAAAATAAATTTTCATATTCTAAAAGGCAATATATGAATAAAAATTTATGTTGAGTTAATCGATCGATGAAGTTGGCCAAGAGAGGGTGAATTGGCAAATAAAAATTTCGGTGGAAGCTTTGCAGAAAATTGAAAAGATTTGCACAGCGATTTAGAGTGGTTCGACTTTCTCAACCAAAGTCTACGTCCACTACCTTAGCTATCCACACTAAGGATTTTCCACAAATTCACTAATTTGTCTTTCTTTTGAGGACAAAGAGTAACCTTACAAATCTCTCAAGAATTATACCCCAAATTCTTGAGAACACTCTCTCCCAAAGAGAATAATACAAATTTTGCAAACTTACAAGAAAATCCTCACAAGGCAAGATGTTTGCACAATTCTAGAACAAAGAAAGAACACTCAAGAACAATACAATTGAGCACAATAAATGTTCTTGAAAGCAAAAATGAATATTTAATGAAATAGGCTTGAAAATGCTCAAACTTGAGGTTTGATGCTTTCTCTTTGATTCTCTCTTGATTCTTGTTGATTGTTGTTTCTTATTGTTGATCAATGGCTTCTAAGCTTGTTTAAATACACCTTCAAATGATTCTGAATGTTAGGAGATGATTAGTGGAGTCAATAGAGTCGTTTTAGTGTGAAATCAATTAATAAAACAGCTTGGAGCGTGGGGGGAATCGGTACCCCCTCATGGGGAATTGGTTCCCTAAGTGTAAAATTCAAATATTTCGACCGTTAAACAGGGGGGAATCGGTTCCCTCCGAGCATTCTGTTTTTCTCGGAGCCAAACCATTCAGGAGGAATCGGTACCCCCTTGAGGGGGAATCGGTTCCCTTTGAGCAATATGGAATTTTTGGCTTTGAAATGGTTCGAAATATTTTGTAAAATTGTTTTAAAATTATTTTAAGATTAAAACTTAATTTTACACTTGAGTAAGGATTAAAAATGACATTTGAAAGATTTAGAGTAATATTTTGATATTCGAATAATTATATCGAATATACTTATAAAATCTTTTGGAAAATCTTAAAATTCATTTAACTTAATTTGTTATATCGAAATATCAAAATGTTTTCAACAATCTCCCCATTTTTGATATAACAAAACATTTTGGTAATTTTAAGATTTTGAAATCAAGTTTTGAAATTACTCCCCCTTACTCTAACACTTCTCCCCTTTAAAACACTTTAACATTTCTCCCCCTTTTTGTTAAATCAAAAAGACTTTTAAAAGATTTTAAATATAGCTTAAGCTGTTAAGATCACAATCAAGAGAAACGTTAGCCATTAGTTTCATAATCAATATTCATAAACAATGTGATATGGCGAAATTGGTCATATCTCTAACATGATGTAAATGATGCAATAATGAATAAATTTAACCAAACCAAATATATAGAAATATAAGTTCAAACATCCATAAAACATCAACCAAATTCAAACATCCAATAATCAAAATTAAAAACAATCCAAAGTCATTCAAAATGTTGAAACAATAATCTCTAATTCCTATTTCAAAGTATTAAAGCATGACAAATAATCAAGCATCCGTAGGAGGATCGGGAGGAGGAAAATTAGCTCGCATAGCGGCCATCTCATGCGAGAGTGCATTAATGCGTTCATTCATAGAAACATTGTTCGCGCGCATCTCCCAGAGAATCTCCAATTGTTGAGCTCCCATTGTGGATAAATGAGACTCTATGGAAGTGAAGCGAGAATCCATGGATGCATACCGGAAATCAAATGTCTCCATAAAGGATTGAAAGTATGGAGGCATTTGATCCTCTGGTGGAGCTTGTTCCTCATGTTGTTTTTACTCATCGTCGGAGTCATTGGCTTCCGGAGGTTGTTCATGAATACGATCCCAAAGACCATTCTCTTTATTGAACTTCCATCCCGATTTGGTTAAAGAGAAGAGGTTGATTTGGTTTTTAGGGGAAAGGAAGCATCAAGACCAACTCTAAGCCCAACCTTTTTAAACAGATTACTAAGAATACAACCGTAAACTAAAGAAGAACATAATTTCTTATTGGAACAAGATTTACGGTTTCGACAAGTTCAGCAAAAATAATCTGTGGAAGGTTGATTTTGAGATTATTTTGGACACAATGTAGCCAAAATAGATCTAAGGCTCGAAGAGTAGAGTAACGACCTCCAGATAATCGAAACCACCAAGAGATCATAAGGTGAAGAAAACGGTCGTGAAGATCTAAAACACTCGCACTATCCCTTCGTTTATACTGAGATCCTACCCTTAGTTTTTCATTTTCTAACCCGTCATTATCTAATCCTAATGCGTTGGCAATGTATTCCGAGTCAAGATGGAAGAATCGTCCTAGAAGATAGGAATGGATTCCTATGGTTGCAGTTTTCTCTCGGTTTTGAATACAAACGGCATTAGAGTGGAAGATACGAACGAGTTGGTGGTAAACTATAGGTTCAAGCTCGAAGAGTTTATCAAATTTCCACTCTTGAAGGGTATGAAGATGTCAAAACTTTATGTCTAACATTGCTTGAAGAGATGGGATTCATTCTTCTCGGATTTTGTAAGACTCAAAGTATTGACAAAACTTAAAATAGAGATTTTGTCGACGACCGGGTTCATTAATGTAAGAATTGCGAATGGTCATGTTTGGATCATCGGGATTAGGATTAGGAATTTGTTGGATAGGTGGAGGATATGGAGGTGAGTTTGGAGGTTGGCTAGAACGACTAGAGGAAGGTCTAGAAAGTTTGTGAGACATGATTTAAGGTAATCGGAATTGAAAGAATAACCTTGAAGAATTTCGAATTAGAGTGAGATTGGATGAAGTTTGCACGATTTTGATGATTCCAACAGGTTTAGGAGATGATATTTGAAGAAATTCCGATTAAAAACGTAGTTTTTGATGAAATATGGAGATAGGGTGAGAGTAGAGAAGAGAATGGTGCGAGGAAGAAGAAGAGAGAGTTTGAGATAAAAGGGTGTTCTGGGAGTGATATAACCAGAACCCTCAGGGGGTATCGATTCCCCTATAGGGGGAATCGGTTCCCCTTCAAGGGGGTATTGATTCCCTCTGCGCCAAAAATGCTAAAATTTGATTTTAAACACTCAAAATGCTAAATTAATTTGTTCTAGTGGTATTAGCTACTCATATTACGAAAAATTAACTATGTTCAATCAATCACATTAAAATTTATTTGAGCATATAATCAATTTTCACAAAGAATCATAAACTCCTTCTAACTAATAGCAAAGAATGCAATCAAAATTAATTATAAGCATTTTTCATTTATTCTTAAAAGTGCTAAAATTATTTTAAACACTAAGTGAAGATATGTCAGTTAAATCTAATTCTCTCCTAAGTGTCCAAAATCTTTCATTGTCTAAAGGTTTTATAAAAATGTCCGCTAATTGGTGCAAAGTATCAACAAATTCTAGAACTACATCTTCCTTAGTGACATGGTCTCTAATGAAGTGATGTCTAATTTCAATTTTCTTAGTTCTAGAGTACTGGATGTGATTTTTAGTGAGACAAATAACACTAGTATTGTCAAACTTGATAGGAATGGTACCTACTTCAATTCCATAATAAAAAAGTTGTTGTTTCATCCATAAAACTTGTGCACAACAACTACCAGCTGAAATGTATTCGGCTTCAGTGGTAGATAATGCAACATAATTTTGTTTCTTTGAAAACCAAGAAATCAGCATATTTCCAAGGAATTGGCAAGTACCGGAGGTGCTTTTCCTATCTAATTTGCATCCTCCATAATCCGCATCAGAAAAGGCATGCAAGCTAAAGCTAGAGTCTCTAGGATTCCAAAGTGCTAAAATAGGAGTGTCCTTAAGGTATCTAAAGATTCTCTTAACAGCTAGTAAATGTGATTCCTTAGGACATGATTGAAATCTAGCACATAAGCAAACACTAAACATAATGTCAGGTCTACTTGCAGTTAGATAAAGCAAAGAGCCAATCATTGACCTATATAATTTAACATCCACACATTTACCTCATTCATCTATGTCAAGCTTTGTTGATGAGCTAATTAGAGTGTCATGAGGTTTCCCATTTTCCAGTCCAAACTTCCTGAGTATATCTTTGACATATTTAGCTTGATTGATAAAGATGCCATCTTTTCTTTGCTTGATTTGGAGTCCCAAGAAAAATGAGAGCTCCCCCATCATGCTCATTTCGAATTCACTTTGCATTAGCTTAGAAAATTCTTGGCAAAGAACATCATTAGTAGAACCAAATATTATATCATCAACATAAATTTGAACTACTAATAAATATTTACCTTTATGCTTTAAAAACAATGTAGTGTCAACCTTCCCTTTTGAAAAGCATTTTTCAATTAAAAAGTTTGACAATATTTCATACCAAGCTCTAGGAGCTTGTTTTAAACCATAAAGAGCTTTTGTCAATTTAAGAACATGATTTGGAAATTTTAAATCTTTAAAACTTGGAGGTTGTTCCACATACACTTCTTCTTTTATAAAACCATTTAAAAATGCACTTTTAACATCTATTTGTTATAATTTAAATTAATGAAAACATGCAAATGCTAATAACATTCTAATTGCTTCCATCCTAGCTACGGAAGCGTATGTTTCATCATAGTATATGCCTTCTTCTTGAGTATAACCTTGACCAACAAGTATAGCCTTGTTTCTCACTATATTACCACTCTCATCAAGCGTATTCCTAAATACCCATCTAGTACCTACATTAGATTTATTACTAGGCCTTTCAACTAATGTCCATACTGTACTTATCTCAAATTGATTTAACTCTTCTTGCATAGACATAATTCAATGTTCATCATTTAATGCTTCTTTAATATTCTTAGGCTCTATGCATGAGATAAATGCAATATAATTACAAATATTTTTAAGAGAAGATCGAGTTGTTACCCATTTGGATGGAGAACCTATGATTTCACTATCCTTGACATAGTTGTACTCTCTTGGGTAAGATATTTCCCTTTCTTCAATGGTTGGATTCTCGAGAGGATCATGAGTTTCCTTATCTTTCGTTTTTTCCTTTGATGATGGTTCTCCAACATCATGTCTAAAGTCATTTGTATTTATAATACCTACATCATCATTCAAACAAGAATCCTTCCTCGAAAGGAGATTATCATCGAAAACAACATGTATAGACTCTTCTACAATTAAAGTTCTTTTATTAAAATACTCGATAAGCTTTAGAACTTAAGGAATAACCCATAAAAATTCCTTCATCACTTTTATCATCAAATTTGCCAAGATTGTCTTTACCGTTGTTTAAAACAAAACATTTACATCCAAAAGGATGAAAATAGCTAATGTTAGGCTTTTTATTTTTAAAAATTTCATATGGAGTTTTCTTCAAAATAGGCCTAATCATTACTCGATTAATAACATAACAAGCGGTATTTGTGGCTTCCGCCAAAAAATATTTTGGCAAATTGTTTTCACAAAGCATGGTTCTAGCCAATTCTTCTAAAGTTTGATTTTTCCTTTAACAACTCCATTTTGTTGAGGAGTTCTAGGTGCTGAAAAATTATGACTAATACCATTAGAATTACAAAATTCAGTAAATCCAAGATTTTCAAATTCAGTTCCATGATCACTCTTAACACTAGTTATAGATTAACCTTTTTCGTTTTGGATTACTTTTGAAAACGTGATGAATTTTTCTAATGCTTCATCTTTAGTACTTAAGAATAGAACCCAAGTATATCTAGAATAGTCATCTACTAAGACAAATGCATATTGTTTTCCTCCTAAGCTAGTAGTTCTAGATGGCCCAAAAAGATCTAAATGGATCAATTGCAATACTCTACTAGTTGATACATCAATAATGGATTTAAAAGAAACTCGCTTTTGTTTTCCTTTAGCACAAGCATCACAGATTTTATCATTATCAAATTTTAGTTTAGGCAGCCCTTGAACCAAATCTCCTTGAATTAACCGTTGCAAAATACTCATACTAGCATGTCCTAGTCTCCTATGTTATAACCAACTATCATGCTCATCCTTAGCAACTAGGCATAAATTAATCATATCTATAGAATCTAAATGCACCATGTAAATGTTTCCTATTGTAACCCCCTAGACCTGGTCTATGCGTTTCGACTAAGTCTAGTGAATCACATTCATGATTCTTAAAGATATTGTTCCAAAACTATTATTCAATCATGGTAAAATCACATTATAAATGACGTTTATGAAATTATAATAATTTATACTATAAAAATACAAATCATAAATATAATGAGGAAAAACAAATTAATTTAAACATATCTTAAAAATCCAAATTTACAATAAACCAAATATAATTAGCAAAGGAGTAATTATTATAAAATCCAATACTTTAAAATAAGGCCTATGTTACCAAAATAGAGTCAACTTAAAAGATAAAACATTACAATACGATATACTTCAAGAGATATGTTGATCCTCCAAGTGCTCGATCAGGTGTATTTAACCAACAGTATCTGAAAGGGGAAAACATTTACGAAAAATGAGCTAGGCTCAGTGTGTCCCAACATTACTATAAAATCATGTTAGGTACACTAAACAAATCATAGCCCAGTGAATCTCATAAAAATTGTACTGCAGTAAATCTCATAAAAGAGATACCCTAAGGGAACATCTTAGGGCCTGAGAGCCTACCCAAGATAGATTTCGGGGCCATGGGGCCTACCTAAGAACACATCTTAGGGCCGCAGGGCCTACCCGAGAATGATCTCAAGGCCGCAAAGCCTACCTAAGAGTCACATTATGTCCGTAAAATTTTCCAGCTTGATCAGAGATGTACTTTATAAATTTGTATTCCAAAAGTTCAATTGCACCGTGACATAAATTCCATAAATCCATAAACATGGTAATCATATACCATTTTAAAACAAAATCAGATAGCGATCATAATCCATAAACCATCACATTAAATCGGTGCATCAATAAAACAATAACCAAAGAATTCAGTGTAACACTTATTAAAACAAATAAAACAGTTCAGTAATAAATAGGGAACACGCCTCGATAATAGGTTCAAGTAGTAGATCTACTGATTGATGGTCTCACCACGTTCTGCTACAGTTTTCGAACATAAATTTATAATAACACTATATTACTAATGGGTAACATAATTAATCTCTAAAATCATAAAATTTACGGATCTTACGGGTGAATACTGGCACACGTGGTTTAACTGATCTAGAAGAGCTGGGTCGAGCTGTCGAACGATCCAGAGAGTCTCTTGTACCTTCAAACAATAATAATTTATCAGCCCCAAGTCTTACTTAATTGTTCAAAGCTAAATTCTTAAGTATATAAGCATTTTCTGGGTTTGACTATCAATTTGGAGGATTTCGAGTCTGAATTTGACCAAACGGATTTCGGAATCGGAATCAGGACGTCGAAAAACATAAAGTATGACTTTTCAAAAATTCAAATTCTTGGTCAAAATCAAAGTCAACAGGTTTGACTGATGATTTAGAGGCCTTCAGGTTCGAATTTGGAAAAACAAACTTCGAAAACGAATTTGCCACGTCGAAAAATGTCAGAATAGATATACTCGAACAAAATCAAAGGTCGTTTAATGGCCGTTTAAAGCCGGTCAAAGTTATGGTCAAAGGGGTTCAATAGTCCACATTTGAAAATTCCCAAAATATCACCTTTTTCAAAATAATTCCCAGCATGTCACCTTTTTTTTAAAATAATTCCCAGAATGTCATTTTTTAAAAAATATTTCCCAAAATGTCACTTTTTCAAAATATGTCCCAAAATGTCACCTTTTCACAAAAATTCCCAGAATGTCACTGGGTCGGGTCAACGGGTCGGGTCGGTCAACTGGTCGGGTCGGGTCTGACCGGTTCGGATCGGTTAAGCCGGTCAACATGAAATCAACCAGTTCGAAGCTCCCCCACGCGTAGGGGCGGCGCGTGGGGGCTCGTGAGGCGTCGTCCGGTCTCCAATAATTCATGAAAAAAATTCTAAAAATTCTTTTAAGCGATTTTGAGTCACTTAATAACCTCGATTCAAATTTTTGAACGGTGGAGAGCTCGATTTCAACTTGACCGAATCTTTGACCGCTCCACCTCCCACACGCGCCGCCGCCTACGGAGACAAGGATGACACCGTCGGACTCAGAACGACACCAGGAACACGATGGTGCGGGAGGTGTCAAAAACCGATCAACGATGGGAGATGAATTTAAGATTTTCCCGGCGGTGGTGCTAAAAAAACATTGAGACTTTGACTCGAAATTCACGTCGTTTGGCAGCGTTTCGCTATAATTGGTTTACTGGGTTTTGATCACGGGTCGACGATGAATACAATGGTGGTTTCAATTTGACGATTGGAAGTCGGACGGCGTCGAAATCGGGCTTGAAAGTAGATGTGCGAGAGAAAGGAAATATAAGCAAAACTTGTTTCTGATTTTTGAAATCAGAAACGCTTTTAAAACAATGCTGCCGACACTCTTTGGAGAAATTCAAGGCTTGGTCCCTGAATTTCCTTCAACTTCTAAAATAACCTATAAATTTTCATAAATTTTATTTTAGTCACTAAATTTCACCAAATTACACCGATTTAAATTTTTTTCTCGGGTTGTTACAATTCTCCCCCTCTACAAGAAATTTCGTCCTCAAAATTTACCTTATGAGAATAGTTGAGGAAACTGAGCCTCTATGGACTCCAATGTCTCCCAAGTAGCTTCAAAGGGGCTTCGGTTACTCCATTGAACTTTTACCATCGGGATACGTCTATTCCGAAGAACTCGCTCATCACTTTCCAAGATCTGAATGGGCTCCTCCTCATATGACAAATCAGGTATTAGCTCTACCTCTTCAACCTGAATGATGTGACCCGGATCTGGACGGTATCGCCTCAACATTGATACATGAAAGACATCATGAATACGATTGAGCTCAGAAGGCAACTCACGCTGATATGCAACAGGTCCTATCATCTTCAAAATATGAAATGGTCCAATAAATCTTGGGCTCAATTTACCCTTACGCACGAATCTCAATACTTTCTTCCAGGGTGATACTTTTAAAAAGACCTGATCTCCAACTTCAAACTGAATATCTTTCCTCCTTTGATCTGCATAAGACTTATGTCTATCAAATGCCTCTTTCAGACGGTCACGAATCAATCTCACTGTGTCTTCCGTCTCGCGTATTAACTCAGGTCCCAAAGTCTTCCGGTCTCGCAACTCAGTCTAACATATCGGAGTGCGACATTTACGCCCATAGAGTGCTTCGTAGGGTGCTATACGAATGCTGGTCTGATAACTGTTATTGTAAGCAAATTCAGCCAACGACAAAAAGTTCTCCCAACTACCATGAAAATCAATTACGCAACCCTGCAACATATCCTCCAGAATCTGGATCACTCTCTCAGATTGACCATCAGTTTGTGGGTGAAAGGATGTACTATAATCCAATCTTGTTCCCAAAGCTGTATGTAGCGCCTTCCAAAATCTAGAAGTAAATCTCGGATCTCGATCAGATATAATAGACAATGGAACACCATGCAATCTGACAATCTCTGAAATATACAATCTCGCCAGCTTGTCCAAAGTATAATTTACCCGCACAGGAATAAAGTGAGCTGACTTTGTAAGTCTGTCAACAATCACCCAAACTGAATCCTTTTTCGAATGAGTCATTGGTAACCCAGTAACAAAATACATAGTAATACGCTCCCATTTCCATTCAGGAATCTTGATAGGCTGTAACAAACCTGATTGATGTTGATGCTCTGCTTTAACTTGCTGACAAGTCAAACACATTGCCACAAAATCTGAGATGTCCTTCTTCATGCCGACCCAATGATACCTCTCCCTCAAATTCTGGTACATCTTATCTCCACCGGAGTGCATAGCATATGGACTACTGTGAGCCTCATTAAGAATAATATAACTTAACTCAACATCATCAGGCACACAATATCGACCCTTAAAGCATAAAACTTTATCCTGATCAAGGGCGTAATATGTTCTTGTCCCCTGCTCTACTTGCTCAAAGATAGATAGCAAGGAGCTATCAAGGGGCTGCTTAACTTTAATTTCATCAACCAAAGTCGGCTTAATTTGTAATTCTGCTAACAAAGTGTCATCGTCATATAAATTCATCCTGGCCATTAAAGACCTCAACTCCGCTATCGTCTTTCGACTCAGAGCATCCGCCACAATGTTAGCTTTACCAGGGTGATAATCAATCACGCAATCATAATCCTTTAGAAGCTCTAGCCAGCGTCGTTGTATCAAATTAAGCTCCTTCTGGGTTAGAAGATACTTTAAGCTCTTATGATCAGTGAAAATATAACACTTCTCTCCGTAAAGATAGTGTCTCCAAAGAACTCCAAATCATGAGTTGGATAATTACACTCATGTGGTCGCAGTTGACGGGACGTATAAGCCACCACCTTACCTTCCTGCATTAGAACACATCCAAGTCCTGAATGCGAAGCATCACTATACACTGTAAAATCCTTCTCGGACTCTGGTTGAATCAATACTGGTGCTTGAGTCAAAACCGCCTTTAATTTCTCAAAGCTCTCCTGTTGTGCCTCTCCCCAATCAAACAGCACGTTCTTCCTTAATAGCTTTGTCAAAGGAGCAGCAATGATCGAGAAACCCTCAACGAAACGTCGATAATATCCAGCCAAGCCCAAGAAACTACGAATCTCAGAGACATTATTGGGTCGTTTCCAATTCATAATAGCCTCGATCTTGCTTGGATCGACCTGAATACCTCGTACAGAAATAATGTGCCCCAAAAACGATACTTCTTGAAGCCAAAACTCACACTTGCTTAGTTTGGCATATAATCGATGCTCTCTCAAGGTCCGCAGAACAATCTTCAAATGCTCGTCATGCTCTGTTTCCGTCCGAGAATAAACTAGAATATTATCAATAAAGACAACCACAAATTGATCCAAATATGGTCGGAACACACGATTCATCAAATCCATAAAAGCTGCAGGAGCGTTCGTCAAACCAAAAGGCATTACTAAGAATTCATAATGACCATATCTAGTGCGAATGACTGTTTTTGCAACATCGGACCCCTTAATTTTCAATTGATAATACCCCAAACGAAGATCAATCTTAGAGAATACAATAGCTCCTCGTAACTGATCAAATAAGTCGTTAATCCTGGGTAATGGGTACTTATTCTTGATCGTCATCTTGTTCAACTTCCGATAGTCAATACATAGCCTTAGCGACCCATCCTTATTTTTCACAAACAAAACTGGAGCTCCCCAAGGTGAGGTACTATGCCGAATAAATCCTCGATCGAATAATTCTTGCAATTGGACCTTCAACTCCTTAAGTTCCTTTGGAGCCATGCGATAAGGTGCCATAGAAATAGATGAAGATCCCGGATAAGTCTCAATCTCGAACTCTACCTCTCTATCAGGAGGTAACCCAGGCAGCTCCTCCGAAAAAACATCAGAAAACTCGCTAACTGTACGAATCTCCTCGATCGTGAACAAGGAACCTATAGTGTTCAGAATACAGGAAATGAAAGTCTCATACCCCTTCCTGATCATACGATCAATTTCCATAGTTAAAACAATATTGGAGAGATAGCCACGCCGTTCACCAATTAACACAATAGTCCGACCATCTGAAGTCTTCAGAGTAGCTCGCTTGTATTCGCAATCCAGATTTACCTTGTGTTTATTCAACCAATCCATCCCAAGAATTAGATCGAACTCCTCTAAAGGAAGCTCCACAAGATCAGCGAGAAAAATTTATCCCTGAACCTCTAGAGGACAACGCCGAAATACTTTATTCACTAATATTGCATGTCCTACTGGACTCGTAACCGTAACAGTTTTATCAGTGTTCTCGATCAGAATCTGAAGGTTTCGAGATATTGAGCTCGATACATAGGAGTGGGTGGAGCCATTGTCCAGTAATGCAAAGTATGGAATAGAATAAATAGTAAATGTACCTGCAATAACCTCAGGCTCATCTCTGTCATCCCGACGTCTAGTGGCGTAAACCAAAGCTGGCTATCTAGCCTCAGAAACTGTTGGCCCTCTATTCTGCTGAAGTCGGGCTCTAATGTCTGTTCTGGACACTGAACCACGAGCCTTTACTTGGCTACGATCTCTAATTGGAGTCTGTACTGTAGTCTGTGAACGCACAGGAGTCTGGGTAGCGGTCTGTTCAGACGAAGCTAGCTGAGGACAATCCCTCCGAAAATGACCACTAGATCCACAATGAAAACATGCTCTGGTCTTCCTATAACACTCTCTCGTGTGTCGTTTACCTCAAAAGTCACAATGAGGCACTTGAAACGAGACCGAAGAACCACCTCTACTAATAACTGAAGGTGATGATACTGTAGGCCTGAAGCGTGTATTGCTCCTCTGAGGGGCTGAAGTACGAGTCCTCTTATCGGACTGTGCGGATGATTCAGTAGGGCCAAAAGGTTTCCTAGATCGCTCCTGATCAACACGCTCTCTACCAGAAGCTAAAGCCTCAATCTCCTCAGCATCCTTGGCTCTGCTCACCAGTACATCAAAAATCTCATCTTGAAGGGCTACCACCTGCCTACGTAGCTCGTATCTGAGTCCGAGGGCAAATTTACGGCATCGATCTCTCTCGGTAGGCACCAGACTGATTCCATACTTTAACAATTTTAAGAATTCTATCTCATACTCTGAAACAGTCATATCACCATAAACCAAGTCCTGAAACTGCTGTCGTCTCTGGACTAAGTAACGCTCACCCAGGAATCGGCTCCGAAAGAGCTCCTTAAAGAAATCCCATGTCAATCGATCGGTAGGAACACTACTGGTCACTGACTCCCACCAGGTGTGGGCATTGCCATCTAACATCGCTACTGCCCCCAAATATCTCTTAGTTGGGTCCAAACCCAACTGATCCATGCGTCTTTCTGTATCTTGAAGCCAATCTTCTGCTTCAGTGGGAATTCCTCCAAGCTGTCCTCCAAAAGTCCTGACCCCATTGGCGATCAGAGTTTGAGAAATAGGCACCTCAGATACAGCACCAGCAGCTCTGACCGCTCCCTGAATCAACTGTAGAAATTGTTGATACCAATAAATGTAACCCCCTAGACTCGGTCTATGCGTTTCGACTAAGTCTAGTGAATCACATTCATGATTCTTAAAGATATTGTTCCGAAACCATTATTCAATCATGGTAAAATCACATTATAAATGACGTTTATGAAATTATAATAATTTATACTATAAAAATACAAATCATAAATATAATGAGGAAAAACAAATTAATTTAAACATATCTTAAAAATCCAAGTTTACGATAAACCAAATATAATTAGCAAAGGAGTAATTATTATAAAATCCATTACTTTAAAATATGGTCCATGTTACCAAAATAGAGTCAACTTAAAAGATAAAACATTACAATACGATATACTTCAAGAGATATGTTGATCCTCCAACTGCTCGATCAGGTGTATCTAACAAACAGTATCTGAAAGGGGAAAACATTTTCGAAAAATGAGTTAGGCTCAGTGTGTCCCAACATTACTATAAAATCATGATAGGTACACTAAACAAATCATAGTCCAGTAAATCTCATTAAAATTGTACTGCAGTAAATCTCATAAAAGAATTATCTTAAGGGAACATCTTAGGGCCTGAGAGCCTACCCAAGATAGATTTCGGGGCCGTGGGGCCTATCTAAGAACACATCTTAGGGCCGCAGGGCCTACCCGAGAATTATCTCAGGGCCGCAGAGCCTACCTAAGAGTCATATTAGGTCCGTAAAATTTTCCAGCTTGATCAGAGATGTACTTTATAAATTTGTATTCCAAAAATTCAATTGCACCGTGACATAAATTCCATAAATCTATAAACATGGTAATCATATACCATTTCAAAACAAAATCAGATAGCGATCATAATCTATAAACCATCACATTAAATCGGTGCATCAATAAAACAATAATCAAAGAATTTAGTGTACCACTTATTAAAACAAATAAAACAGTTCAGTAATAAATAGGGAACACACCTCGATAATAGGTTCAAGTAGTAGATCTACTGATTGATGGTCTCACCACGTTCTGCTACAGTTTTCGAACCTAAATTTATAATAACACTATATTACTAATGGGTAACATAATTAATCTCTAAAATCATAAAATTTACGGATCTTACGGGTGAATACTGGCACACGTGGTTTAACTGATCTAGAAGAGTTGGGTCGAGCTGTCGAACGATCCGGAGAGTCTCTTGTACCTTCAAACAATAATAATTTATCAGCCCCAAGTCTTACTTAATTGTTCAAAGCTAAATTCTTCAGTATATAAGCATTTTTCGGGTTTGACTATCAATTTGGAGGATTTTGAGTCTGAATTTGACCAAACGGATTGCGAAATCGGAATTAGGACGTCGAAAAACATAAAGTATGACTTTTCAAAAATTCAAATTCTTGGTTAAAATCAAAGTCAACGGGTTTGACTGATGATTTGGTGTCCTTCGGGTTCGAATTTGGCGAAACGCATTTCGGAAACGGATTCGGCACGTCGATAAATGTCAGAATAGATATACTTGAACAAAATCAAAGGTCGTTTAATGACCGTTTAAAGCCGGTCAAAGTTATGGTCAAAGGGGTTCAATAGTCAACATTCAAAATTTCCCAAAATATCACCTTTTTCAAAATAATTCCCAACATGTCACCTTTTTCAAAATATTTCCCAGAATGTCACCTTTTTCAAAATATTTCCCATAATGTCACATTTTTTAAAATATTTCCCAGAATGTCTTCTTTTTCACAAAAATTCCCAGAATATCACTGGGTCGGGTCGGGTCTAACCGATTCGGACCGGTCAAACCGATCAACATGAAATCAACCAGTTCGAAGCTCCCCCACGCGCAGGGGGCGCGTGAGGCGTCGTCCGGTCTCCAATAATTCATGAAAAAAATTCTAAAATTTTTTTAAGCGCTTTTGAGTCACTTACCAACCTCGGTTCAAATTTTTGAACGGTGGAGAGCTCGATTTCAACTCGGCCGAATCTTTGACCGCTCCACCTCCCACATGCGCCGCCGCCTACGGAGTCAAGGACGACACCGTCGGACTCAGAACGACACCAGGAATACGATGGTGCGGGAGGTGTCGAAAACCGATCAACGATCGGAGATGAATTTAAGATTTTCCCGGCGGTGGTGCTAAAAAAACATCGAGCCTTTGACTCGAAATTCACGTCGTTTGGCAGCGTTTCGCTATAATTGGTTTACTGGGTTTTGATCACGGGTCGACGATGAATACGATGGTGGTTTCAATTTGACGATTGGAAGTCGGACGGCGTCGAAATCGGGCTTGAAAGTAGATATGCGAGAGAAAGGAAATATAAGCAAAACTTGTTTCTGATTTTTGAAATCAGAAACGCTTTTAAAACAATGCTGTCGACACTCTTTAGAGAAATTCAAGGCTTGGTCCCTGAATTTCCTTCAACTTCTAAAATGACCTATAAAGTTTCATAAATTTTATTTTAGTCACTAAATTTCACCAAATTACATCGATTTAAATTTTTTTCTCGGGTTGTTACACCTATTCTATGACCAACAAGCATAATCCGATTAGATGCAATGTCAATAACTTTACAACCATTAGTTTCAAACATGACATTGAATCCTTTATCACATAATTGACTAATACTCAAAAGATTATGCTTTAATCCATTCACATATAAAACATTTTTAATTTGTATGGAAGAGGTATTACCTATTGTACCTATACCTTCGATGTGTCCTTTTGAATTATCACCAAAAGTCACTTCTCCTCTATTTTTGACGTTAAACTCTATGAACCGGCTTTTGTCTCCGGTCATGTGTCTTGAGCATCCACTATCAAGGTACCATGAGTTTGAATTTGTTTCCCGTGCCTTGTAGCAATGCTCCTTTTCCTACAAACATAGATTAATTTCTAATTTTTGGTACCCAAATTCTTTTGGGTCCATATTCATTAGTTTCCAAAATCCTAGTCCCCTTAGGTATCCATTTGTGTAGGATATCCTTATCTTTAGTAGTAACGAGTCCTTTAGGAACCCATATACTTCTAACGATTTTTTCATTAGAGGTTCTTCGGGGACCTCTATAATTGTAGTTTTTAAAACTTTTTCTAACAAAGTTGGATTTTGAATTTTCTCTATTTTCAAAACGTTTTGTTCCAACTTTATCAAAAGAAGCTTTAAGATCATCAATTTTCTTTTGATGATCATCATTGACCTTTGAAAGTAAATTTTACAAATCTAAATTTTTCTTTTCAAACTCTTCTAGTTTGATTTGCAAATCACTAATTTTACTTTCAAAATCATTGATATGAGCTTATTTTCATTTTTCAATTTTGAAACATCATTTTTATATTTTAAAAACAATTTCTCATAATCCGAAGCCAACCCATTATATTCCTCTAATAACTCATCATAAGATAAATCATCTAATTCAAATGAGTTAGAGGTTACCTTAGAATCTTCCCCGAATGCCATCAAGCACAAGTTTGCTACTTCTTGTTCCTCTTCATCAGAACCTTCTTCATCGCTCCATGTAGCCACATGAGCCTTGTGCTTATTCTTTGATTGACCCTTTCTCTTCAATTGTGGGCAATCATATTTGACATGCCCCGGCTTTTTGTATTCATAGCAAACGATAAGGTCTTTCTCTTTTGGTTCATTTTTGAGGCCTTCATTTCGTCTGAATTTTCTTCCTCGGTAAGGTCTCATCATTTTTCTGAACCGTTTGGCAAACAATGCCATTTCCTCGTCATCTTCATCCGAATCACTCTCATCTTTTGTGGATTTAAGAGCAACTCCAATGTTTTTCTTCTTCTTCTCCTTTGGTGTCTCGTCAATCTTATCGAGATCCACCTCATCTTCAAGCATCATTTCATGAGTGAGGAGGGAACCGATTAGCTCTTCAAGAGTTAAGGACTTTAGGTTCTTAGCATCGATGATTGCAGTCTTCTTGGATTGCCACGATTTTGGAAGTGAATAAACTAACTTCCTCACAAGCTTTTCATTTGGAATGATCTCTTTATATGATTTGAGGCCATTGACAATCGTTGAGAATCTATCTGTCATAGCTTTGATATCTTCATTTGGTTTCATCCTGAAATTTTCATAGCTATGTGTTAGAAGACTAATTTTAGATTCTTTTACCTCGTCGGTGCCTCATGAGTGACTTACAGTTTATCCCATATTTCTTTGGCGATTGTACAAGATGAAACTCTTCCATATTCATTCGGTCCAAGAGCACAAAATATGATATGGATGGCTTTGGAGTTGAGCTGGAACATTCTTGTCTCTCCTTCACTCCACAATCTTAGATGAGTGAGAGGCTTGATATATCCATCTTCTACAACATTCCATGCTCCCATGTCACTTGCTTGAATGAAATACACCATCCTTTTCTTCTAATAGGCATAGTTAGCTCCATTGAAGAAAGGAGGCTTGTTGACGGGCATCGAATCGAGACCGAAGTCAGAGTTTGAAGCACCGGCCATTGATGACTTGAAAATCGATGTAACTTTTCCCGAATAGACTTAAGAGGCGATTAAACCTTCAAATGAGTGAGGCTCTGGTACCAATTGTTGAGTTAATCGATCAATGGAGTTGGCCAAGAGGGGGTGAATTGGCAAATAAAAATTTAGGTGGAAACTTTGCAGAAAATTGAAAAGATTTACACAGCGATTTAGAGTGGTTTGACTTTCTCAACCAAAGTCTACGTCCACCACCTTAGCTATCCACACTAAGGATTTTCCACAAATTCACTAATTTGTATTTCTTTTGAGGACAAAGAGTAACCTTACAAATCCCTTAAGAATTATACCCCAAATTCTTGAGAACATTCTCTCTCAAAGAGAATAATACAAATTTTGCAAACTTACAAGAAAATCCTCACAAGGCAAGATGTTTGCACAATTCTAGAATAAAGAAAGAACACTCAAGAATAATACAATTGAGCACAATAAGTGTTCTTGAAAGCAAAAATGAATATTGAATGAAATAGGCTTGAAAATGCTCAAACTTGAGGTTCGATGCTTTCTCTTTGATTATCTCTTGATTCTTGTTGATTCTTGTTTCTTGTTGTTGATCAATGGTTTCTAAGCTTGTTTAAATAAACCTTCAAATGATTATGAATGTTGGGGATGATTAATGGAGTCAAAAGAGTCGTTTTAGTGTGAAATCAATTAATAAAACAGCTTGGAGCGTGGGGGGAATCGGTACCCCCTCATGGGAATCGGTTCCCTAAGTGTAAAATTCAAATATTTTGACTGTTACACAGGGGGAATCGGTACCCCCTTGGGGGGGAATCGGTTCCCTCCGAGCATTATGTTTTTCTCAGAGCCAAACTATTTAGGGGGAATCGGTTCCCTCTGAGCAATCTGGAATTTTTGGCTTTGAAATGGTTCGAAATATTTTGTAAAATTGTTTTGAAATTATTTTAAGATTAAAACTTAATTTTACACTTAAGTAAGGATTAAAAATGACATTTGAAAGATTTGGAGTAATATTTTGATATTCGAATAATTATATCGAATATACTTAGAAAATCTTTTGGAAAATCTTAAAATTCATTTAACTGAATTTGTTATATCGAAATATCAAAATGTTTTCAACAATTTAGAATTATTAATAAAACCTCAAATAAAAAATAATATATCTTCAAAATAAATAATTTTTTTTCATTCTCTTTCCTTATTAATTGAATATAATTTACTATTAATTTATATTTTGAGATTTTTTAACCTGAAAATATCATTTATTTTGGGCCTTTACTCTTTACCAGTGGGTGGCATGTGAATGTATTAATGGACATGCTAATTGCTATGGTAAATGCTTGCTAGTGTGTAGCTGTTGGACAACTACTCTTGGTCTTCCACGTTTAAAATGATATCCTACGACCAACGTATTCATTTTCACTGTGGGTACCTTAGAGAAACAAAATTGCAAATGTGAAAGCAACGTCGACTAAAAGGATCATTGTAATATGCAAATACATGTTTAATATATATAACGTGTACGAGATAATTCTTATTATATGTATTATATAATGATTTCGATCTTATTTATAAAAAAATATATATATGTTTAGGTGATTGTTTGATTCAATAAATTTAAAATTATCTTTAGAAATAAAATTATTGGAATATAACATTACTCTAAAAATAATAATATAAATATTGAATAAATAATTTTTACCCAAAGTACACCTATAGTAAAGTTTCCAATTAGTAGGTAAATAACAAAAATAATTGAGGATAAGCATTTATTGAGTTTGCAATCTATTAGTAGCAGCTTATTAGAGATGATAATTTAATTTTTAAATAAGGGTAGTTTGCCGAATACATCTCCATAAATACAAATATTTTCGTATCGTATAAATAAAAGAAAGCAAGAGCTGCTATTCAATTGCGCATTACAACAAAACTATTCTACAACGGCGTAAAAAATGATTTTAGCTACATGCATGTATTTAGAAATATAAGCAAGATTTTCCCAAAGAGGAAAAGCTTCCACTGCATATCATATTAATTAAATTATTTTATATTTTCTTTTTCACTGATTCTTCTTTCTGACGTGGATTTACTTTTAATTGCAGCTTGGCAGGTGAATAAAATTAGGGGGGGGGAAATCATCAGAACATAACAATTTGCCTTTTCCATTGTTAGTAGGTATATAATATTGAATTATGTTTGTTTTGTAAATTAAATAAATAAGTATGAGTTAAAATTTTATTTGTTTAGTAAATGAACGAATATGAATAGAAGTGTGTTCGGTTTGTTTATGTTCATGAATAATCTCGTTTATAAGTTTGTTTATCTGGTTTTCTTTTTTCTTTTATTTTTCACATTTTAAATATTGGTGAAATTAAGAATTAAATTGAATATAAGGTGAATTTTGGAGTTCAAATTGTGAAGTCTAATGAGCTTAAGGACTAGCGGTGTCATTTTTATAGTTCTTTTTACATATAATGGAAAATGTTCATGAACACTAAATGAATATGTTGACAAACACTAAAAGAATATGTTAATGAATGTTAATCGAACATATTCATGAATACTTAACAAACCTAATACAAACAAATTCAAAAATAAACAAACGAACACAAGTAAAATATTAAAAATTTAAATGATAATGGACTGAACATTGACACCTTAAAAGTAAACAAACTAATACAAATACAACCTTATTCCTTAATACTCGATTCATTTATACCCTTAATCCTAATTATTAGATTTCATCGTACTTAAACGGAAATAAGTTTTCTTCATAGATTTTTTAATCGGATTTTGTTGATAGATTAAAGATATGGTTGAAGGGAAATATTCATACGGTGGCGGTACTGTTGTAATAATAATGATAAACCTACCTAATGATACGAGTAATGAAGGAGTCCCACTCCTTGGAAACTTCCCCTTCACCCACCGACTGCCGCACCCGTTCGCGTAGTTCTGCCGCCCCCTTCCTTACCTCATCTCCTTCCTTCGAAGCCATCAAACGCCTCACGGCGTCTTCAACTACGTCGGCCGTCACTTTCTCATCCCGATGTGCCCAGTCCTTGACGGTAATGCCAATTTTGAGCAGCTTTGTAATTAGCTCCGCGTTTCTTGGTTGATCCGAGTGCATAGGCCATGCTCCGATCGGTACTCCCATAGTGATGCTTTCCATGCATGAATTCCACCCACAGTGGCTCAGAAAACCACCTATGGCAGGGTGGGCTAAAATCTCAAGCTGAGGTGCCCAGTCTCGAACCACCAATCCTTTATCTTTAACTGAATCAACGTATCCATTTGGAAGCTCCGGTCTTCTAACTTCTCCCCTGAAAACATCGCCTTTATCTGCATCTCTCAATACCCAAATGAACGTTTGATTGCTTCTTCTCAAACCGAACGCCAGCTCTTGGATTTGTTCATCTCCCATGGTGGTTGTCGTCCCGAAAGACACGTAAAGAACAGAGTTTATAGCCTGTTTGTCAAGCCATTCCAAACAGTGATGCCGGTTACAGGAACTGTCTTTCTCCGGTACTCTCAACGGATTCAATGGTCCTAAAGCCCAAAGTTGTTTTCCTCTCATATTTTCCAGCAACTCTAGGTAAGTACCTTCGATCACTTTGCTTGTGTTATATATACTTCCGGCATTGACGTTAAGAAATTTGTGTTGCATGGCAATGAACTCGGAGAATTCTTTAGTGAAGCATCCGTCGAGAGAAGGGACGTCAGGCATTTCTGCATTAACCTGTGGCTTCCCCATTGATTCCCATACGTAAAAGAAGAGAGAAAAGGCAGAAACGGTGTGGAAAGTGTACGACTCTGCGTTAGGGATCGATCCAGCATCTTGAACAACGGATCCCATCATCGAGTCGTGGATGATAATGACCCTCCTCGCTCGGGAAGAAAGCTTGCGCAACAGTTCACCGACGGGCTCACGAATATGCCAGCAGGCATCGAAACATGGCTGTAGATGGGAAGGGAACTTGATATCGGCGTCGGGGTCCGGAGGAGGGGATGAAAACTGAGGGACTTGGAAGTCATGGAAATGGAAACCGGCTACAGGTACGGGGTCCCAACCGTGGACTCTGACATTCGCCTGACGGTTGTGCGTCGATGTACCAACATAATGCACCGGAATGCCATAGGAGAGGATGATCCGAGAGAGATGAAGCAGCTGGTTTAAATGGCCTTGTGCTGGAAATGGAACCATCACCACAGCCACTGAATTCTCATGATTCGACATTTTAAAAAGGATCACAGCCTCTTCCAAATAATAATCCTTTGAACAAAATATGGATAAATCTGGCTTTGTTTTGGGGTTATACTTATATATGAGCAACCATGGGATGTCGTGAGTTTTTTTTTTCTAATGCAACAAAATATTTTTAACGTTTGACAATGTTAAATTAATCGTATTATTTTTTTAAAATATTTGACCTCACAACATTTAAATCGGATGAAAACTGTTAGTTAATTGACGGTCAAAATTTAGTACTAACATGACAAGATGATATAACATTACATACTGATGTAACAGTACCACATATATAAAGGTAATAATGTAACATATAATTTTTAATTATATATATATATTTTAATAATTTTCAATCAATACAATGATGATATGAATCATCTTATTTTAGAGTATTGAACTAGGTTGTCAAGGTTAAATTCTTTGGGCGTTACCACCAAACCAAATTTGAAATTTAATACTCTTGTAATATTTAAATTTTATCTTGTTCATTTTCTCTCTCACACATTTCATCAAATACTACTTCTACACTATACCATTACTAACCAAAGGGTTTTTTTCTTCAATATTAAGAAGCAAAAATATCTCTTTACTTATCCAAAATATATATATATATATCTCTTTAAAGATCAGCTTATCAAATGCACTTCAATTTTTGTTACGGCGAAATTAAAACAACTGAACACCAAAGTTAATATCAACAATTCAACAAGGTCGCTTCCGGGAGAAATTAAGTTCTTCTTTTCCGCATCGTTGATCATGGAGAGTGTCAGTCTGTTGACAAAGAGGCGTTCGATTAGTCTCGGTTCGACCCTGTGTCACATGTTCTTCATCTCGAAAATTTCAAACTAATTCTGTAGTGTAAAAGTTATTAATGCCAAGAAGGGCTCCAGAGAAACTGATACTTGTCTTTAATGCTAGAAGTGGGCTGCATCATCTCATGCTTCACAGCAATATAAGCTCCGCAACCATCGGTTACTTTATTAAGAAAAACAAGAGGCGTCCTTCCAATTAGCTAAAACATGAAGAATCAAATCTTAAATAAGGGATGAACTTCTCTTAAACAATCATTTTAAAATTTTAAATGATTAAAGGGAATAATATAGATTTGAAAGAAAAATTATGATAATACATCAACAACTTCAGGTAGAATTTATTATCAAGTAAATAAATATTTAGAAATGTAGAGGAAAATCAGCAGATACGAGGAATCATCTTCAGCTAAGGCAATTCAATGAAGTAAATCTATGCTCTACAACTAAAATGACACTTTCTAAAAGAGATTTGTTTATAGGAGGAAAACAAAAAGAAAAAAAGAAAATTTGAAAAACACCATTTTAGTAGAGAACTTATCTTTAAAAAAAGGTCAAAACCAAAAGAAATTATGAATTAGAGTCTAATTAATTAAAAACAAAAGTTCATGAGAAGTAGAGAGATTACCTGGGAAACTTCCCTCTTGATTTTAGTACCAGGAAGATCCTTAGGAAGATCCCTACGTCTTTGAGCAAAAGAAGGAGAATCGATAATTGGTTCAGTGGAGACTAGCCTCCTTGTCGTCGTCATCTCGTTGCATGTTAAAGATCTTTTACTGAGGAAGCTCCTTAGAGCCGCCATTAATGGAGGTTTTCGAAGGACTTTGCTACACTGAACGAAGAAGATAACTGTGAAGAAGAGGCGGGTAGCTCTAATGACGAAATGAGTATTGAATAAGAATTGTTTGATGAAATGTGCGAGAGATAATGTATAGGATAAATATTAAATCTTGTGAGAGAAAGACTTAATTTTTTACTTGGTCTGTAGTAACGCCCAAGGGTTTTAACCCTAATAACTCGGGTTCAATACTTTAATATTACAAGTTTTGTAATTTTATATTTAATTTGTCCTAATGAGATAATGACACATATTATTATTATATTTGTTGATAATTATTAAAAAAATATATATATGTAATTATTATAAGAAAAAATTATTTTTATTGATGTGATATATTTTATATCATTACTTTTATATATATAGTATTGCTATGTCAGCATGTAATGTTATATCATCTTATTATGTTATCAAATTTTAATTATTAGTTGATTAACAGATTTCATTCGATATGGATTGTTTTTGACACAAAAAGAAATATTGTGGGATCAAATATTTTAAAAACAATATTACGAGTAAATTTAAAACTATTGTCAATCGTTATATTACATTATGTTTTTTTTTCCTTAGAGAAGGAACAAATAAAGAAAGGGAAAAAGAAACGGAAAGTGACAATTCACTTTTCTTCCGATTTGTGTCGGCCATTAGCTATGTGAATTCAATGCTGTAATGAAAATGACAGCATAATTTCCTTGGCCTGAATTATTTTCTTTCTATTTTTATTGTTTAGACTGTGAATTATAGATGAGTTTAGAGTGGATTCACACATCTATATATATTTGTATGATTATATGTCGGTATGTACTATTAATATAAAATAGAGTAAGACAGTTTGTCTAGTAGAATAAGATATTAAATTTTTTAAATAAGATCAAAGTTTTAAACTTTAAAATTTACGAAGAGAGCAAACTAGATTAAAATGGTTACCTTTGTCTTTACACTACATTCATGCATTTAACTTTTGTTTAACAAGTTTAAACATAATTTAAAAATAATACATCCAAAAAATTACAATATTGCATTAATAAAAGGAGACAGACTCTTGGAACCTGCAAATTCAACCTAATGCAAGCGAGTGCTTTAACAGATTATTAAAATTACGGACTGAAGCTCATCCTATAATTTCTTCTGGTGTTACACAGATTAGAGACATCTGGGAAGAGATTCGGAAGAAAGGGGAAAAAGTTCCATGGCATAGATTGATTTGGATCCCTCTTCACATTCCAAAACATAGCTTGATAGCTTGGATGACACACTTGGACAGACTTTCTACAAGAGATAGACTTCCTACAAGAGATAGACTTCAAAGAATGAGAATCATTACTGAAGGTAATTGTGTTTTCTACAACACTGCAATGGAAACACGAGATCATTTATTCTTCCGCTGCCCATTGGTTGTTTCTTTATGGGATTCTATAATGCTTCTTAATGGGTTGAGAAGAACTACATCGTCTTGGGATGAAATGGTAACATGGGCAAGTGGTGTTTGGAAAGGTAAATCCCTTCTCACAACTATTTTGAAGGTTGCTTGGTGCGCTTTTATTTATACCTTGTGGGAGGAAAGGAATCGAAGAATGTTCCAAGGATGTTCCCGAGCAACTGAAGATCTTCTTAATATTATTAAGGATATCGTAGGTATACAATTAAAAGGAAAAAATATCAATAGACTAGAAAGTGTTAATTTTACTTTATGTAATTCATGGATAATACCAAAAGAGGCTCCCGCATAAGGCGTGGGCACGGCTTATTCATCCTGAGCTATCGCATAAGAAGTCTTCAGTTAAGGCGTGGGCACGCCATCTATCGGCTCAGTTCGATTTTTATCGGTTTTGGTTTCTTCGATAATCGTTTTTTAATGATTTTCGATTATTTTTTTACTCGGATTGGATCTGATCACATTTATTTGATTTTGTAGCAGACTCTGCTTCTTTGGGTAATAAAAGAATTTAATTTATCCAAAAAAAATACATCCAAACTTAAACAATAATAAAAAAAATCCTTAAATTTTATTAACATATCAAGTAATTTATATGGTATGAATTTAATATTTTATAATATGAAACTAAAAAAATTGTTGAAAACATTTTTGATATTTCGATATAACAAATTAAGTTAAATGAATTTTAAGATTTTACAAATGATGTTACAATTTTATATTCGATTCAATTAACCGAATATCAAATTATTACTCCAAGTGTTTCAAGATCAATTTTAAACCTTACTAAATGTGTAAAATTGTGATTTGTACTTAAACTATTTTTAAAACAATTTTCACAAAGTATTTTGAACCAAAATCAAAGCCTAAATTCAATTATTTGAGGTGATGCACCGATGCATCAACCATGCATCGATGCATTAGTGAATTAATTGAAACATCGAATGCATTCCATGCACCGATGCATTCTCCATGCATCGATGCACTCTGAATATTTTCAAAACATCGAATGCATTTGATGCATCGATGCACAAGCCATGCATCGATGCACGCAGGCTATTTTCAAACATTGAATGCATTTCATGCATCGATGCACACTTGGTGCACCGATGCATCAAGTGTTCCAATGGTCAAAATATTTGAATTTTACACTGATGCACCGATGCATCCTCCATCATGCATCGATGCATGAGACGCTCCACCCAGAAAAATTAATTGTTTTCACACAATAACGGCTCTATTGACTCCACTAATTATCACCAACGTTCAGAATTGATTCAAGGGGTATTTAAACAAGTTCTGAAGCCATTGATCAACAACAAGAAACATCAAGCAACTAGAATCAAGAGAGAATCAAAGAGAAAGCATCAAACCTCAAGTTTGAGCATTTCAAGCTTATTTTTCATCCAATATTCATTTGCTTTCAAGAACACTTTTGTACTCAATTGTATTTATCTTTGAGTGTTCTTTTCTTTGTTCTAGAATTGTGCAAACATCTTACCTTGTGAGGTTTTCTTGTAAGTTTGCAAATTTGTAATCTTCTCTTTGGGAAAAAGAGTGTTCTCAAGAGTTGGGGTATACTCTTGAGGGATTTTGTAAGGTTATCTCTTTGGCCTCAAAAGAAAGAAAAAATTAGTGAATTTGTTGGAAAATCCTTAGTGTGGATAGCTAAGGTAGTGGACGTAGACTTTGTTTGAGAAAGTTGAACCACTGTAAATCGCTGTGCAATTACTTTCAATTTTCTGCAAAAGCTTCCACCGAATTTTTAATTGCCAATTCACCCCCCTCTTGGCCGATTTCGTCGATCGATTAACTCAACAATTGGTATCAGAGCCTCACTCATTTGAAGGTTTAACCGCCTCTTGAGTAGATCCGGGAAGAGTTAAATCGATAAAGATGGCGTCCACTTCCGGTTCATTCTCCATGGAAGAATCCAGACCAATTGGCGTGCCTCCACACTTCAATGGAACAAATTATCGTCGTTGGAAGAGGTTCATGATGATGTTTATTCAAGCACATAATATGGAAGCTTTGATGATAATCGAGAACGGATATTCTTTTCCTACGAAGAAGGTAAAGAAGTGGAGTAATCAAGAACGGAAGGAAGCTCAACAAAACACAAAGGCTATGCATATGTTGTGTTGTGCAATTGATCCTAATGTATATAAAGGAGTTTCTTCTTGTTCAAGTGCCAAGGAAATGTGGGATAAGCTTGAGGATATCTATGGAGACAAGGAAAAAGAAGAACCAATAAAAGTGATGTCTCTATTAGCTCTCACAGAGCCAAAGGTATCTTCTAACTCAAATAGATTAAATTCAAAATATTTTAGTGAGTTACAAGATGCTTATGATGAATTATTTTCGGAGTTTGAGACCATGAACTCCAAATACAATAAATTGATTTCTAAATTTATTACTAAAAATGATCTTATTTTGAAAGCTAAAAAGGACTTGGAAAATAAAAATGAAATGTTGAAAAAGGAGTTAGAGCTTTCAAAAATAAAATCGGAAAACTTTGAAAAAGAAAATTTCAAATTAAACAAACTTCTACTAGAAACTAAAATGGATTTTGAAAAACAAAATGAAATTTCGAAGAAGAATTTAGAGCTTTCAAAGATAAAATTTGAAAGTATGGAAAAGGAAATTTTCGATTTAGAAGTTAAGCTTGAATGTTTAACAAAAGAAAAAGAGATCATTTTAAATAATTCATCTAGTTCAATAATGACAATATGCTCACATTGTCATTATCATGGTCATAAGGAACATACTTGTCCTTTAAAGAAAGGAAAACGATTTAAAATTAGACAAGTATGGGTTCCAAAAGGAACAAGAGGCATTGAAACTAATGTTCAAGGATCCAAAGCAATTTGGATACCAAAATACACTTAAATGTCTCTTGTAGATGTGTGAGAGCAATGGTGATGAAGATGATGATATTCAAGATGCTCTAGCCACACATGAAAAAGGAATGGGTAACCTCTAAACTTAATGTTATTATTTTATTTGGTTGCTCATTTAGTTTGTGCATATATGAGGTTTTAAATGTTGAATAATTTTTGATTTTGCATAATTGTTTTATTCTCATGTATGTTGAAAATATTGTTATGATGAACATTTTAAGTTATATTTATTTTTCAGAATTTTAGTTCATCATAATAAAACTTGGTCAAAATGTTAACGTAATTGATATTCATTTTAAACCATTGATATAAATTTTCAAACACTTTGATTTTTGACCTTAAATTTTGTTTTAATGATTATGCAAGTAATTTCAAAGTTTTAATGATATCTCTCTAAATCGATATCAATCTTTAATGCATAACATCTTTATAAAACTTTATGCATATGCTCTTAATTTTGATAATCAACATTGCATAATGGTTTATATGTGAATGGGTTAAAGCATAATCTTTTGAATAATGAATTTGACAAAAGATACAATGTCTTATTTTCTTTTAAATTAAAAGTTTGCAAAATTGATTGACATTGCATCTATTTCGATTATGCTTATTGGTCATAAATAGGAAACATATACATGATGCATTTATATTTTATTTACATGACTATTTTTGTGCCTAGTTGCTAAGGATGAGCATGATAGTTGGTTATGGCATAGGAGACTAGGACATACTAGTATGAGTGTTTTGCAACGGTTAATTCAAGGAGACTTAGTAAGAGGGTTGCCTAAGCTTAAATTTGATAATGATAAAATCTGTGATGCTTGTGCTAAACGAAAACAAAAACGAGTTTCTTTTAAATCTATTAATGATGTATCAACTAGTAGAGTATTACAATTGATCCATTTAGATCTTTTTGGGCCAACTAGAACTACTAGCTTGGGTGGAAAACAATATGCATTTGTCTTGGTAGATGACTATTCTAGATATACTTGGGTTCTATTCTTAAGTAATAAAGATGAAGCATTAGAACATTTCATCACATTTTCAAAAATAATCCAAAATGAAAAAGGCTACTCTATAACTAGTGTTAGGAGTGATCATGGAACTGAATTTGAAAATCTTGGATTTATTGAGTTTTGTAATTCTAATGGTATTAGCCATAATTTTTCAGCACCTAGAACCCCTCAACAAAATGGAGTTGTTGAGAGGAAAAATCAAACTTTAGAAGAAATGGCTAGAACCATGCTTTGTGAAAATAATTTGCCAAAAATATTTTTGGGCGGAAGCCACAAATACCGCTTGTTATGTTGTAAATCGAGTAATGATTAGGCCAATTTTAAAGAAAACTCCATATAAAATTCTCAAAAATAAAAAGTCTAACATTAGCTATTTTCATCCTTTTGGATGTAAATGTTTTGTTTTAAACAACGGTAAAGAAAACCTTGGCAAATTTGATGCTAAAAGTGATGAAGGAATTTTTCTGGGTTATTCCTTAAATTCTAAAGCTTATCGTGTATTTAATAAAAGAACTTTAGTTGTAGAAGAGTCTATACATGTTGTTTTCGATGATAATCCCCTTCCGAGGAAGGATTCTTCTGTTAATGATGATGTAGGTATTGTACAAGCAAATGACGTTAGACATGACATTGGAGAATCATCATCAAAGGAAGAAACAAAAGATGAGGAAACTCATGATCCCCTCGAGAATCCAACCAGTGAAGAAAGGGAAGTATCTTTTCCAAGAGAGTACAACTATGTTAAGGATGGTGAAATTATAGGTGATCCATCCAAAGGGGTAACTACTCGATCTTCTCTTAGAAATGTTTGTAACTATGTTGCATTTATTTCATGCATAGAGCCTAATAACATCAAAGAAGCATTAAAAGATGAACATTGGATTATGGCTATGCAAGAAGAATTAAATCAATTTGAGAGAAGTAAAGTATGGACATTAGTTGAAAGGCCTAGTAATAAATCTACTGTAGGTACTAGATGGGTTTTTAGAAATAAGCTTGATGAAAGTGGTAATATAGTGAGAAACAAGGCTAGACTTGTTGCTCAAGGGTATACTCAAGAAGAGGGCATAGACTATGAAGAAACATACGCTCCCGTAGCTAGGATGGAAGCAATTAGAATGTTATTAGCATTTGCATGTTTCAATGAATTTAAATTATATCAAATGGATGTTAAAAGTGTATTTTTAAATGGTTTTATAAAGGAAAAAGTGTACGTGGAACAACCTCCAGGTTTTGAAGATTCAAATTTTTCGGATCATGTTTTAAAATTGACAAAAGCTCTTTATGGTTTAAAACAAGCTCCTAGAGCTTGGTATGAAAGATTGTCAAATTTTTAATTGAAAAAGGTTTTTCAAAAGGAAATGTTGACACTACATTGTTTTTAAAGAGAAAAGGTAAAGATTTATTAGTAGTTCAAATTTATGTTGATGATATAATATTTGGTTCTACTAATGATGTTCTTTGCCAAGAATTTTCTAAGCTAATGCAAAGTGAGTTCGAGATGAGCATGATGGGGGAGCTCTCATATTTTTTGGGACTCCAAATCAAGCAAAGGAAAGATGACATCTTCATTAATCAAGCTAAGTATGTCAAAGATATGCTCAAGAAATTTGGATTGGAAAATGGGAAGCCTTATGCCACTCCAATGAGCTCTTCTACAAAGCTTGACTTAGATGAAGGAGGTAAATGTATGGATGTTAAATTATATAGATCCATGATTGGCTCATTGCTTTATCTAACCGCAAGTAGACCGGATATTATGTTTAGTGTTTGCTTGTGTGCTAGGTTTCAATAATGTCCTAAAGAATCACATTTACTAGCCGTTAAGAGGATCTTTAGATACCTTAAGGACTCTCCTAGTATAGGTCTTTGGTATCCTAGAGACTCTAGTTTTAGCTTGCATGCCTTCTCTGATGCGGATTATGGAGGATGCAAATTAGATAGGAAAAGCACCTCCGGTACTTGCCAATTCCTTGGAAATATGTTGATTTCTTGGTTTTCAAAGAAACAAAATTGTGTTGCATTATCTACCACTGAAGCGGAATACATTTCAGCCGGTAGTTGTTGTGCACAAGTTTTATGGATGAAACAACAACTTTTTGATTATGGAATTGAAGTAGGTACCATTCCTATCAAGTGTGACAATACTAGTGCTATTTGTCTCACTAAAAATCCCATCCAACACTCTAGAACTAAGCATATTGAAATAAGACATCACTTCATTAGGGACCATGTCACTAAGGAAGATGTAGTTCTAGAATTTGTTGATACTTTGCACTAATTAGCGGATATTTTTACAAAACCCTTAGATAAAGAAAGATTTTGGACACTTAGGAGAGAATTAGGTTTAACTGACCTATCTTCACTTAGTGTTTAAAATATTTTAGAACTTTTAAATAATATTGAAAAATGCTTATAATAATAATTTTTGATTGCATTCTTGCTATTAGTTATGGGGAGTTTATAATTCTTAGTGAAAATTAATTTTATGTTCAAATAAAGTTTGAAGATTAATTTGATTGATTGAACATAATTAATTTTTGATATATGAGTTGTCATTACCATTAGAGCCAAATTATTTAGCATTTTAAGTGTTTAAAACGGATTTTTGACATTTTTGTGCTTCATGCACCGATGCATTTAACAATGCATCGATGCATCCTTGAATATGCATCGATGCATAAGACCATGCACCGATGCATCCGTCGGGTTTTAGGTTTTAAAGGCTTCATCTTCTTTATTTTTCAAAACCTAAACTCTAAACTTCTCACGGCCGTTCGTCCCCCTCTCACCCTAAATCTCCATCTTGCTCAAAACCTTCGGGAAATCATCGGATTCTTCAAGATTTTTATCCTACAAACCTGCTACAATCATTAAATCGCTCAAAACATCTCCACATTCCCCTCAATCCAAATTTTTCAAGGTAATTTTTCAAAAACTCTATTTTATTAATTTTTGAACTTAGGACTCGTTTAGATTAGTTCTAGTTTGAAATAATTATCGGGCATTGGTTATATGATGATTCTAAACTAGTTTCTACAACGAATTTCATCAAAAAAAACATAATTTTTCAAAATTAAAATTTCGAATTTAAAAAAAAAATAAAAAAAATTAAGTGATAGTTTTGATTTAATTGTGTTGTTTTCATGAAAACTATACATATTATGATATTATTTTAAAATAGTTTTCAAAACTTTGCCCATTAGGATTATGTTAGAGAACCTTGAATTATTGAGGACTCATTTGAGTTTTGGGATTGATTTTTGTGCATACATGTGTTTTTAAATTGCAGGTGATATTTCTTTTCCGATTTCCCTAACCATGTCTAATCCCAAACGCCCTAGGTCATCCTCGAGTCGGTCTCACCAAAACCGTCCTCCCGCTCCTAGACCTCAAAATCCATCCAATATTCCTTTATCCCTCATTAGTATTTGTTTTAACATGCCTGAAAACCGTAGGGATGAATTGTACTCTAGGTACATGAACTCCTTCCAATCCTATCGTATTAGGGAAGAGCGTATTCCTTCTCTACAAGCTATGATAAAACTTGAATTTGAATACCTCTCAATTCTTCGCCGATGGAAGTTTGATAAACTCTTTTCTCTTCAACCCATCGTCTTTCACCAACTTGTCCGCATCTTTTATTCCAATGCGGTTTGTATTCAGAACACAACTCAGTGCGGTACTATAGCGATTAGATCCTATCTTTTAGGACAATATATCACTATTACTTCTGAATCTATCGCATCTCATTTTGGTTTAGATGACGAGGGTTTATTTAATGAGAAGGAAGATGTGGAATATCCATATCTCCCTAATGCTAGTGTCAGTACCTTTAGGTCTCACCACGATCGATTTCTTCACTTAATGATCTCTTGGTGGTTTAGACCATCCGCAGGTCGGTACTCCACACTACGTACTACATACTTATGGTGGATGCACTGTATAAAGAACAAAAAGAAAATCAATTTTCCACATATTGTCTTTAGCGCGCTTGTCGATATCATAAACATAATTCGCTCAAAGCATGTAGAAACCCTACCTTATGGTTGTCTACTAAGCAATTTGTTTATCAAACTCGGCCTAGATGTCTCCCTTGACAATCCTATCCCGCTCCAAAACCCAATCAATATCACATCCTTAAAGAAATCGGATTGGAAATTGGATGAGAACACTGGACTATGGTCTTTTCGACCCGGTAAGCAAACCCCGGGAGCTAGTTCTTCACGAGCTGCTCCTAGTTCTTCTCGTGCTCCTCCTCCTCCTCCAGCTCCTGACACTGATGATGATCCAGAGCTTCAAAGGCTTATGAGAGATATTGACGAGGAAGTACCAGCTCGGCAAGATGATAAAACGCCACCTTATTTCCGATCTTTTCTAGAGTCGTTTGATCTACGTTTTGCCTCCATTGAGTCTACGATTTCTGAGTTTCAGAGGGAGATGCGTGATCGTATGGATGCTCTGACTCTTGAAGTTCGAGCTCATTATCCTCCTCCTCCCGATCCTCCGATGGAGTAGACTTACTTGCCATGCTTTCTTATTCTTAAAACTTGGATTTGATTTTTGTGGTTTGATTGATACTTTGAACTTGATTAGTTGTTGGATGTTTGTTTGAGGATGCTTGAACTTATATATTTGGTTTGACATTTTAACGCTTTCTGTTTATTAATTTTGCATCATTAGAAATTTATAACCAAATTATGCCATTTCACATTTTATTATGAATATTGTTTGTGAAAACTAATGGCTAATCTCTCTTTTGATTGTGATCTTAGCAGCCTATTATTAATAAATCAATTGGCTAATGTTTTTCAAAATTCTTGTTTAAAACGTTTTTATAGAGTCTTTTTGATTTAACAAAAAGGGGGAGAAAATTTAAGATATGCTATAGTAAGGGGGAGTAAGTTTTTCAAAATCGATTTCAAAAATAATTTCTTAAACAAATCTTAAAATTACTCAAATGTTTTGTTATATCAAAAAGGGGGAGATTGTTGAAAACATTTTTGATATTTCGATATAAAAAATTAAGTTAAATGAATTTTAAGATTTTACAAATGATGTTACAATTTTATATTCGATTCAATTAACCGAATATCAAATTATTACTCCAAGTTTTTCAAGATCAATTTTAAACCTTACTAAATGTGTAAAATTGTGATTTGTACTTAAACTATTTTTAAAACAATTTTCACAAAGTATTTTGAACCAAAATCAAAGCCTAAATTCAATTATTTGAGGTGATGCACCGATGCATCAACCATGCATCGATGCATTAGTGAATTAATTGAATCATCGAATGCATTCCATGCACCGATGCATTCTCCATGCATCGATGCGCTCTGAATATTTTCAAAACATCGAATGCATTTGATGCATCGATGCACAGCCATGCATCGATGCACGCAGGCTATTTTCAAACATCGAATGCATTTCATGCATCGATGCACACTTGGTGCACCGATGCATCAAGTGTTCCAACGGTCAAAATATTTGAATTTTACACTGATGCACCGATGCATCCTCCATCATGCATCGATGCATGAGACGCTCCACCCAGAAAAATTAATTGTTTTCACACAATAACGGCTCTATTGACTCCACTAATTATCACCAACGTTCAGAATTGATTCAAGGGGTATTTAAACAAGTTCTGAAGCCATTGATCAACAACAAGAAACATCAAGCAACTAGAATCAAGAGAGAATCAAAGAGAAAGCATCAAACCTCAAGTTTGAGCATTTCAAGCCTATTTTTCATCCAATATTCATTTGCTTTCAAGAACACTTTTGTACTCAATTGTATTTATCTTTGAGTGTTCTTTTCTTTGTTCTAGAATTGTGCAAACATCTTACCTTGTGAGGTTTTCTTGTAAGTTTGCAAATTTGTAATCTTCTCTTTGGGAAAAAGAGTGTTCTCAAGAGTTTGGTATACTCTTGAGAGATTTTGTAAGGTTATCTCTTTGGCCTCAAAAGAAAGAACAAATTAGTGAATTTATTGGAAAATCCTTAGTGTGGATAGCTAAGGTAGTGGACGTAGACTTTGTTTGAGAAAGTCGAACCACTATAAATCGCTGTGCAATTACTTTCAATTTTCTGCAAAAGCTTCCACCGAATTTTTAATTGCCAATTCACCCCCCTCTTGGCCGATTCCGTCGATCAATTAACTCAACAAAAATAATATCAATGAACCTGAATAGAAATTATTTTAATTAAAATTAATAGTATAATAAAATTCTAGTTGCAATTAAAAAGTCAAATGAGATATTTTCTATTAATTTAACATAACACATCATCTTTTTAATGACAAATGATAGTGTTGCAGTCATTTTATAACAAAATTTGAATTTTAATACTTATTATTTAACTATTAAAAGTTTGATGTCTAAATAAGAGCGGAACTAGAAATTTATTAGAGGGTTAGAATTTTTTTGTTTTCCATAAATATTTTTTTTTAGTTGAAGAGGGCTTAATAAATTTTTTATTTAATTTTTAAAAATACATAATTTTTTAATATTAATTAATAATTAAAAAAATTGGCGAGGGCCAAGCCTCCCTTGACCGTCAATGTGTCTAAAATGATTATTTTAAAATAATTTAATAACTATTTATAAAATTATTAGTGAACTTGAATGTATTTATTCTAAAATTTTTCGTGAATTATTTGTTATATTGCATTCTTCAGTGGAAAAAGGACACAATTTTCAATTTATAAAATTATTAGTGAACTTCAATTTATGTCTATCTTCCAATTGTCTGGCTTGTAGCAACCAGACAAGAAAAAAAGTTCCTCGATTTCATGTAAATTTGAAAAATCACACACCAAACAACATAATAACTTTACTATTGATGCCCTCAAACTTAAAGAATTAAAGAACTTTTCAGTTTTAAAATGAACTCAATAAATGATTTATGTAGTTAAAGTGAGTATTATTTTTTCTTGAGATTATGAGTTCGAGTATATGTATATGTAAGATATATGTATATTGTTAATGATTAAAAAAGATTATGAACATATATTATTTTATAATCATCCCAGATTTTTTTTAAAAACGTCTTTAATTTTAAAATTTGTGAAATCAAATAATAACCCATTTAAATTTTATTATTTATTCAATTTTGAAGACATCATTCATTTCAAAATTTAACAACTTACTATTAATTTTATTTTTTATATTTATATTTTTTTTGTAATTAGATAATTTACTTTGATAAAAAAAACTAAAAAAACAAAGTTACAGTTTTTTAGGAATAATTTTGGATTTTTAGAATTGGAATAACGATAAATTGAAGATTATGGACCACCAAAAACCCCTGAAATCTGGTTAATGGTGAGTGTTCTTTGTCAAATTTTGATATTAGTATGGATACAAGAACAAAAAAATATAAGTTTTTTTTTTCTTTTTTTAACTTTTAAATAATATATTTAAAATTAAGGTAAACTATTCAAATGATCACTTAACTATAGGGTTTGTGTCGATATGACCATCATATTTTTAATTTTGACAATATGACCACATAACTAATTAAGTGGTTTCAATGTAGCTACTTACTGTTAAAAACATACAGTTTAGCTGATGTGGTTGTTATTAACTAACAGCAAGTTAGAGGTCTACATCAATTAAACCGTATGTTTTTAACAACAAGTGGCTACATTGAAACCACTTAAATAGTTATGTGATCATATTACCAAAATTAAAAGAATGATGGTCATATCGACATTAATCCCACAATGAAATAGCTATTTGAGTGGTTTACCCTTAACATTACTGTTGGGATTTGAAGAGGCTCAATTGAACAACCGAAAGAGTTGCAAGGGGGTGAATAGGTAATAATTTGTTTAGGGAGTAAGGAGATAAAAGATAAGACAATTGACACAGATTTATAGTGGTTCAACTTCTCAACTAAGTCTATATCCACTACCTTAGCTCCTCAATAGGATTTTCTAACAAATTCACTAATTTGTTCTTTCTCTTTTCAATGATCAAGAGTAACCTTTACAAACTCCATATCTTTTTAGTTGGATAAGATAAGCCCATTTACCAAAGGATAAAAGAAGTAAACAAATAAACCTTTCAAAGGTAGGTGTTTACAAAGAATTAAGCTCACTAAAACACAATATTTACAAGAGAATATATAAATAAGAATAAAAAACTATTCTCTTGTGTTTGATTGCTTGGATAGGTGTTCTATCCCTTCTTCAAGTGTCCTCAACTTGTATTTATATGTTGGAATGTTGTTATGATCGTTTCTAGCCGTTGGGAGTGCTTTGGAGCCGTTGGGGATCAATTTTCGTGCAAAATAAAACTGCTCAGAACAGAGGGTATCGGTACTCCTAGAGGGAGTATTGATACTACCTTTGTTTATATTTAAATCAACTAGCTATTACTAGCTGTGAGGGACTGATGGTATCGATACTACTATGTAAAGTAGTATCGGTACCCCTTTGGTTATCGGTACCATTTTTGCATTCTGGAATTTGAGTAATGCTTGTAGTATCGATACTACCTAGTGAGTATCGATACTTTACTTACCTTTGGTATCGGTACCAAATGAACAATATCGATACTGTTCATGAGGTCACTACTGTAAGAACAGTATCGGTACTACTTGTACAAAAACGTATTTTGTGCTCAATTCCAAGTAAAATGGACTTTCAATTATTTCTGAAAACTTTGAACAAATTTAATTCAAGTCCAAAAACATTTTTGCTTAAATTGTTATATCAAAATATAGTTCAACAATCTCCCATTTTTTATATAACAAAACATTTGAAATTTTTTTTTGGCAAAACTCCCCCTTAATAAAATATTTAATGAAAAAGATACCAATTATTGAAAAATAAGTGAAAATATTCAGCTCCCCTTTTCATTAAGAAATTGAATTTTTCAAATCAAACTTCTCCCCCTTTTTGTTAGATCAAAAATAATTCAACTTTAAAGTTCAAAAATAACTTTGTCGAGTAAGTGATAACTTTTACATTAAAAACCATTTGAAAAATCAAAGCTCCCCCTCGAAAAGTGCATTCCAAACAAAATTTTGACTTTAAAAGCTTTAAACAAAATTGAATTTCAACAAAGAGTAACAAACATGTTAGTGACACATGAAATTCAATATATCCAAGTCTAAAATGTATTATGCGATACCAAATTGAAATTAAGTGCATATGCATAAAGCTTTCCAAAAATGTTATGCATTTGAAAAATTGATATCAATTGTTAGAAAGATATCATTTATAATAAATCACTTGCATAACCATTTAAAATTAAGGTCAAAAATTTAAAGTTTGTAAAATCAAAGCATTTGAAAAGTTTATATCAATTGTTAGAGATTTATCATTTGCATTGAAAATCAATTTTGACCAAAATTCATTATGATGAACTAAAATTATGAAAAATCATTAAAACTTTGAAATGTTCATCATAACATCTTTTTAACATACATGATATGAAAAACAAAACATAATCATTTAAAATCAAAACTCATGCATGCATAAACTTAAATGAGCAACCAAATAACCCAAAATAAAAACAATAAGCTTAGAGGTTACCCATTCCTTTTTTAATGTGGTTAGAGCATATTGATTTCTTCATTTTCATCATCATTAATCCCACACACCTACAAGAGACATTTATTTGGATTATGGTATCCAAATTGCTTTGGATCATTGAACATTAGTTTCAATGCCCCTTGTTCCATTAGGAACCCATACTTGTTTAATTTTAAAAGATTTTCTTTTCTTTATGGGACAAGTATGTTTCAAATGACCATAAAAATGACAATGTAAGCATTTTTCCATTTTTAAACATAATGAGTTGTTTTTAGAAATTAATTCTTTTTCTTTTGTTAAGCTTTCACGCTTAATTTTCAAATCAAAATTTTCTTTTTCTAAATCATTGATTTTGACTTTTGAAAGCTCTAAATCATTTTTCAAAATTTCATTTTTGATTTTCAAACTCAACTTTTGTTTTCAAAGCCAACTCATTTTCAACTTTAAGTTTTGAAATTAATTTCTTATATTTGGAATTCATGGTCTCAAATTCCAAATACAACTCATTATAAGCATCTTGTAACTCATCAAAAGAATGTGAATTTAAATCATTTGAGTTAGAAGATATAATTTAATCTTCTTCGATGGCCATGAGGCATAGATTAACTACCTCATCTTCATTATTGGAGCCATCTTCATCACTCCAAGTTGTCACAAATGTATTTTTCTTGGATGATCCCTTCTTCTTTAGGAGTGGACATTCATACTTGACATGCCTCGTTCTTTGACAATTAAAGCACACCGGGGGACCCTTCTTCTTACTCGATTCATGCTTCACTTCCTTGGAAGACATGAATCTCTTGAACTTTTCGAAGATCTTGGCCATCTCTTCTTCTTCATCATCTTCATCCACCTCTTCATTTGAATCTTGATAACTCTTATCGGTGGACTTGAAGGAAATGCCTACCTCATTCTTATTCTTGTTTTACTTCTCTTCATCTTCTTCCTCTTCCTTCACCATCAACTCATGAGTTAGAAGAGAACCAATCAGCTCGTCGAGAGTGAGAGACTTTAGCTCTTTAGCTGCAATAATCGCCTTCTTCTTCGATTGCCAAGACTTTGGAAGAGAGTAAATCATCTTTCTCACAAGCTTGTCATTAGGGATTACTTCTCCAAATCCCTTTAGACCATTGAAAATTATGGAAAATCTATCCGTTATATCTTTGATGTCTACATCAGGTTTCATCTTGAAGTTCTTGTAGTTATGGTTGAGAAGACTTATCTTGGTTTTCCTCACTTCATCGGTTCCTTCATGAATGACTTGGAGCTTATCTCGTATCTTCTTGGCATTGGAAAAAGAGGAGACTCTTCCATATTCATCCGGGCCTAATCCACAAAAGAGAATGTGCATAGCCTTAGCATTGAGTTGGAACTTCTTATTCTCTCCATCACTCCAATCGTCCATCTCGTCGTTAGAATGGTGTAACCTTTCATGATTAAGTTCAAAGCTTCTAGATCGTTGGCTTGAATGAAGAGCATCATCATATTCTTCCAACAGACATAATTTGCTCCATTGAAGTAGGGTGACTTGTTGACCGGTTGTGAATCTTCAATGTAATAGGTACCGGAGGTTGAAGCCATCTCTTTGTTGGTTGTGTCGGGAATCGATAGAGCTTCTTCGAGAATCGTCTCAAGGATGTGAAACTTTCTAACGAGTCAAGCTCTGATATCAATTGTTGGGATTTGAATAGGCTCAATTGAACAACCAAAAGAGTTGTAAGGGGGTAAATAAGCAATAATTTGTTTAGGGAGTAAGGAGATAAAAGATAAGACAATTGACACAAGGATTTATAGTGGTTCGACGTATCAACTAAGTCTACATCCACTATCTTAGCTCCTCACTAAGGATTTTCTAACAAATTCACTAATTTGTTCTTTCTTTTTCAAGGATCAAGAGTAATCTTTACAAACTCCCTATCTTTTTAATTGGCTAAAATAGAACCAAAAACCCCTTTACAAAAGGATAAAAAAAGTAAAAAAATAAACCTCTCAAAGGTAGGTGTTTACAAAAAATTAAGCTTACTAAAACACAATATTTACAAGAGAATAGACAAATAAGAATGAAAAACTCTTCTCTTGTGTTTGATTGTTTGGATAGGTGTTCTATTCTTTTTCAAGTGTCCTCAACTTGTATTTATGTGTTGGAATGTTGTTGAGGTCGTTTCTAGCCGTTGGGAGTGTTTTGGAGCCGTTGGAGATCAATTTTTGTGCAAAATAAAACTGCCCAGAACATAGGGTATCGATACTCCTAAAGGGAGTATCAGTACTACATTTGTTTATATTTAAATCAACTAGTCGTTGGGGCCTGATGGTATCGATACCCCTTTGGTTATCGGTACCATTTTTGCATTCTGGAATTTGAGCAATGCTGGTAGTATCGATACTACCTAATGAGTATCGATATTTTCCTTACTTTTGGTATTGGTACCATATGAACAATATCGGTACTGTTCATGAGGTATCGATACTGTAAGAACAATATCGATACTACTTGTACAAAAACGTATTTTGTGCTCAATTCCAAGTAAAATAAACTTTGAATTATTTTTGAAAACTTTGAACAAATTCAATTCGTCCAAAAACATTTTATTAATTTAAAATTTCTACGATTAATTATTAAAGATTGAATTGCTATGGTTAGAACATTTTATTAAATAAGTACTCATTAATACAAACTAATGACGTTAATATTAGAAGGTGATGTGATGCCATAAGAGAAGGACAATAATTCGAGCTGTGCAACGGAAATAAATGGGCGATTTTGACAAAATTTATTTGGCGGTTCGGTGGGGGTTAAAGCTACTTGCCAAGGACGTCGGCAGGGCGGTCGGACACTGATGCGAGGTGCTTGATTCTATCCAAAATTTTTAATGTTCAACACATGTTTTGACCATGCATTATAATCAAACTTTGGGTAAAATATCCAAATGTCCAACGACCATCTCGGATGCTTTCTTTTAGTCACATAATCAACAAAACTAAATAGAAAATTTCAAAAAAGAAATAAAATTATAAAAAAATATTATTAATTTGGACAATACAATTTTTTATTAGTTTGGATGATTACAATATAGTATTTATTTAAAAAAAATTGAACCAATTGATAATGAACCATATAAATTATTTAAGTATCAAATTGATAAAAATGTAAATTTAAAGTACTAAAAGAGTCGTTTTCCTTTTTTATTATCAGGTCAACGGATAACAATAAAATTAAACTAAAATTAGGATGAAGACCAATATTTTTAAATTAAAAAAAAATACATAAACTCAATTTTGTAAAAATAAGATATGAAGACTAACTTTAAATTTTAAAAATAGTACAAGGACTTTTGATATATTTAAACTAATATTTTATAATGTGCATCTTAGAAGAATTATAGATATAAATAATTAAATATTTTTTAGAAAAATTTTGATATATCACTTTTGACACTAAGCTGCTGTTAATTAAACAGAAAGCAATAAGACAAGTTGGCCGTGGAAAATGAGAAAAATTTACGTTAGAAATAGAACAGGGATTTTGGGACAATGATGGGTTGACATTCTATTATTTCCCGTGTATAATAGTCAACTTGCTGTTAGCCGTTTTTAAATGTCAGCAACTCAGTATTGCTACATCAGTTGAGGCCTAGCATTCAGCCATTACAAAGATTACAACCACCGCTTTGTTGTCTTTGTTGAAGGGTTAACTGGAGGTGGTGTCTTGGCATTCCTGTTATTGCTCGTAGGTGTACCTAGATACCGAAAAAAGCTTCGACTATCAACACAAAATGCAAGTGTTCAAAGAATCTAGTAAGGGGAGAATGAGTTGACACTTACTTGACTCGATCGGCTTCCCCCCGAGAGAAGATCTGCGGGACCTGTAAGCTGTTTGGACACCGGTAAGTGACTCCCTACGTGCTGCTTTTGCATGAGCCATGACTGGTGACTTCAAATCATTTATGTCCCTTGTGATAGGTGACTTGACTTCTAACGTGTTCTGTAGGTTCCTGCAAATTTATGCAGAGATGTTCAGATTGAAGTACAATCAAGAAGGCATTGTTGTTCACATCTTTGGATACAATATCGGTAAGGACCAGAGTTTCACCTACCTCTTTTCAGATCCACTGATCAGCTTCCCGATGGTTGTATGCAGAGATTTCCTTATTTGAGATCCTTTGCCACTTGCAGTTCGGGGCTCGGTAGAAAGTACACTTTGCATGGCATTCTGAATGTCATTTCTAGCGTGTACTTTTGGCTCAGGTGTATTTGGTAACTGAAGCCTAGGAATTTTCGTTCGACAATCTGTCTTCAGCGCTTGTTTTTGAAAGAAAGAACTAGTAGGACTTCGAAGAGCTTTAGAATGGTAAATCTCCATCATTGAGCTTCCATTGCTGAGATTCCCAAACTGTTCTGCATCTTGAAACTGACTATATTTCTGTGCAGATACTGTGCTAGCATGTAAAGACTTACTAACATCCGCAGGTAGTTTTATCTGACTATTGTCCTTCCCTTCCGAGCTCAACCTCCTCACCCGAGTTAGAGTTGATGGGGTTTTTGGTCCTCTCCTGTCTTCAACATTCATTGCCTTCTCAGACTTCATGGTGCTGCTGCCATTCTCAATGCTCAACCTTCGAATACGTGGAGGTGTTCTCTCCATTGTTGCCCTTTGTTTACCAAATGGAGATTTAGGTTCTTTTATTTTGTAGGAAGGTGTGCTAGGTGCTTCCTTATTAGCCAATGCCTTCTTGAGGTTTTCAATCTAAAAAAAGTTATTCAATAGTTACAAAAGCAGCCCTCAAGATAACAGCCAATTCTCTCAAATGTTGAATTGCTGAAGTATGCTTACCTGCTCTTTGAGCTGCATAACCTCACTGCTTTCTTTATTCAAACGAGCAGCACCGAGTTCCACCGTTGAAACTCTCCGAGCAAACTTCAAAGTACTAATTGTTTCTTCAAAAGAGTCTTCCTCCGGACTCACATGAGCAAACATCAGTGTCTTAGCATGTCCACCTAGAGATTTCCGTATGAAAAATATCAATAAAAAAATCATAGAAGACAAATAACTTTCACCATGAAAGAACTCGAGTTTGTACATCTTCAATTACATTAAGCAAGAAAGGCAAAATACTATACAAGCTTCCTACTTTTTGGTACATTTAAGGACCTTAGTTCGCTCAGGTGTATTCAGTAACTGAAGTCTAAATTGAGAGAAGTGTGTGCCATTATGAAACTATAAGTTGGAGATTTTGTTAATATTAACAACCTAATGAGTCCTGCAAGAGAAGAGTGAGTTTGCTGTTTCTGTAAGGGATATGAGAATTCTTCTGAGCCAAAGCTGTGATGACATCTCCAAGGCAAGAAAGGGACTTATTGATATGTTGAGCCTCCTTTAGCCTATCTCCCGTAACTTCTGATTTGTCCACCCTTTCGCTTCCTGCTAGGTCCACCAAATGCAAGCAACTACGAAGCATGTTCCCATATGCATCTTTCCCATGCAAATGTACTGTTAGGATACTGCAAAGTAAAACACACAATCATCATCTGAAAACAACTTGAACAACCCTTTAATTTCTACATCCTCGCTCTACTAAATGAAAAGCACTCTTCTATTAATGAAATCAAGCCTTCATAACTAACCTGTGGGAGCGGCTACTTCTATTATTGATTGCAGTTGAACAAACAACACGGTTCACCTCTCCATATTTCATTAGATTTAGCACATCACTTGGGGACTTCACTGTATGCAACGTAGCATCTGGAAGGCTTAAGCCATTATCAGTAGTGCAGCTACGAACCTCTAACTTGTGCACGTTAAGGTTACCAAAAGCATTTACATGAGTTCTTTAAAAATTGCAAAGAGAGAAGGCAAATTATTATTTGTAAGACAGAAATTAGAAAGAAAGGATATTTGGCGGATGATGAATCTTCTGAAAGAAGGTCTCTGATTTGTTCATTATATATCTCCACCATTTGAACTTTAATCTCGTAACTTATGATATCTTCCCTTTGATTAGAAATTTCAAAGAGATCACTAAGAGCTAGATAATTAATCCCCAAATCCTTAGTTGATCCTCCTGATGGACCACTCTGTCACCATAAAGACAAGTCAGATTAAAGAAAAGGTAATTAAGGGAAAAACTTGGAAAAATAATGCAATAAGTGTAACTACCTTTTATCTTGTGCCATAAGCAACAGGTGAAAAATGAAAATTAAAACATGGCAAATCACCGAATTTGAAGACCTATGTTATCAGGATTCAGGGAGAAGTATATGTCCAACCTTATGTAAAATTCTTTTTCATATATTGGACCATTAACTGCATATCCATGTATGAATATATGTAGGATATAAATGCTAGACATGGGTACTTTAAGGTCAAGATAACATAGGCCTAGACCATATAAATACTGACCATGAAAAATTGTACCAAACTAAGACTAAATCAGATAAAGTAACTATTGCTTGCCACTTTTTTTTAATATGAAAGAAAATTGAAGGTCTTACCATAGTATAAGTTTTGCCTGATCCAGTTTTACCATATGCAAAGATGCAAACATTATAACCATCCATGACAGATCGAATCAAAGGCTGAGTGTCATTAAACACATCATCTGAAAAATAAGAGTCATGGTGTAAAGAAATCAAATCCATGTACAAGATAAGACATCATAAACAATTAGCCTGAATTTTCTTACAATTTACCTTGTGTTGCACTTGGACCAAAAACACGATTAAACTGAAAGACTTTTCTTCCATCCTTTTTAGATTTCAATGGGTCCGAAATCACAAGTGAACCATCCTCTCCAATAAAATCTATTACATTTCTTCCTTCAGCACAGAAAGTAGGTCTAATTCTACAGAATACTCGAATATGTCCTGGAGGTAAACTTTTTTCAGAACATGACTGAGAGATTCCAAATTAAAACATAGCTAAGATGCCTAGTTAACCATTATTATATACCTTTCAAATCCTGTACCAAATTATATAACTTCCTGTTCTCTTCCGCCACCTTGTGATATTGAACTGCAGCAGTGGACATCTCTTCTACTTGACTTCCTGAGACCGTACACAAGAATAGACACATTTAACTTGCTACAAAATAATCTCAACAAGGGTTACTCAACTTAGGTACAAGATGACTGCTAACGTAACATACCTATATTTTTCAAATCCTTTTGCAGTTGTGATTGCAAGTCTTCAAACGCTCTTTTTGTTGTAGACAACAAATCCCTGAGGTTCTGAAAATAAAATTAAAAACACTACGATAAATGAAGCAGCAGGCAGAAATTAATGCATCTCACATGTTAGAATAATCCAAAAACGAGAATGAATCCTTGCACTATTTGTTGTGAGGAATAGTAAACTATTAGAATGCAACATTTTCCATCTATGTTACCAGACTCTTCGCTTTTTTCCTGGAGAATTTGTGATCAGTCATTTATTTGAACTTAAAATATGGGTATAATCCTTTAAATGCACGAAAATTTAAAAGGTTGAGCATAACACATACATGTATTCAACACCCAGTGGTTATTTTCCATAATGCTTTTTGTAACAAATACAGAGTAGGTGAAGCAAAAGAAATACATACTGAAAGTTCTTTTTCCTGCATTTTCAATAAATTCAAGTGGTTGTGATTTGCCTTTTTCATGTTAGCTCTTGATCCCTACAGAAACAATGAAGCGGCACTTGTCAGATTTTGCAACAAATATGGTAATCAATGCAAAACCGGCAGATAAGGTTGTTATGTAGGCGTACAGAACATGTTAAGGAGAGCTAAATATCTCCACGGCCACATACACATAATGATACTCAAGCAAAAATACCAACAATCTTTTAATGAATAATTTCAGACTCTCGTAAGTATTTTTATTTTACATGTTGAATTAGAAGCTGCACTATTTGTAATTTATATTTAAATGAAGGGTTTTAAAATTTACTATTCGCCACTGAAGTTTGCATTTTATTATCGAATTGATAGCTAAGTGAGGTTATAGTTACTAAAAGTAATTACAAGTTTATGCAAAGTCAAAAGCTATGTTTTCTTATTCTTCATTTTTCTTAAAATACTCATGTCCAACATCTATGTCTAAAAATACTCAGACATGGATATGGATATGATCCTCCAAAATATATGGAAAAACTTAGAAAATGTTGAGTATACACATGAAAGGCATATATCTATTTCCTACAGTAACCTGATTGTGGATAACAAAGGTAAATATGTTATTATTCTGGCAGACTGGCACTAAAACATGTAGGCCTCATCAATTCAGCAAAAAAAAAAAAAATTATATAGATGGTGAGAATATATACCTGACATTGTCTGAATGAAGATATATCCTCTAGAGGCATAGATGTAGAGTGAACAGCAGACCCTTTACTTTCTTTTACAAAATCCTTAAACATTGATTTCAGCTGTTTTGGAGCAAAAAGGAGATGATTATAATCAATCAAAGATTTACTGAAAACATAAGAAAGGGCAGTGAAAAAAAAAGAGAGTGCGTAAAAGCACATAAAACACAGTAAGGACACAATGAGACTGAGTTCATATCACCAGAAGTTGGAGCTAGGTGGGGAAATAAGCTATCTACCCTAATGATTCATTTATACAAATTAGTGTTTTTTATAATCAAGATATAGACATATAGGTGACAGCTACCTTTTGCACTTTAATAGTAAAGAATGACGGCGGGAAAAGAAAGGAACCAGCTGGTGCCTGGTACTGAATTAAGTTTCGAGATATCCATAATTTTAGAATTTAGTCCATATAAAGCAATCTTATGGGGTAATTTCTCAGAAGTATAGATTATATGAAATTTCAATAAGAGAAAATGAGAAGTGTTTCTTGGCTTCTCTGAGCTCACCTCAGGGATCTTATTTTGAAGTTGCTCCTCCAAGCAACTTGAAATCATCTTGCTCAATACTGAATCCTGTTACACAAGAGAGTTTAGTACATGATTTCTTGAATAGAACAAGGTCAATATACGAATAATATATACGTATATTACCAGATTTCTATTACGGAAAGAACCCAAAAAGTTGTCATCGATGTTTTCCTTTGCCTCAACCATGTAGTCAGCAAGTAACTTCACAATTGTGTCTGCAAACACATGCATCACACAGACGTAAATTAATAAGGAATTTGATTAATATTCTCGCTAAAACACTGTTTTCTTTGGATGATACATATGTGAAAAGAAATGCATATAAATAGTTTTAGTAACAAAAGCTTGTAGTACTAATTATCTTGTTTAAACACTAATGCACATTTCATTTTTAGTTACTAATTAAAAGAATCAAGAAAGCCTCTGACAAAATGGGAAAGAAATACATCAAAGAAAGACGAATCAAAACCTTCAAGTTTATGGTTTTCATCATGGGCAGGTGGTTGTTTATCACCAGCAGCAGACATGTCCAACCGCCTACAAGATTCTGATGACGCTAGCGAGTGGATCTTAGCGGAAGAATGCATAACAATGGGAGACCTTGTAAGCTTATAATATCCATTACCAATTCCACAATTAATCTGCTTACATTCATGGTATGACTTCAGGGCTAATATGCAGTCCACAACCTTAGCTGCAGACCCTGCCTCCACTTTGTCCTGGTCCATTATAATTGACTTCGTTTATGATTTTCAACATAAAATTGTGACCAAAAACTACAACAATTATTCAATGTAGAATCCGACTTTACCCTTTCGAGATCACAAGCTTCAAATGCTGGCAGTTTAAGCTCTTCAATGGAAACTAGAAAATTCCTAACGTTTTCAAAGTATTGATAGGCTCGTGGAGGCTGAAACTCCCTGTTGAATGATTGTGCATGTGAATTGCTCTCAACAACCTTAAAATTCATGGGAAAGGTGTCAATTTTATAACATACGAATGAACTAAACGTGGAACAAAAGATAGTAAAACAGATGATACCTTGGCGACTGCACCAGGATGGATCTTGTTAATGACATTGCAAAGAATCAAACCATTTCTCAAGCAAGAAATGAACTCTTTCTCTGATGGCTGGCCTGATATCCCCAGTGGGCCAATTAAGGTTTCTAACCAAGCAAAAGCCACGTATCTTCTCAAAGCTACAAAAAACAATGAATATCATCTGTTTTTTTTTTGCAAATTCATTGACAAAAAAAACTATACTTTTGAATATCATCGAACTTTTTTTCTTAAATAAAGGAACCGTAATTTGCAATGAAAAAAAAGAAGTGGAAATCGACTTTCTTGTTTCTTTTCCAAATTCCAATCCCTTGATAACATAAAAAGAAAGGAGTAAAGAAAACGAACCGGCTTCTTCGGCTTTCCTAGAAGCCAAATTGAGGTCTTGGAATCCAGTTCTTGTAACAGTCTCCATTTCGAATCCCTTTCTTCTGTTCTTCCTTTCAAATATCAAATCAAACTCATCATATCAGAACAAGGCAACAAAACCCATTAATCCACTCTTCTCCGTATACATTAAAAACTAAAACTTGGGGGGGGGGGAATTGAGAGAAGGAACATACTTTTGGGAATCTTTTAAAACAAAAAATTTGTAGAGTAAGGAGAGAAATGCTGTAGCCGCAGTCAAATTAGGATGTTTAATTCTGGTCTGTGGGATCTCTCTCTCTCTCTCTCTCTCTTTGTGTGTTTGCTTTGATATTGCGATCTTCTAATTTTGTTTCTTCCAATGGTCCTGGCTTCGGTTTTTGGAAAGGATCCGAAGCTCTGGAGTTCAAAATCGTAACGTTAACTTTAGAGCAGAAATTTGAATTCAAATACGTAGGACCACGCGGGGGACAATCCTGTCCGTTGCATATGCCACGTGGAATATTTGAAATCTGCGGTGTGTGCACTCATAGTCTACAGCAGAGTTTACCTTTCCAGTAAAATATTTATATTTGTCATACAACCCAACAAGCATTGGTGCTCCAAGTTTATTCAAAATTTTGAACAAAAATATTAAACTCAAAAAAGAATTTAAATAAAATTATATTAGTTTAAAATATAGATTGATTTGGAATCTAATAAGTCCAACCCATTTTTAATATTATAATATTTTTATTTTATTTTATATTACATAGAAAATTAAATATTTATTTGATAACTTGTTAAAAAAGTTCAATCAATTAAAAATTAAGCAAGCGTTTGGTTTTAAAAAATTACGAATTATTTTTATTTTTTAGAAAATAAAAAGCGTTAAAAGTAAATATGTTTGGTTATGAAATTAAAAAATAATTTTCAGAAAATAAAAATAAAAATGAGTGAAAATTTAAAAACATAAAAACAATATATGTGTTTAGCATCTTCACTAAAATTGTGTTGAAACTTTAAAATAAAACATGATATTTAGATTTTAAATTAATTTATATCAGTTCAAATTCTTCTAACAACGATTGGCAATGTGCTGGAATTTATGAATGGAACGTAACTCAATCACGTTTGACAATCCAACGGAAGATACATGATTAGTGCCTGAGCGAAGCAAACATCTACAAATATTGACTTGTAAAGCACGGGAAGAAAGTAGAAGCCAATCAATACAAGACCCAATTAAGGTGCAAGAATCAGCTCACTGAAATCCACTGGATGTGGAATGGTGCAAGAAGTCCGAATGATGACATTGCATCTTGTGGAGGGGTACTGCGTGACTCAAACGATAACTGGAAATTAGGATTTGCACAATTCATTGGAATTTGCTCGATACTTGAGGCGGAACTATGAGGGACACTTGTGGGACTCTCTTGCGCTTGGGACATTGGGTTGCGTAAGATTCTGTTAGAATTGGATTCAATGGATACCTTTCGACTTCTGCAAGGAGGTAAGATCAACTAGGAAGCTCTTCTCTATTACAGCACATATATGAGCTGCTTAGACGTAAATGGAGTGTCAAAGTTCAACATATAAGACGAGAAGGAAATACAAATAGCCGACGTTATGGCAAAAAACGTTAATGAGGAAAGACTATGAAGTTCGCCTGGGCAACTCACCACCACCGGAGGTTTTGTAGCTGCTTCAGGAGGCCACGACGTAGTCCATGCAAGTTTAGTTAAGTCTGTTGGGTTTTTTTTTCCAATATAAAGAGATTATTTGTTATAAATTCTTAATAAAAAATATGAAGAATGATAAACATATATGATCTATTAAGTTAATGAACAATGTTTTTAGCGTGTTTCATTTGATTTTATTTCTATACCAAAACTATAAGTTCAAACCCTCATGTGCGTCCTAAACCAGTAAGGAAGTCTACAAACCGCAACCAAACAGAAAAGGTTAAAAGAATGAAGTGAAAGAAAAATAAATAAACTAGAAAAAGGGGAAAAGTGTCGAGGGCAGGAGGGGTACCTACCCAGGATTCTAATTAAAAAACAAGTAAAATACATGTTTAGTGCATCAACTATTACTTTTGTTCAGTTTTGGTCATGCAATTATTTTTTTAAATCAAATCTAACATTTAGTTTTTGCTTCATTTTGGTCATCTGCTATTAAAAAATGAACAATGATATTGACATGTCACTGTAAGATAATGTCACATCATCATTTAAGAAATTTAGAAAATATCACGTCAGTATTGCTAATAATTTTTTAACAATATGTGACCAAAAATGTAATATTAGATATGATTTAAAAAAAATAATTAAACAATCGGAATAAAAGTCTAACTTTTTTATTTTTCCTAAGGCCACATAAATCTCAAAAACGGATATGTTTATGATGTATGACGATGAGCGGCGATGCTACTGGTGCGATATACAACGGCGAGCAATGTTGCTCACAGTGGTGGACATGATCAAATTTTAGAATTCTAGAGAGAATAAAGTGGGAGAGAAGGCTAAAGAGAGGAGAAAGAAAATGAAAGGTAAAAATCCCTAAATTGTGGTATTTAAAGCCTATGAAACAATGTCATTTCGGAAAGACTCTTTGGATCTTAAAACGATGTCATTTTAGAAAAATCGACAAGTCTGTCTGGATCACATGGAAGTCAAATTCTTGGATAAATTGCACGTTTAGTTTCTAGCTATCATTTTTGTTTCATTTTGATCATTCGATTATTTTTTTTCTAAAAACACAAATAATATTAAGTTTTGATTTTATTTCGTCACTCATTGTTAAAAAGTTAACAAAACTATTGATATGACATTTTTTTATGGTGTGGCATGTCAGTATCATCTTTATTTTTTTAAGTGTGAATGACCAAAATCAAATCAGAACGTAATAATATATGATTTTGAATTAAAAATAATTTAGTGACCAAAACGAAACAAAAATATTTTGTTGTTTTTCATCATCTTCTAGAAAAAATCTCTTAAGGTTTTCTTCTCCTATTTTCCACCACCTCTAATGAAATTTTTGTTCTCTAACATTTTCTCATGTTACTCTAAACACTAATAAACTCATCTTATTATTTTTCATTATTTTATTGGTTTAAGTTTTTCTAAAAAAAATTTAAATTAAGTTCATAAAACTTCAAAACAAAATCTCTTTTTTGGGTTTGAGATTGAACAAATTTGGGGTGATTATTTGAAAATTCAAACAGTATAATTTATTATTTTGAGAAAACGAATAATATGTATAAAACTTAGACTAAAACAACCATAAATAAAGATTGAAGTATTATAAAATCTAAATTTTGATTATCAAAATTTCATTATCAAACGAATGATGGTGCACAGCAGTGACTTGAAGAATATGCCAATATCATTGTTTCTACAAAAAAAAAAAAAAAGAAAGAAAACACCATGCCATATGGCGTGAAAGCATTAACAATCCAATAATTAAAAAGAAAATTAGAAACATTAACGTATAATTACAATTTTCATAGTTTGATGATTAAAAATAAATGAAGTCAAAATTTATTGACTAATAGTGCAATTTACCCTTTATAGAAAAGGTATTGTAATGTAAAAAGCGTATTTTACATCCTGGCATTGATAGACGTGGAACATGCAAGCCTATTGCAAAAAACACAGTCTGTATATATATATAAATAATACATTGGGTTATGCCTTATGCGTGAGAATTGAGAAATAAAACCACCATTATGATAATCTTCCATTTTCTTAAATTCTGTGAGTTTACCATGAAACCCCATCAAGAACTCGCATCCCTTGGAAGCAGCAGAAGCTTCAACAATTTCAACTACAAAAGCGCAGGAAAGAATATCACCCCATCGAACTTTACTACTTGCCTCTCGATTCCTGCTGAAAACCCAGAAATCTCTGATAAACTCCTTCGATCAATCTCCTCTTCATCGTCCCCACGTTCTGCATTCCAAAGTTTCCACAGTGTTCGTTCCAGGTTCTCTTCCCTCCTCCGTTCCTTTATCAAAATGATGGCTTTCCCCAATATCGTCCCAACTCGCCTCTCTCTGACACATACCATTGGCCGTAAAGTAATGGGAACTCTCTTTGGCAACCGCCGGGGGCACTTCAGCTTCGCCGTCCAGGATGATCCTCGGTCTGAACCGGTTTTGCTACTGGAACTGGCCATGTCTACCTCTAGTTTGGTCAAAGAAATGTCGTCGGGTTTGCTCCGGATTGCGCTCGAGTGCAAGAAGGTTCCAAGTCGAACCGGCAAGCTGTTGCACGAGCCTGTGTGGACCATGTATTGTAACGGGAGGAAGAACGGTTACGCGGTGGGGCGCACATGCAATGAGTCATATTGGCACGTGTTGAGCACCATGCAAAGCGTGTCGGTGGGGGCCGGGGTTATTCCGGCGGTAGAGGATGCAGGGAAAGATGGTGGGGGTGAAGGTGAGGTGTTGTATATGAGGGCTAAGTTTGAACGAGTGGTGGGGAATCGTGATTCAGAAGCGTTTTACATGGTGAATCTTGATAGCAATGTTGGCCCTGAACTCAGCATTTTTCTTCTTAGAATATGAACATATTTGAAGATATAAAGATTATTTATTGTTTTTGTGATCATGATTTTGAAGCAAAAGATATTAGGTTTATTTGTAGATGGAATTGCTACATTATTGACTTTCTATAATCATTTTAAAGAAAAAATTGCTCAGACATTGTGATGGGATTTTTTTTATCACAGATGTGAGTAGAATTATTTTCTTAAATAAAGTAATTGTTACTATGTATATAAAGATCGTTCGGACAATGTGACATCTTTAAAAAAATATTCGAAATATATGATGTATTCTTCCTAACCGTATGCGTATTTGTAAATTTATAACATTATAGCCTTGTTAAAGATACCATGTTGTTCGGGCAGCCTCGGACGTATAAATATAATGTAGTAATCACTTTACCAAGAAAAACAATCTCTCACACCTGAGATGGATTTTAAGAGGCTTTTGAGCCCATAAAAGATTATTTCACTTTTAATATATGATTCAATATTCTCTTAATTTTACACGAAAAAATCCTTTTTATTTTTTGTATTTTTTCCGATGCCAGATTTAATTTGGGCGAAAAATATTTTTCGAGTTATATTTTTATTTATCGAAAATAGAAATATTGACTGATTTTAACAATTGATATTCGAGTGTACGAATATTAAAGAATTATTTAATTTCATAAATTGATATCCATTTCAATTATTATACTGATCAAGAGTCAATTATAGTTTAATTTATTTCATTTGAATTATTTTTCTCAATTGATGCTAATATTTTATTTTATAACAGCCTATTCTTCTACAAATAACTTAATCCAAAACTAAAATGAGTGGAAAAAACCAAACAAACCAATATTCAACCGGAAGGGAGCTGACGTGTCGTGGCCATCCCTTTTCTTATATGGCCACAACCGGATACGTATGCCAAGGCCAACCATGTATAGGGCCTAGTGGCAGGGTAGAATAAGCTTGTCCTCTTTTCAAGCATTTCAATGTTTTAGGTAGGGAGTGGGGATATGTCTTAATGTCCCCTGTTCGAGCTTTTCAACGTCTATAGGTAGCATTTCTGTTATTTTGTTTTCGCATATATGTAGGGGGTGGACAGCCGGCAGAGTTTGGGCTGATCCACAGGTAAAGGTATGTGTCTTGTGAACATCATCGAGGGCCGCCCCTACGGCCTAATCGATGGTGTGGGTGAGTCTTCTGTAACCCGATGTTTCTTTTGTTAATAAAACATTTTTCCCTCGGAGAAGTCCGGGGGTTGAGGTGTGCATCCGCTATGCCCCACGGGCTTAAATTATTGGTTGAGGGACCGTGTTGCTACAATGATCTAACGTGATGTTTATTCCTGTTTGATCAGATATACGAGATAAAGGCTGACTTGACTTGGGAAGAGTCCCTTTTCAGGTGCCGCACGGATTACAAATCTAGTTGGAAAAGGTAAGTCCGTGACATTTGGTATCAGAGCCGAATGATTCGTGGTAGATGAGATGTGTTCTTATTTCTTTTAAGGAATTTCGCCGAGCGCTTCAACATTAAGAGTTGGAAGGGGGACAGAGTTCATGCCGAGCGCTTCCAGTGGGGAGTAGGCCGGATGACCTGATCTTACGCCGGGCGCTCTAATGTATGGGGTAGGCAGGGTATTCCTATTTTCACGCCGAGCGCTTCACCGTTAAGAGTTGGAAGGGGGATAGAGTTCATGCCGAGCGCTTCCAGTGGGGAGTAGGCAGGATGACTTGATCTTACGCCGGGCGCTCTAACGTGTGGAGTAGGCAGGGTGTTATAATATCACGCCGAGCACTTCAACGTTGAGAGTAGGCAGGGGGGACAGAGTACATGCCGAGCGCTTCCAGAGGGGAGTAGGCAGGATGACCTGGTCTTACGCCGAGCGCTCTAACGTGTGGAGTAGGCCGGGTGAAACAAGATGTGCCTTAATGTCACGCCGAGCGCTTCAACGTTTAGAGTAGGCAGAGGAGACAGAGTACATGCCGAGCGCTTCCAGAGGGAAGTAGGCAGGATGACCTGGTCTTACGCCGAGCGCTCTAACGTGTGGAGTAGGCCGGGTGAAATAAGATGTGCCTTAATGTCACGCCGAACGCTTCAACGTTGAGAGTAGGCAGAGGAGACAGAGTGCATGTCGAGCGCTTCCAAAGGGGAGTAGGCAGGATGACCTGATCTTACGTCGAGCGCTCTAACGTATGGAGTAGGCAGGGTGTCCCAGATTCACGCCGAGCATCTCAACGTGTAGGGTAAGCAGGGTAGACAGAGTTCATGCCTAGCGCTTCTAGAGGGGAGTAGGCAGGATGACCTGGTCTTACGCCGAGCGCCCTAACGTGTGGAGTAGGTCGGGTGAAATATAATGCGCTTTAATATCAGGTCGAGCGCCTCAACGTGTGGGGTAGGCAGGGTAGACAGAGTTTATGCCGAGCGCTTCCAGAGGGGAGTAGGCAGGATGACCTGATCTTACGCCGAGCGCCTTAACGTGTGGAGTAGGCCGGGTGAAATAAAATGATTTAGGCACAATAGTGCTCAATTGTGAAACTGCACAGGGATATCTTCATCTGAGTAACAATACAAGCTCATGTAATAACACTGTTTGGCAAGGGGATCTTGCTTTATGTAGCACGGAGGTGCTTTATGGTAACATTTGTGCGAGAATGCTTATTTGTGTTCTTGACATCAAGGCGATACTTTTGGCATGAAGATGCTGAAAGAATTTGTGTTGTGAGAAATTATATTCCAAGGATTCTGGTGCTTACTTGTGATTATTATTGTTTTTACAGTGTTACCTAACAGATATTGGAAAATGGTTGGAACACGTTCCAACGGTTCTGTAGACCAGAACAGAATTGAGAGTTTAGAAGCCGAATTAGCGGCACTAAAAGCTGGAATGATTTCGGAGGATCGAGTTCGAGTGATTGAGTTAGCCCAAGCTCAACTCTCAGAAGCCTTAAACGAACTTAAGGCTGAAGCGCAAAATGCTATCAGTTCTGTGTTAGAGTCGTTCGACGAACTCAAGGCTCAAGTCAATTTAATTCAACTCGCTGTGGGTAATCTGGGTTCGGGCATTGTTGACAAAAGTCAAAGGGTCAAGGTACCGGAACCTCAGCGGTTTGGCGGGACCAGGGATGCTAAAGAGTTGGAGAATTTCTTGTTTGACATGGAGCAATATTTTAAAGTGATGCAGGCTAACTCCGAAGAGGACAAGGTCTCTATGGCCTCAATGTATCTTGCAGGAGATGCCAAATTATGGTGGCGATCCAAGTTTGTTGACGGCGTGTGTTCCATCAATACTTGGGATGATTTAAGGAAAGAATTGAAGAAAACCTTCTTCCCGGAGAATGTGGAGTACAATGCACGAAAGAAGCTGAGGGGACTAACACAAACAGGAACTGTTTGTGAATATGTGAGAGAATTTGCAACATTGATGCTAGACATCCGAGACATGGCTGAAAACGACAAAATGTTCTATTTCCTGGAAGGGCTCAAACCGTGGGCTAGAACAGAGATCCAGAGACAACGAGTAGAGGATGTGTCTGAAGCTATGAATGCCGCTGAGCGTCTCAGCGATTATACTAATGTTATAGTCAAGCGAAAAGGCCCCTATCAAGGAGAGGACAATATATTTAGGGGTGATGGTGGTATTAATTTTAGTAATGGGAATAAGGTGGCCAGAAGGGATGGAGCTTTCAGTTGGGAAACAGATAAGAGGCCTTTTCTCCGAGACCCAATACCAAATACATCAAGTAATGGGTATAGGCAGAGTGGCGATAAACCGAGGCAAACTGTGGATTCACATCCTAAGAATGGGCATAGGCAAAGTGGGGAAAGACCCAGATCATCCTTGGAGTGCTATTTGTGTAAAGGCTCTCATCGATTGGCTGAGTGTCCGCATAGGAGGGCTTTCAATGCGCTTGTGAACACATCGAGGAATGAATCACAACAAGATCCATCAGAAGAGGATACTGAAAATGAACCAGCTAGAATGGGTTCGATTCGATTCTTGTGTGCGTTACAAACTCAAGTTAGTAGGCTAAGGAAAGAGCCAGTTAGGGGCCTCATGTATGTGGATCTCGTAGTGAATGGAATAACTTCAAGGGCCCTGGTGGACACTGGAGCAACCGACACTTTCATCTCCCCTGAGGAAGCTATGAGGTGCGGGTTGAATGTTATCAAGGAAGAGGGGCAGATGAAGGCAGTGAACTCGTCCGCCGTGGCGATATGTGGGACCGCTAAGAATGTGAAGATAAAACTAGGAGTATGGGAGGGGGAAGTTGACTTTACCATATCTCCGATGGATGATTTTGATGTTGTCTTAGGTATCAACTTTATGATATCAGCACGAGTTATTCCGATGCCTTCTACAAGTTGTTTGATGCTGTTGGGAGAGATCCCATGTGTAGTGCCGACAACCTTGCTGCCGAAGTTGGAAAGGAAGAATTTTACCAAGAGAGAAGTCCTCAACACAACGTCAAAAGGAAAAGGTTCGAGAAGCACTCGTCGATGAGGACATCGACTAAATGGGTGGGGTAGAATGTCGTGGCCATCCCTTTTCTTATATGGCCACAACCGGATACGTATGCCAAGGCCAACCATGTATAGGGCCTAGTGGCAGGGTAGAATAAGCTTGTCCTCTTTTCAAGCATTTCAATGTTTTAGGTAGGGAGTGGGGATATGTCTTAATGTCCCCTGTTCGAGCTTTTCAACGTCTATAGGTAGCATTTCTGTTATTTTGTTTTCGCATATATGTAGGGGGTGGACAGCCGGCAGAGTTTGGGCTGATCCACAGGTAAAGGTATGTGTCTTGTGAACATCATCGAGGGCCGCCCCTACGGCCTAATCGATGGTGTGGGTGAGTCTTCTGTAACCCGATGTTTCTTTTGTTAATAAAACATTTTTCCCTCGGAGAAGTCCGGGGGTTGAGGTGTGCATCCGCTATGCCCCACGGGCTTAAATTATTGGTTGAGGGACCGTGTTGCTACAATGATCTAACGTGATGTTTATTCCTGTTTGATCAGATATACGAGATAAAGGCTGACTTGACTTGGGAAGAGTCCCTTTTCAGGTGCCGCACGGATTACAAATCTAGTTGGAAAAGGTAAGTCTGTGACACCCCCCGGGCACCCAGAGCAAAGAAACAAAATAACACATATAAAAACATAAATCAAAAGAGAAAAAATAATAAATTGATTAAATATAAACTTTTCATTTCAATCGAACCACCGTATCTATAGAATTTTTGTGAAAAAAATTGTATGCGCTAGTACTATTAATTAAAGTTATGAATTAGGGATGACAAACATATACAATTTTGTGGATTCCGCACCGTTGGAGCGGGGATGGGTATAACTTTAGTGGGTAGTGGGCGGGTGTGGATTTAGAAAGTGGTACATATCGTGGGTAGTGGGCGGGTGATGGGTTTGAGACTTTACCTGCCCCACATCCGCCCGCCCACTAAATACCTATTAAATTTTGGACTATTATGAATTTATGTATAATTTTAGAGACTAATTTATAAATCTTAATATTGTATAAGATATAAATTATAATCTTTAGTTTATTTTATTATGCTTCTTAATGGACGTGTTTGTTTTATGTTTGTTGCTTATGTATAACTTAGGGTTGTTGTCAGGGGTCTAATCGGGTACGTCTCCAGTTGGGTAGTGGATGTGAGGATGGACCAGCGTGGGCGGGTATGGTTTTGAAAACTTTTACCCATCATGGGTGGTGGGCGGATGGTGGATTTAAAAAAATTATGTGGGAATAGAGATAGGGGAAGGGGTATCCGCACCCTACCCGCCCGTTTGCCATCCTATTATGAATAAACAGTCAACATATAAACAAAAGAAATCCAATATAAAACTTTAGAAAATCCACCTATAAAGAATCTTATTTGATATAAAAAGACAGATTCTGGAGATGAGTTTATACTAGTATTAAGACGCGACGTGACAGACCACTTGAAGAATGAAGATATATATTTTCAATTAATTAGTTTATGTACAACTCGTGTCGTTTACTAAACATGTATTTTCTCTTAACCAAATTCAATGAACTTGTATATGGCACCAAATGTCACACATATTACTCGCGTGACACTTAAAAATAATGTTTCTCAAATAAATTGATCTTATTCAATTCGTTTCTAATAAGATTATTTTGATAACATTATCTCATGATCAATCAAGCAAGATGAATATTTATGTGTAGGATCTTACAAGAGGTAGCAAAATTTAGAATATAACCCCACAATTCGATTAAAAAAGTAATATGAAACTATCAGTCTCTGCATTATTTTTATATATTTTTTCTCAAAAAGATATATATATATATATCAAAAAATATATGGCTGCTAATGATCCTGAACTCTAAAACATGAGTCTCTTTGTTTCAACCAAGTGAAAGGAATGATTAAAATTTGTTATAATGAGAAACAGTAGGTGGGTTGAAAATAAGCTACAACTCATGCACACGAGGAAGAGCCAAGATCTGGATCCAAGCCAGCCAGCGGGAGCAGCAAACCAAATTACTATTACCAAGAAAACGTCCACATTTGGATTTTTGTTTTCCTTCTCTTCAATAGACTTGAAAAATGACAGCCAAACAAGAAGCCTACCATTTGGAGATAGCTAAACATAATTTCCTTTCTCCTTTATATATTTTATCAAAACCTTCCTCGTTCACTGTATCCTTTTGCTTAACATTTTAAAGGTATTAATCCAATGATTTTTTTTCTCTTTTCTTTTTGGCCTAAGCACATGAGAGATCGGCATACTTCTATATTTTATTTGATTTAAATTAGATTTCTTCACATCCGAATGAACGAGAGAGAGAGACTTAAAAGATTAACAATAATAAACAATTATAAATGAAGTAATAAAAGATTAACAGTGTATATATATATATATATGAGCTTGGTTAACTTTTCTCGCCATCAAGATGAACTCGACGTACCACGTTCTTTGACACATATCTACAATGAGTCTTACACAAGAATATCCATGTGTCGAGGTCCAATAATTTTGATTTTATTGCTTTTTATCTTAAATAAGCTAATATTAATTGGTCTTCTCATATCTCCACTTATCTGGTTGAATTAGCCCTTCGTTTGAGAAATTCTCTCTAGCTCTGGGGCTGGAGGCATCGCGCATGGGATTGCATTAATAGGAGACGTCTATTAGAGTCGTCGATACACACTATGATGTAGTAGAAATCTTATAAAGATTCATGTATGATTAATGAAATTAGAAAGAAGGATGTGAAATATTATCTTATTTTATCCTAGAATAAAAGTGTTGAGAACTGACTGTAAATTCTAATCCACTTGATATAATATCAATCGAGTTACAACATGAAACGTCCTAATTGTCTACCCAGTTAAAAATAAACATAAAAATAGAGTAAAACTGAAACTATTTCAAATAGTATTTTCACTTGAATCTCTAAAACGATTTCTAAACCATCCTATATATATATATATATATATATATATATATACTCATATTTTCATAAGTCTAAATTTCTAAATCTTTTAGTTCATAAATACTTCTCCCTAATTTAAGTTATGAATATCCTTAAATGGAATATGTGACAAGTGAATTAAAGCATATAGTTATGATAATTATATGTTTAATCGCATATACATTTTTTTGAATATTGAATTGGTGGGTTGTTAGAATATCTTTCTCGGATTAAAATTTTATATTGAGGGGTGATAGTCCGTTTTATGATTATATTGGTCAATACGCATTCATGTATAAGGTAATAAACTATCCTAATGTTGTAACATATATCTTTTATCCTTTAATTATTTTGTATCTATCAGTACTAATTTGTTTGTTTTACTACCCGCATTTATATTATAAGAGGATAGAGATCAAAATGATAATGACATAATCTTGGTGGAAAGTAGAAAGCGAAAGGGCAATAGAGCAACATCCCAACATTTTAATATCTTCTCTCTCATTTGAGAAACTAATGGGGGAGTTGGTGGTAGTCGCGCGGATAGCACACTCTTTTCGTTTATTTTAACATTATCTCATTCCAAGTCCTTTCCCCACCACAACAAAGTGCTCTCCAATTCACCAATCCATTCATTTGAGGGCCTTATTGTCCCCTTTCATGATAATATTAGCTCTGTTACTTCATGTTGTCCTCCTTAAGATGACATGCAGCGGATCCTGAATTTGAGCCTCCACAACCCTAAATGAATAATATCAGTATATTTAAGTGCAAGATACTTGAACCTAATGAACAATCTCAGTGGTAGAAGGGATCTTGAGGTCTCGGGTTTAGATAATTACGTCTACAGAATGTGTGCATTATTAATAACTAAGAAATATTTTGAACAAAAACTAGTTTGTAATCACTTTGATTATTCACAAAAAGAACGATGCATTACAAGACGGTTATATACTTATATAACCCAAGAAAAGGGAGAGATTTGAACCACTTTGTACATTTTGTCTTGTTAAGTAGATCTTCTCTAGGGGATATTTCATGCAGACAGATACTGCAAAATTTTAAACTTTTTCGTACTGCAATGCTTTTGGTTGATCTTCTGCTATATATGAGATATATCCATTTACATCTTTGTATGTTAATTAGAACATTTTACGTTTCCCTGCTACTTAGACTTTTGCAGCAAAGTGGAGAACCGATCACTACTAATTTTACCAAATATACTAACATTTCGGTTGCCCATACAATATTCGAAGAGTAGAGTCCGAGCCCATTGAAGAAGTGATTCACAGAGTGGCAAGACTTTCGTTAATTTGTTAGGTAAAAAATCAGCTTGATTAGGGTTTCTTTAAAGATTTTCCAATACCTGCATGGAGACAATAGTAATAAGGGAAGCAGCAATTGAATAGTGTAGCTACACTACATATGTTATGGATACGAAATTATTACGCTCCCCACCGATGATATTTGTTGTATCCCGCTAAATATCCTCCATATATATTATTTTCTCGTCTCACAATCACCGAAAAATTCTAATACATTTTTGAAAATCTGATGTCTTGAAAATTTGGAATATATAAAGAAAATACCTTCATCAAAAGAACCTCAAATATTTAATATCCCTAAGAAAGTCGCACAAATTGATATAACTCCTAACAAGCCCACGTAATCTGTTATGATCAAAATCAATTGACAACGGATCACACCATTCAGGCTTTCTTGTCCTATTTTTATTTTGACTCGACAATATGATTTTATTTAGTAATCATGCACGTTTGAACCTAAATCGTGTGTCTAGTTAAAAAAACATTTTTAAACCTAAATAGAGAAAAAGAATACAAAATGGAGACTCTGTAGAACCGGGATCTTCCTCACCAATCTTCTACCTTCCTTTACAACATTGAAAAAACCATGCAATCTTAACTGTATACAATCTTACCGTCAACAACCGATCAATTAACGACCCATCATCTACCATGATTTTTTTCTAAATTAAAAATAATAAATCTTTATAAGATAACATAATCATATTTATTCCATCAACAATCTTCTATACAAGAATTTTCTTTGTCTCTACAAATTTTAAATTTTAATTTATAGCTTTTCTATCATATAGAATAATTTTGAAAAAGTTTATGAAGTGTCAAGTTGATAAAAATGGTATCTATAAGATTTATGGGAGAAATGTTAGTATAGGTGTATTCATTCATTTTCGTCCGGGATTCTATTTAATATATACATAATATGTATATAATATATTATTTTGAAAACGTTTTTAGAAAATATATAATATATAGTTTTGAAAATGTTTTTAGAAAATATATAATATATATAGTTTTGAAAACATTTTTGAAAACATATATAATATATAGTTTTGAAAGCATTTTTAAAAATATATATAATATATAGTTTTGAAAATATTTTTAAAAACATATATAATGTATAGTTTTGAAAACATTTTGAAAATATATATAATATATAATTTTGAAAACGTTTTGGAAAATATGTATATAACATTTTGAATATATATATATATATATATATATATATATATATATGATATAAGAATATAAAAACATTTTTTTGAAAATATATATAATATTATTTTTTATAATTTCTATTCACGTTTTATTTATTTCTTTTTTATTATTTGTTTATTCATATTGTTATTCTTATTTTTATTTTTTAGGGTTTAATAAGTCCAAATAGCCCATCAAGGAGCCCAATCAGGGTCTATATCCAAACCCGCCTGACCCAGCAGGCCACTAAACCTGGCCCGTAACTAAACCCGAAAAATATTAGGGTTATAAGTTTAACAAAGGTGTCGCAGCACGAGGATCGTTGGATCTGACCACCTGATCCAACGGTCATAAAAGCACCCAGGGAATACCAAGCAACCAGGCGGAGATTCCGACCGAAAATCGATCACAAAGAAACCAAGGCCGATGAATCCCGGCTAAATTGGGGCTGACCCATCCTGTTTATCCGGTCAAGCAATAACCTTTAACCCCGAACAAATCGGGAAATAGGGGTAAACAACCCCTAAATAGTCGAGAATAACCCTGAAGCAACAAGAAACGGCCCCGATAGGGCCCTATAAATACCCTGTAAAACAAAGCATCGAGGACAATAGAAAAAGGAGAAGCAAAGCATAATCAACCACAACCACAAAGCAACCAAATACTAATAAACTAAAGGCAACACTCAAAGTCGAAGGCCTCATATCGTCAAAACGTCGGAAAACGAAGAACCATTGTCGAAAAAGTAAAAGACTCAAACTTTGCGCTTAGATCTACGTCAGTGGGGGTAGGTTTAGGGGCTTTTGGCCTCAGATTTGAGCTTACGGGGACGAGGGGAATTTTTTGGTTGAGTTTGGTTTTTTCGGCCAACAGTGATGGTGGTCGGAGTGGCGACCGGTGTGGTGGAGAGCCTCGTCGGAATCAAATAGATCAGTGGCTGAAGAAGCTTAGGTTAATAGTGTTTCGAGTTGGGGAGAGACGATATTTTGAAGAAATGAATTGAAATGGAAATTTTTAGGTTTTTAAGGCTATTTATAGGGGACCGAAGAGTAATTATGAAAATTTTAAATTATTTTCACAGTCCCTACACTTTTGAAGTTTAATTCATTTTGGTCACCTGTTGTAATTTTACCCTTAAATTTTGAATTATTTCAATTAAATCCCTGTTTAGAATTTTTATATTTTACAAATTAACCCCTCCTAACTCTATATTATTTCTTATAGTTTTCAAATAATATCAATTTGGTCCTTAATTATAAATTCTTTGCAGTTTAACCCTTTTAATTTGAATGTTATTTTATTTAATTTTTATTTAATTTAATTTTTGTTTGTTTTATTCTAACCCTAATGTTTTTAGTTAACTTCAGTTTGATATTTTTTTTAATATAGGCAATTTTTATTGACCGAAGGTAAGTAATTCGAATCAAATCTTTAAATTTTAATTCTAATTATTGCAATTAAGATAACCGATAAATTAAAATGGTGCCGAAAGGGCAGTTCAAGGGTGCTAATCTTTACTTGACTGTAACTGACTCCCGAATCTGACATATTTATGGTAAAACGCAGATTATGTAAGATGGAAAATTAAGGTATTTGGGCAACCTATTTTTTTTTAAAATGATCGGTGGTGGCTCTAACGTGTTTTATTTAAGTCGAAGCCCAATTCTGGGCCTACCCAAAGGACGATTATGACAGCTTGGCGACTCTGCTGGGGATTAGGTAAGTGAGTCAAGCTAAAATTAATTTTCAGTTTTCTTTTTAAGCGAAAATTATAGGTTTAAATTTTTAATTAATTTATTTGAATCTTTATTACTTATCTTTGATTTTTTTTTAAAATAAATAGTTATACTGGCATTTTTTTCAAAAATTTCAGATTTTTAAAATTTTCATCTCAGACTCTATACCCGAGCTCCAAACCTTTTTTTAAATGGAGGTGAAAGCGACACATTCGTGGAAATTTATTCTTCGTATAGGCCTAACAAGTAACATTCGAGATTCATATACCTTATGTCTTCGTGTGAATTTATTCTCCGTATAGACACAAGGGAATGTATCATCTCGAGTTTAACTTGGTCCACATAAGCTTGTAATGTGCTTAGGACTGAGGGTCTAGCAAGCTTAAGGGGAAACCAGCAAGGAGAACTCGGGTACCCTTCTTTAGAATTTAAATCAAGAGACTGTAGGGAATTAGAGCCCACCCCGAAACTCCATTTCAAAACCTAGGATGATTGAATTATTTACTTTTTTACTTTCTGTTCAAAGCATACAAACTAGAAAATATTCGGTTAGGATTTGCTCAAAATTAGCTGCGGGGTAGAAAACATGTATGGGTAAGAATTAAAGCATGTTGGTTAGATATCATGCGGGGTAGGAATGTTTTTCTTTGTTACTTTCAAGTTTTATTTTGATTATCATTTTACTGACTTGTTTTTCTTTCATCATTTGTTCTTTTAACTTATTATTTGCATAATAAAAAAGAGGTGTTGATCCGCAAAGAGTATTTTTTAAACATAAAGAGGTGTTGATCCGCAAAGAGGGGTTGTAATGCAAGAGGTGAAAAATGCAGAGGTCCAAATATGGTCAGAGATAACTCAGAAAGAAAAGGGAAATAGTTTGCAAGGCATCTATGTGTCAGAACTAGTTGGTTATACTTCTGTCAGCCTTAAGCAAAATGATGTTCAAGAACTATGAAGCATCTGGGATAGCTGAAAAAGTTACCATAAATAGAAATTATGTCAGCGATATGGTGATATCACACTTCTACTCCATGTCAAGAGAGTAAACCCGACACTAACAATTAGCTGAAACTTTTCGTTCACTAAATCATTGTAGAAAAACCGGCAGAGGAAGATTTATAGGATGCACGCAACTTCGTCAGGTCTGGATCCATAATCACTTTTGGAATACTAACGGGGTTTCTTACAGCCGATTCAACACCACTTACTATCCTTTGGGGGGAATTCCTCACACTGAAATGGCAAGAAGGTATCCTAAAAGAGAAATGGTTGAAGGTTTTCACACATATCTAGGATAAAGAAATTGTCTTGAGAGGCCCTTGGTTGACTTATAGTGACATCTTTTATCGGTGTGGAGACTCAGAAACCATAACGTTACTATGATTATGGGGAAGAGTGATATTCTCCACTTTTGGCACTTTGGCAGTATGGGGAATGCCAGTTTATCCCAATTACACTTGGAATATATGGATCGAAGTTCGCATACCATGAGGATAACTACAAGAAAATGGTTAAAGATGTAACATAATCATGGAAGAAGATGTTTCGTATGGATGTCATGGCTTTTAAAGACATACTTACTCCAAACTATTTGGAGTAGCGGAGAGTAAGAAATAATGACATTGTTCCTATACCGAAGCATGAGGATACTCGAACCATGGAAGTGCATCTTAAACTAGTTCCCTCCGAACTATAGATAGCAAAGAAAGAATTTGAAGCTGAAAATGATGAACTGAAGCTAAAGCTAAAGAAGCTTGAAGCTGAAAAATTCTAGTGGAAGTTAGATGCTGATACCCAGAAAGATCGGGCAAATAAATTAAAAAAAGAGCAAAAGAAAATCTGCTTCGAATTAGAAGATTTGAGAAAAGGGTATCAAGAACAAGTTCAAAAAAATTCCAGCCTGAATAGGTTTTTTGAATACTAGAAAAGTGAAACCAACATCCTAAAAAGGAAATTTGAAGGACAAGATGAAAAATAGTCCCTGAAAGAACAACTAAAGACTTCCTAGAGATGTTTGTTAGACAACCAACACCAGAACAAATGTCTAAAGGCCAATGTAGCTAATATGGAGAAGTCTCTTCAAAGACAGTAATAACAAGATGGCAAAATCATAGTTAAGTTAGAGGTCATTATGGACGGGTTCAAGAAACAAGCAAATGAGCCTCAAATAGTTCATTTCGATAGAGGATTCCAATGGCGTTTTCATTGGGAATAGGCTCATCACTTGCACGGTTTAGCGAGAGAAACCAGAGTGGCTCGATAGGGTATTTAACCGGAGAAAGATGAAGGAAAAAGACTAGTCAATATGTTAGAAGTTGTTCGGGGTTTAGAGGACTTAGTCAGAATATACCTTTAAGATGTTTTTATCTCTTAAGAAATAACATTTTTCTCCCAATAAAGATTATTTATAATAACAAACGTATTTTTGGATCAATGCCTCGAACATTTCGTACATCATACATCATGCATTTATACATATTTTGCATTTGTTATTTTTTCTTCTTTTCTTTACATTCACATTAACTAACAAAAAAATGTCTCATCAAAAAATGAACAAACACTGGACATACCACCCCAAGAATTTGACACACCTCATCCACACAATACTCATTCAAAAAAGAAGAAGATGTAAGCAAAGATAGCCCAACTCGAGGAGAACGTGTTAAGGTTGTAAAAGGGGCTGGAGGAGAAAATAAGTCAGAATAATCAAAATACTCTGAAGTCAATCACTAAAAGCCAAGAATCTTTGGTCGACCAAATTGTTGCAAAATTATATGGACTGAATCAAGCTAGTGCTGGGGCAGGGACATCTGAAGGGGTAATTGATAACTCCGTAAAAAGGTTATATTTGGGACCTTTTCACTTAAGTTATTGACTGTCTCAGAGCTCATATAGGATTATATAGATACATTTATGAGCATATAGTTGCATGTAGTGGAATTTTGTTTACCGCAACATTTTATTTTGTAATCAGTACTGCTTTATGGGGAAGGTGTTTGTCTGGTGATGTGCAAGATTTGGGAGCAAGGAAAAGCAAAAGGGAAATGCCATGATATAAGGAGACTGTTGAGTAGAATGCAAATGTCGAACCAGTTGGCATTTCGAGAGCGATTAAAACGAAAGACAAAATATTTTTAGTAAGAGCCAACTGTCATTATCTATATGTGATTTCTGCAATCATCCATATATGAGGGGTCAGTTACCATCTTTGCACCGACTCTCACATAAAAGGAATGAACTTTAGGGTACTAGTATAATTTTAACACAAAACCCTATGTTCATTCTCTCCTATAAATAGGAGATGAAGCCTGACTTTTTTAGGACACTTTGAAACTTTTAGACAGCCGCCAAGAGCCTAAAATTTCGGAGAAGAAGATCTTTTTTTTCGTCAATCATTTTTACCATGGTATTCCTCTGTTGATAAGCTAGAGGGAGTGGCGAACTAGGCGTCCGAGAGGAGCTAGATCGTTGGGACAGTTCGTGGTGGCTGAGGGAAGCTCCAACAGTGCACGTCGAAGGCTTTTCCTCCTTCCCTTTGCTCTTTACTTTCGTTATTTATTATTTGGGTTGTAAGGAACGTATTAACTTGCTTTGTTCTTGCTTATTTCGAACCCCACCATGAACTAATCCTATTTGGTGAGAGCTTATTTTGGATATTTAAGTTTTTCTTTAATGAATGATTGTTTTTCTATGTTATAATCTATTTTGTTTATGAAGTTTAATGCCTTAAGGTTGTAGGAGCTATGAGAGTAGTCATTCCTTAGGATATTACTAAGTGTTCGAGAGAATGTCTAAGAAGCACATCCTTAGTATTCGAGAGAAACTAGGGAGAAACCACATAAGTAAAGGGTTCTAGATAATAACTATGCCTAATCCACCTTAGAGATAAGACTATGATTTCATTCGACTAAAATGAGTTATGCATAAGCGATAGGTTAAATGTTAATGCTGCCGCAAAAAGGTATTGCCGAGACATATCATGTTATCTGGACCAATAGGATCCTTACAGTAGCTAACGCCAACCAGTTTTGTCAAGGCATCTTCAATCTGTCGAGTCCCTTAACTAGAGATAGCATAGGGCACCCTTAGTAAACTCTGTCGGGCAGATAAGGCATATAAGACCATTCTGAGAAGTAGACTTAAATTTCCTAAGTGACTCCTATCATTCATTCCCATTGTAGCTTGTCTTGTGAGGAGTCTAAAGTCCTTATAAGTAAATCCAGTATTTATAGTTTATTTTGCCTTTACATTTTCATTTGTTTGCACTCACCATAACTCAATTTTCCATAACATCTCAATTTACTACCATATTACCATCAGACAATTTCCACAACATCCATTCATTTTGCCACAGTATTTTCATTTGCAAATAACATCACTATCTTTATTTATGTGACATAGTAAAGTGCTTTGATTAAACTTATCAATTTCCTCCAATCCCTGTGGAGACGATACTCACTCATCACTGTATTACTTGTTCGATTGTGTATACTTGCACATATATCCGCACCCATATTTAGTACTCACAACCAGCGGATAAGTTTTTGGCGTCGTTGCTTGGGATTGGCAATTGGAAGTTAATTTGTTTTGTCAAATCATTTTTATGTTACTTGTTTATTTTTCTTTTTTTTATATAGTGTTACTTTTTATTTTCCTTATCTTTTTCAGGTTATTCTTGGTGTATGACCAGAAGACATTCGAACGAGGCATTAGAATCGGTTGATCCTAAGATCGAGAGGCTTTTTAGGCAAAGAAGACGTGCTCAACGTACAAATATGTATCAAATCTGAAATCAAGGCATTGGTCATATGGATGATCAGAATGCCGAGGCAATTCCAATTGCTGGGAATACAGCCAGACCTCGTGCAATTTGTGATCACCTAAACCCAATATTGGATGACTTAAATTCTGGAATAGTGGTACCAGAGATTCAGGCAACCCACTTCGAGCTCAAACCTGTCATGTTCAATATGCTGAATTCTATAGCATAATTCGGGGGCATGCCAAATGAAGATGTCAGGTAGTATATTCGTAACTTCTTGGAGGTGTACGATTCGTTTATCCAACAAGGAGTGCACGAAGATGTTTTGAAGTTATTTCCATATTCTCTGCGTGACCGAGCAAGGGCTTGGTTAAGTTGCATTCCAGCGGGTTCAATGGAATCGTGGACTGATTTGTGCAAAAACAAATTGATGCAGTATAATCCTCCGAACATGAACACCTATCTAAGGAACGACGTCGCTTTTTTTCATCAAGCTGATGACGAATCAATGTATGAATGTTGGGATCGATATAAAGGATTGCTTCGTAAATGTTTGAATCATGGTTTTCAAGATTGGACATAAGTGGTGATGTTATATAATGGAGTAAATTCACCCACGAGGATGATGCTAGATTCCTTGGCAAATGGGACATTACTTGACAAATCACCAGTAGAGGCATTTGACATTCTGGATAAGATTGCCAACAACGATTATCAATTTCCATCTACAAGGCTTGGACTTAGGCGAAAATAACATGAAGCATTTGAGCTAGACAGTAAGGATTTGGTGTCCGCCCAAGTTGCTGCTATCACTAATATGTTGAAGAATTTGCAAAGGCCAAGCGAGGTGAGAGAAGTGAAGGCAGCCCATTCAGCATGTTTATTATGTCATGGTAATCACAATGAGAGTGATTGCCCGACCAATCAAGAATCAATCAATTATGTGGGAAATTACAATCGAGGCAACAACAACCCCTATTCTAACATATATAATCCTGGATAGCGTCAACATACAAACTTTTCATGGGGAAATCAATGAACCAACAACGCTCATCAACCAGCTCGACAATAGAATTTCAATGACTCCCAAGGTTTTCAATTAAATATGCCATGACATAATTCTCATAAGGGAAGATCATCTTCATCTAACACCAGTTCTTTGGAGGCCATAATGCAAGAGTTCATAGCAATATTGAGGACAATGCTGCAAGACCATACGACCTCCATCAAAAACCAAAGAGCCCTGCTTGAAAGCCATAGTTCATCTCTGAGGGCATTGGACGGTCAGGTTGGTCAAATTGTCGCAGCATTACAAGAACAACGACCATGACATATGCTGAGTGACACTGAAGTCATAAAACCTCATGGCAAAGAACACTGCAATGTACTAACTCTACGGAGTGGTACCCAAATCAATGTTGAAGACAAGTTTGGGGGAAGACCGAGGAATAATGTACCCCCTTTAACCGTGTAAGCTGATCAAGAAATGCTAGAAGAAGCACCAGAAGAAGAAGATAAGGATGAGGATTCATCGAGTAAATCGACTGAGGGGGCAAACAAAAATACCAAGGCAAATTCTATTCCCGCCCCATCAGTACAAGAAGTCAGACCCCCACCTCCTTTCCCGTAGAGACTGAAGAAGCATAACGAGGACATTCAATTCAAGAAGTTCGTTGACATTCTGAGTTAACTTCAAATCAATGTTCCTTTTCTGGAGGTTATGGAACAAATATCGACATATGCTAAATTCCTCAAGGAGATTGTTACCAAGAAAAAAAAGTCTGAGCAGTACGAGACAATTGTCACGGTAAAAGAATATTGCTCTTCTTTAAGCAAGCTGCCACCAAAAAGACTTGATCTAGGCAGTTTTATCATCCCATTTTCAATAGGAGACAAATTTGTTGGGAATGCACTATGTGACCTTGGCTCAAGTATAAACTTGATGTCTAAGTCAATTTTCGTGAAGCCTTGGATAGGAAATACGAGACCCATCTCTGTCATCTTGCAAATCCGATTGTTCACATGTTCGTCCCGAAGGGCGAATCGAAGATGTCATTGTACAGGTTGACAAATTCATTTTCCAGTCAATTTTTTGATTCTGGACTGTGAGGTCGATGCCACAACACCCATAATCTTGGGGAGACCCTTCTTAGCTATCAGTCGTATTCTCATTGACTGCGAGAAGGGAGAGCTGACAATGAGATTAGTCAACCAATATGTCACTGTGAACGTCTTCCGATCTCTCAAATACATGGATGATTCTGAAGAATGCCAGAGCATTTTAGAAGTGGATACAATAATCGCAAGAGAAGCATATCAATTTTACCATGATAATTTCATTCAGCTGGAAACTGATGAGAGGCTATTTGAATACTTAAAGGCCAAAAAGCCTATTTGAAGACTTAAAGGCCAGAGAGCCTAATGATTTTTCATAGGAGGAGCAGCAGGCTAGCTTCCTCACAGCTAGCCCAGGTACGCGTTTTAAACCTTTGAATTTTGAAGAGTTTGTTCCTCCTAAGCCCTCATTAAAGTATGCTCCTACCCTAGAACTTAAGAATTTGCCACAGCATCTTAAATATGCTTATCTGGGTAGCAATGAGACTTTACCTGTGATTATTTCCTCTGCCCTTACTCCTAACCAAGAATGTAGTTTGCTAAGTGTTTTGTCACAACATAAGATAGCGTTAGGATGGACGATGACAGATCTGAATGGAATAAGTCAACCAATTTGCATGCACAAAATCATGCTAGAAGAATGTCATAGTAAATCCATAGAGCCACAACGAAGACTAAACCCAATCATGAAGCAAGTTGTAATGAAAGAGATTCTCAAATAGCTTAACGTTGGAGTGATTTACCCCATTCGGATAGTTCTTGGGTGAGTCTCGTCCAATGTGTGCAAAAGAAGGGAGATACAACTGTGATGACAAGTGAAAACAATGAGTTGCTACTAACACGCACTGTAACCGGGTGGCGAATCTGTATGGACTACTGCAAACTCAACAAGGCCACAAAGAATGATCACTTCCCTTTACTGTTCATCGATTAAATATTGGATCGACTTGCTGACAAGGCATACTATTTTTCTTGGATGGATACTTGGGGTATAATAAAATTGCCATCGCACCAAATGACCAATAGAAGACAACGTTTACGTGTCCCTATGGCACTTATGCTTTTTGAAGAATGCATTTTGGACTCTGTAAATCCCCGAAAACTTTTCAGCGATGCATGCAAGCCATATTTTCTGACATGGTTGAGGATTTTTTGGAAATTTTTATGGATAACTTCTCTGTTTCTGGAGATGACTTTAAAAAATGTCTCGGCAATCTGGTAAAGGTACTCAAGCGATGTGAGGAAGCCGATCTTGTGCTGAACTGGGAAAAGTGTCACTTAATGGTGACCAAAGGCATTGTTCTAGGCCATAAAGTTTCTGCAAAGGGCATTGAAGTGGACAGAGCCAAGTCGAGGTGATCGAGAAGCTACCCCCACCAAATTCTGTTCCACCTATGCATGACAAGTCTGCACTTCTCTTGCACGATATCAAGACTGGCCAAGCATCTTGAAGATGTCGTTACATTTTGGATTTACTCCTGTGCATAAATAAATGTTTATTATGTTACTGTTTTTATTCAGTTTCCTTTTAATTGGCTATTTTATTTTTTTTGCAAGGTTCGGGTCCATCCAACCTTCAACCGTACCAGTATCAGATTCTGAACATTCCAGCCCCACACAACTGCGAAAACGCACACGTCGTACGACCGTCGCACCACCACAAGCGTAAAGTTAAGGTACCTTGCATTACATTGCATTTCATAACATGTAGTATAGTTTTACCTTAGTTTTTAGTATGCATTGAGGACAATGCTTCTCTCAAGTTTGGTGGAGGTAGGGTTCCCAAATCATTGCAAGATAGTATTAGTAGAATGAATATGTCATGACATTAGTAAATGTAGAATTAGTTTTCTGGAGTAAATTAAAGATGCCCGATGATGATGAATTCTTGATGGCTAGGATTGAATGTACATGACTATTGAGGATGATAGAACCAACTCTAGGACTTACTTCTTTTAAACCTTTAAATACTCGATTGTATGTTTTCTATGCTTAAGGAACTTAGAAATTTTTTATAAGAGAACTTTTGCATGTCTTGGCATAAACGATGAAAACCCCACTTTGTAAAAAAAAGAAAAAAAGAAAAAGAAAAAAATGAAGTTGTGAATAAATGCTTTGGCATATCTGTAGAGGGATACTCCGCTATGCCATGGTATTGGCTGGAAACTACATTTAAATAAATGGTAGCCACAACATATGAGTGAATAAAAGTATTCACGGGATGACTCTACCTGACTAGCTCAGGGGTGGAAGGTATGCTCCCTTTCACCTAGAGTGTGGGATGGTAGGTGTGATGGACTGACTCACCTCGTAGCAGAATTAATGAAAAAAAAGAAAAAAGAAAACAATGTAGGAGTAAAAATTGTAAATGTCGTGGCAAAACAAGAAAGCTTGCGTAGAAAATTTCTAGGTTTATTCAGCATGAACTGGATACAAACACGCATACACTCACACAACGAATCTTGCCCTAGGGGATAGTACTTGATTTCTCAAACTAATCTAGCATGTTGAAGCCAAATGTTATGAGGGTTGAAATTTTATCTCATATAACATTCTGCTTCTGAACTTGCCATGGTATTTTTATTTTGCTTAATACTATCTATTGCTTGAGGATAAGCAATAACTTAAGTTTGGGGTGTGATAACTCCGTAAAAAAGTCATATTTGGGACCTTTTCACTTAAGTTATTGATTATCTAAGAGCTCATATAGGATCATATAGATGCATTTATGAGCATATAGTTACATGTGATGGAATTTTGTTTACCGCAACATTTTATTTTGTAATCAGTACTGCTTTATGGTGAAGGTGTTTGTCTGGTGATGTGCAGGATTTGGGAGCAAGGAAAAGCAAAAGGGAAATGCCATGACATAAGGAGATTGCTGAGCAGAATGCAAATACCGAACCAGTTGGCATTTCAAGAGCAACCAAAATTAAAGAAAAATATTTTTAGTAAGAGCCAACTATCATTCTCTATACGTGATTTCTGCAATCAGCCATATAGGAGGGGCCAATTCCATCTTTGCACCGACTCTCACATAAAAGGAATGAACTTTAGGGTACTAGTGTAATTTTAACGCAAAACACTAGGTTCATTCTCCCCTATAAATAGAAGATGAAACATGACTTTTTGAGGACACTTTGAAACTTTTAGACAGCCGCCAAGAGCCTAAAATTTCGAAGAAGAATATCTTTTTTTTTCCATCAATCGTTTTTACCGTGGCATTCCTCCGCTGACAAGCTAGAGATAGTGGTGAACTAGGCGTTTGAGAGGAGCTAGATCGTTGGGACAGTTCGTGGTAGCCGAGGGAAACTCCGGCAGTGCACGTCGAAGGTTTTTCCTCCTTCCCTTTGCTCTTTGCTTTCGTTTTTTATTATTTGGATTGTAAGGAACGTATTAACTTCCTTTGTTCTTTCTTATTTCGAACTTCACCATGAACTAATCCTATTTAGTGGGAGTTTATTTTGGATATTTAAGTTTTGCTTTAATGAATGGTTGTTTTCTATGTTATAATATATTTTGTTTATGAAGTTTAATGCCTTAAGGTTGTAGGAGCTATGAGAGTAGCCATTCTTTAGGATATTACTAAGTGTTTGAGAGAATGTCTAAGTAGCACATCCTTAGTATTCGAGAGAAACTAGGGAGGAACCACATAAGCAAATGGTTTTAGATACTAACTAGGCTTAATCCACCTTAGAGATAAGGCTAGGATTTCATTCGACTAAAAGGAGTTGTGCATGAGCGATAGGTTAGATGTTAATGCTGCCGCAAAAAGGTATTTCCGAGAAATATCCTGTTATTTGGACCAATAGGATCCCTGCAGTAGCTAACGCCAACCGGTTTTGCCAAGGCATCTTCAATCTATCGAGTCCCTTAACTAGAGATAGCATAGGGCACTATTATTAAACTCTGTCGGGCAGATAAGGCATAGAAGTAAGACCATTCTGAGAAGTAGACTTAAATTTCCTAAGTGACTCCTATCATTCATTCCCATAGTAGTTTGTCGTGTGAGGAGTCTAAAGTCCTTATAAGCAAATCCAATATATACAGTTTATTTTGCCTTTACATTTTCATTTGTTTGCACTCAGCACAATTCAATTTGCCTTAACATCTCAATTTACTACCATATTACCATCAGACAATTTCCACAATATCCATCCATTTTGCCACAATATTTTCATTTGCAAATAACATCACTAACTTTACTTAGGTGACATAGTAAAGATCTTTGATTGAACTTATTAATTTCTTCCAATCCTTATGGAGACGATACTCACTCATCACTGTATTACTTGTTCGATTGTGTATACTTGCACATATATCCGCACCCATATTTAGTACTCACAACCAGCGGACAAAAATTACCCCGTAAGTGGTTATTTCACCCGGAATCTTAACAGGACTTCATAGGAACTCATCCGCTGCAAAAGTAAAGGCCTCGTCTGCTATAAAAGTACAAACTATTGTATCCAATCCTGAGAATAATCTAAGTGATTACCATATACCAAATTTTGATAAAGATGACAATGCGAAGAAAATGAAAGAGAAAATCAAGCAATTGGAAGACCAATTGAAAGTGGTTAAAAGAGATCATAATTACTATAGAGTCGATGTCACGAAACTAAGTTTAATCCCAAATTTGGTTCTTCCTCCTAAATTTAAATCCTCGGAGTTTGAGAAGTTCGATAGGAACAACTGCCCGTCAGCCCACATTACCATGTTCTGTCGAAAGATGACATGATATGTATGAAATGACCAACTCTTGATTCATAGCTTCCAATAGAGACTGTCTGGTTCAGCCATCCGGTGGTACAACCAGCTGAATCGGTCTCATATCAAGACTTGGAATGATTTGGCCAAGTCATTCTTGGAATAATACAAACATATAAATGATTTGAGACCAGATTGAGTTATGCTGCAGAGTATGAAGAAGAAGCATAACGAAAGTTTTAAGAAATATGCATAGAGATAGAGGGATTTAGTTGTGCAAGTTTATACACCTTTCGATGAGAAGGAAACCAGGAAGCACTTTGTGTAGACACTAAAGACTCCTTACTTCGGGCACCTGGTTGCAATCACATCTGGAAATTTTACTGACTTGGTTATGGCCGGAGAGATTATAGAAATGGCCATAAAACAATGTAAGATTGAGGGATGTGAGATTAGTAAGAGACCTCCTATGAAGAAGAGTGATGGAGAGGTCAACAACATCAATACCTACAATAATAAGGATTTTACAATCTCCAACCTAAAATCAAATTTTGTTGTACCGTCAGGTACTTCTAGACAAGATTTAAGAGAACCAAGGAAGGAAAGGGAACATTTTGATCCTATTCTTATGACCTACAAAGAACTTTATCAACAACTCTTTGACACTCATGTAGTGTCTATATACCCGGTAGAACCTATGAATCTCTCATACCCTAGGTGGTATGATGAGAACACACATTGTGAATATCATGGCGGTGTCCCAAGGCACACTATCGAGAACTGTCTCGCATTCAAGAGGATTGTGCAGATAATGAAAAACAAGAATTGGATCCACTTTAATAATTTAGGAGCACCAAATGTTGCACAAAACCTTTTGCCTAATCACCAAAAAGGCGGGGTTAACACAATTATTGAGGAAAGGAACAAGAGAGTCAAACAAATATTGCTGAAATAACGTCTCCCCTAGCCTGGGTATGGAGACAAATGGTGAAAGTAGGATTTCTTGTACCCTATTCTGATACATCAGAATATGAAGGTGGTAACAACTGTTGTTACCACAATGAAGAAGGGCATGTTGTGCATGATTGCTCAGAGTTTAAAGTTTTGGTCCAGCTCGTGGTGGATAGGAAAGAGTTGTAATTATACGAATAAATCAAAAACACTCCAAAAGCTGATGTTTGTGCGATTCGAGAGTCAGTCGATAGAGGATACAGAAGGAGCCATCCGTTATTGATCACCTCTAAGGTGTAACCAATATAAAAGGTACCGACAAAGGTGGTGATCACAGTACCCAGACCTTTTCCCTATAAGGACAACAAGCAAGTGCCTTAGAAGTACGAATGCCAAGTAAGCACTTTGAAAGAAGACGATGATAAAATGGGACACACCGTGGAAAAATACAACTCCCAAGAGGTTAAGTCAACCTAGAGACTAATTGAACCATTCAAAGGGGGGGCTGGCAATAAACGAGCCAATAAAGGAGGAAGAAGCTATAGAGTTTGTTAACTTCCTAAAAAGGCTACTTTTAAGGTCTTTTTCGCTTAAGTTATTGTTTGTTTAAATGCTCATTTTAGGCATTTTAGGATCATGCAGTTGCATATAGCTGTATTTGTGGTGGTAGTGCTATTTTATTTCTTAATGGTGCTGCTTGAGGGAAAGGTGCAGTTTGTTTGTGGTGTGCAGGGAATAGCAAGCAAAAAGAATTCTATGGGAAGTAATGTCGTGGCATCACATGTTGCTGAAGCAGATTGAAATGCCTTGGCATTTATTGCGCAAAAAATGACAAAAAAATAGCTGTACGAGGACAGCTGGCTCTGCACGTAAAATGATTGTTGTAACCGCCTGCCAGAGCTGCTATGGGACCACTGCCACCTGGAGGATAAGATTCATGCTTATGGTGTGATTCTAGGGGTATGATGTAACACCCTCAACCCATACCCGACCCGGATACGAGTCCAGGATGTCACATTGACTAAACAAAACAATACTCTTAAAAAAACCGATAAAACATTTGAACTTATATTATTAGAATACAATAATATACATATGTTAATACAAGTTTATCAAAATACTCAGAGCATACACAAATCGACCCTTTGATTACATGCCAACATTTATTTACATAACAAAAGGACCTACTGATTAAGTTGCCTCTGATCTGATAGTTGCAGGAGTAGTGTTGCCCAGCTACTTAAGTTGTCTCATCTACTTTCTCGGATCCTACGTGTGAAACACTCACACGCTAAGTCATCGACTTAGTGAGGCAATATAATAATAATAATAATAATAATAATAAAGAAATATCATGAGAATGCCAAAATGAAATGAAATGCAATAACATATGCGTTTAATTCGTATAATGTCCATAATCATGTTTCTTACACATAGACTCATCACATTAACACTCATAAGTTCATATTAATCAGTTCCCTAGCCCAAGATACCATACTGAGAACCTAATGTAAGTAAGTACTATGAGGTTGTGCACTATGCTCTCACCACAGCTCGTATAAATGCACCGAAGTGCCAAGTAGAATTGCACCAAAGTGTCGCGTAGAATTGCACCGTAGTGCCATATAAAATTGTCCCTAAGGACCACGTAGATAATTCCTTAGGAATCATATACATATGCCAAGGATCAAATATGTATCTCAAAAGACCTCACACATGTTCCAAATAATACATATATGTCTCGAAGGACCGCGTAGACCCTCTACTCTTGGCATGCCAACTATACCTATAGTTCTCATCTACAAAACATTTGTTTTTCCCAAATTACATAATATATATCACATAGACATATCATTTCCTTACCTTCATCATATGGCTCATATAACTTTGCATACATATTCATTTAAAACATGTTACATAATGCATATAATATGAATTCATATCATGCTTCACAATATGAAATGAATCATGCATCCATATATTGAATCTAGACTTCTCACAAGTCTAGAACTAATTATATCTTTATAATCATGTTATGTATATGCAATATCTATGCATCGGTGCATAAGTCCCATTCGATGTTTATATTTAATAAGGTGCATCGATGCACTACTGGTGCATCGATACACTAATGACATTCGATGTTTTTTATTTTAAAGGAGTGCATCGATGCACTTCATGTGCATCGATACACCTTGAACAATTTCTGGGATTTATCCTTGATGCATCGGTGCACATCGAATGTGCATCGATGCACATAGCCCATAAATGTCATTTTAGCACGAAAATCTCTTCATAATCCTCTCAGCACTTTATAATTCACCTCCTTTCACATCCTTAACTCTTATACACTTACTTAAACTAATTAATACCCATTTAATACCTCTTAAACTTAAAAATTCAATCTTCCTTATAGAACTCAAGAATTTCACTCAATTTCCAACATGTTCTAATTTTAATTCTAACACTTCCTATTATTTAATTAGCTTGATGACAAGTCAAATCCCACTTCTAATTCTTATTATGAACTCTATTCCAAGATTTCACTTTTCTACTTCCTTTCTTTAATCCTTCCTAACTCCATCATCTTTTGATTTTAAGATAACCTAAGCTTTCCTTAAGCTTATTTATCATCTAATGATCAATAAGCAACATTAAATTCATTAAGAATTTGATTAACAAGAAAACTCACCTTTAACTTTGTCTTCACGATGAAGAAGAAGAAGAAAGAAGAAGAAGAGAAATATTGAAACTTTGGACTTTCTCAATAGCTTCCACGTGGGTATAAATATCATCAACTAAGATTTAATTATTTTCCTTGTCAAAAGACTCATTTGCCCCTTTAATTCCACCTTCTTTACTAAATGATCCTACACCAAACATTTCAATCAATTCTTTAAACTTTTCAATTTATCCAATTTGGTCACTGAATTTTTAAATCTCACAATTTAATCACTAACCCGGTATGGAGGATGTTACATATGAGGGGTATTTTGCACCCAACAACCTCATCATTACCCCTAGATATTTTTATTATATATTACACCTCAAGGGAGACACTGGAGAAGAGGAGACACTGGAGAAGAGGAGACACACGCACAGAGCAGAAAAAAATTAGATTTTTATTTTCTTTTCCTTTTCTTCTTTCTTGGGTTTTCCTCCATTGATAAAGCTCCAAGGAGTGGTGAGTTAGGTGCCGAGAGGAGCTAGCGAGCTAAGGTGATTCGTGGTGGCCGAGGAGACCTCCGGTGGCACATCGAAGGCTACTTCTCACTTCCCTTTTTGCTACTATTTTTCTATTTATTTGTTGGTTTTTGGAACGAATATTTTCATGACTTTATGTTTGGATATTTCGAACCCCACCATGAACTAACTTTTTTGGTGGTGGTTGGTTTAATGGATGTTTAGACTTTATTTTAATGGTATATTTAAGTTTATTTTGGTTCTTTATTTGCTTTTCTTATGAATGCTTCACCATCTAGGCTTGTAAGAGGCATGGAAATATCCATTTCTTAGATGAAGTTTAGGTATTCGGGAGAAACCTAAGCTAAAAATACTTGTAAGTATTCGAGAGAACCGCAAGATAAGATCCTCATAAGAAATGGGTTATAATATTTTCCAGGAGCTTTGAACCGACCTACGAATATTATAACCTAATCCCTTAGATCTCGGGAGAGACTAGGATAGGATTTTAACGACTAAAAAGGGTGTCTTTATCAATAGAGTAGGCTGGCCAACATCGTTGAGTGAGAGCAGATGCCTTGGCATCCTATTCTGTTAAGTTCCTTTGAGAACATTTTAGGAAAGCCCTGTCGATCAAGTAAGGATTAGATAGCTTAAATATGCCTGAGAAATAAGTTTAACATCCTTAAATCAATCCCTATCATTCATTCTGTTAGAAGCTTGTCACGTGAGGATTATCTTCTTTTCATTTTATTTGTTGTTTACTATTTATTTACCATCTTCCATTGCCTCGACATTACACCATTTTCAACAATAAACATCTTATCTTGCCACTGCATTTCCATCTGCTACACCATCAAACCATTCATCTACATCCACATTCATACACTTTTCATTTGCCGTGACATTTGTATATATAAAGACTAACTATACATAGATAGATTAGTGCTTAGCTGTGGTTAGATATTTGTAATTTCACTCAATCCCTGTAGAGACGATACTCACTCATCATTGTATTACTTGAGCGATTGTGTATACTTGCACATTATTTGTGTATATTTTATTGTACTCATACACGCGGATAAGTTTTTGGCGTCGTTGCCAGGGATTGACAGCCTGAAGTTATTTACTTTTGTCAGAGCATTTTATTTTGTTTTGCATTTTTATTTGTGTATAGTTTACTTTATATTTTTGTTTTATTATTTTTCAGGTTTATTTAGTGTATGCCTAGAAGAAATTCTGAAGAGCCTTTAGAACCGATAGAACCTTTGATTGAAACACTCTTAAGACAAAGGAGACGTACTCAACGCGCTTGAGGAAATATGTATCAGATTGGAAACCAAGGCATTAGTCAAGATGATGGAAATCAGAATATCGCGACATTAAACAATGCTGAACCTACTGGAAGGCCAGGTGTTATTTGAGATCACTTAAATTCGATGTTGGATGATCTAAATCCTGGGATTGTGGCACCCGATATTCAAGCTGCACATTTCGAGTTGAAACCAGTCATATTCAACATGTTGAATTCTATTGGGAAGTTTGGGGGTATGCCAAATGAAGATGCCATGCAGCACATTCGAAATTTTCTGGAAGTTTGTGATTCTTTTCGCCAAGAAGGAGTGCATGAGGATTTTCTGAAATTAAAGCTATTTCTGTATTCATTGCGTGACCGAGCAAGGGCTTGGTTGAGTGGTGTACCTTCCGGTTCGATGAAATCATAGACTGATCTTTACAAGAGTTTCTTATTGAGGTACAACCCACCAAACATGAATACTCAGCTAAGGAATGATATATCATCTTTTCGCCAGGGCGACGACGAATCCATGTATGAGTGTTGGGATCGTTACAAGAGTTTGCTTCGAAAGTGTTCAAATCATGGTTTTCACGATTGGACTCAAGTAGTCATGTTCTATAATGGAGTCAATGCACCCACGAGGATGTTACTGGATGCCTCGGCAAATGGGACATTGCTGGATAAATCACCTACTGAGGCGTTTGTTATCTTGGATAGAATTACTAACAACGATTATCAGTTTCCTTCCTCAAGACTTGGGAGTGGGAGGAGAGCACCTGGAGCATTCGAGTTAGATACCAAGGATTCGGTGTCCGCTCAACTCTCAACTATCACCAATATGCTAAAAAATTTACTACGATCCACTGAGGTGAAGGAAGTGAAAGCAACTAGCTTGGCATGTCTGTTATGCCAAGGCAATCATCACAAGAGCGAATGACCGACCAACCATGAGTCCATCAACTTTATAGGTAATTACAATCGAGGCAACAACAATCCTTACTCTAACACTTATAATGCTGGATGGTGTCAGTACCCCAATTTCTCATGGGGAAATCAAGGAGCCCACAAAGCTAGTCAACCTACTCGGCAACAAAATCACAATGAGCCTCAAGGTTACCAGAATGCTATACCATGGCATAATTCTAACAAGGGAGCTTCAACTTCAGCAAGCATGAGTTCCTTGGAAACTACAATTCAAGAATTCATATCTACTACGAAGACAATGCTGCAAGACCATTCTACTTCAATTAAGAATCAATGAGATTTACTTCATAGTCAAGGTGCCTTACTTCAAAACCATAGCTCGTCTCTGAGAGCTTTGGAAGGTCAAGTTGGTCATATTGCTACGGCATTGCAAGAGCATCAGCAGGGACGTTTTCCAAGTGATACTGAAGTCACTAAAGGGCATGGAAAAGAGCATTACAATGTGTTAACTCTTAGGAGTGGAACACAAATCAATCAACAAGTCAGAGCTAGTGGGCCACAACATAAAGATTCTACTCCCATTACTGAAAGTGTTGAAACTGAGTTGCATGATGATAGTATTTTTTAGAAGGATAAGGAGGAGGGTTCTACTGATGATTCAACCAAGGTACCAGATTATGATGCCACGGCAAAAGATATTCCTACTACTGCAGTTAAGGAAGATATACCTCCACCACCCTTTCCGCAAAGATTAAAGAAGCATAATGATGAAGTTCAGTTCAAGAAGTTCATGGACATTCTTGATCAGCTCCATATCAATGTACCTCTCTTGGAAGCTATTGAACAGATGCCGATGTATGCCAAATTTCTGAAGGAAATCTGTACCAAGAAGAGGAAAGTAGAGACTGTTGCTACGACAACGGAATTTTTTCCTTCATTGAGTAAGTTGCCGCCAAAGCCAAATGATCTGGGCAGCTTCATTATTCCTTGTTCGATTGGAGCTAATTTCATTAGAAAGGAACTGTGTGATCTTGGCTCAAGTGTCAACTAAATGCCAAAGTCAATATTCTTGAAGCTTGGCATAGGAGATGCAAGACCCACCTCAGTTATTTTACAATTTGCCGACAGATCCCATATTAAACCTGAAGGGAGAGTCGAGGATGTTATAGTACGGATGTATAACTTTTAGTTTCCAGATGACTTCTTAATTTTGGACTGCGAAGTTGATGCCAAGGCACCAATCATTCTGGGAAGACCTTTCTTAGCCACTGGACGTATATTGATAGACTGTGAAAAGGTGAACTCACCATGAGAGTGGCTGATCAGTGTGTGACTGTCAATGTGTTTCGCACGCTCAAATATGTAGATGACACTGAAGAATGCCAAGGCATTTCCGAATTAAACTTAGTGATTGAAGAACAGACTGAACATCTTTGTCAGAACAATTTCATTCAGCTAGCATAAAATGATTATTGGGTGGATGATGAAAGCTTAGTGGAGTCCAACAACTTTTCAATTTTGGAGGAGCAATCTAGCTTACTACAAGTTAGATCAGGTATGAATTTTGAACCTCTGAGTTTTGATGAATTTATTCCTCCTAAGCCTTCCTTATTGCATGCACCTACTTTAGAACTTAAAACTTTGCCAGGACATCTTAAATATGTTTACTTAGGTAGCGATGTGACTTTACCGGTGATTATTTCCGCTAACCTTACTGCTAATCAAGAGCAAAGTTTGTTAAGTGTTTTGATGCAACATAAGAAATTAATTGGTTGGACTATGGCCGCCTTGAAAGGCATTAGTCCCACGATCTGCATGCACAAGATTCTGCTTGAAGATTGCCACGACAATTCAATCAAACCACAACGAATACTCAACCATGTTATGAAGAAAGTGGTGATGAAAGAAATTCTGAAATGGCTTGATGCTGGAGTGATTTACCCTATCTCCAATAGCTCATGGGTGAGCCCTGTCCAGTGTGTTCTGAAGAAAGGAGGCACGGTTGTGGTTACTAGGGTTGTTCATTCGGTTAATTCGGTGGCCGAACCGATCGAATTACCATTAACCGAATTAACCGAACTTTTTTTTCTTTAACCGTTAACCGAACCTAACTTTTTTTCGAAAATATTAACCGAACCGAATAAATTTCGGTTAATGCGGTTAATTTTCGAATTAACCAAAAAAATTTAAATTTTCTAATTTATATAAAAATTCAAAAAATAGTTTATAATTAATTTAAATAATATATAATAATAAAATAAAAATTTATATAAAATTTTTAATTAATTAATATTGGTTTAGGTTTAAAAGTTATTGGATCTTAAATTAGTAATTGGGTTTTAAATGGTTTGGACTGAGCCCATATGTTATATATAATATATTTAATATTTTTTAATTTTGAAAAACAGTTTACAATTAATTTAAATAATATACAATTATAAAATAAAAATTTTGTATAAATTTTTTAATTAATTAATATTGATTTAAGTTTAAAAGTTATTGGATCTTAAATTATTAATTGAGTTTTAAATAGTTTGGGCTAAGCCCATATGTTATATATAATATATTTAATATTTAGAATTTTATTTCGGTTAATTAACCGATTTCGAACTGAATTAACCGTTAACCGAATATCCAAAACAATCTTAATCGTTCCACGACTGAACTAATTCAGTGGCCAACCGAATTAACCGAATTAGTTCGGTTCGGTCGGTTAATTCGGTTAAAATCGAATTTTGAACACCCCTAGTGGTTACTAATGAGAATAATGAGCTATTACCCACTCATACCATTACCGGATTGAGGATATACATGGACTATAGAAAACTCAACAAAGCTACGAAGAATGACCATTTTCCTCTACCTTTCATAGACCAAATTTTGGATCGATTGGCCGACAAAGCATTCTATTGCTTTTTGGATGGGTACTCGGGGTACAATCAAATTGCTATTGCACCAGAGGACCAAGAAAAGACTATATTCACTTGTCCCTATGGCACTTTTACCTTTAAGAGGATGCCTTTTGGACTTTGCAATGCCCCAGTAACGTTTCAGCGCTGTATGCAAGCCATATTTTCAGATATGGTTGAGGATTTTCTGGAGATCTTCATGGACGATTTTTCTGTTTGTGGGGATGATTTTGAACGATGTCTTGGTAATTTAGCAAAAGTTCTAAAAAAAATGCGAGAAGGCTGAGTTGGTCTTAAATTGGGAAAAATATCATTCCATGGTGACTGAAGGCATTGTATTAGGCCACAAAATTTCACACAAGGGTATTGAGGTGGACAAGGCGAAGATTGAAGTGATTGAAAAGTTTCCACCACCAACTTTGGTCAAGGGTATAAGAAGTTTTCTTGGACATGCTGGATTCTATAGAAGGTTTATCAAAGACTTCTCCAAGATTTCTAAGCCCTTGTGCACATTGCTTCAACAAAACCAACCCTTTGTGTTTGACGAGTTATGTTTCAGCGCATTCACTGAGCTGAAACGACAACTGATCTCGGCACCCATTGTAGTTCCTTTCGATTAGACATCACCATTTGAGCTGATGTGTGATGCGAGTGATTATACCATAGGAGTTGTTTTGGGGCAATGCCGAGGTAAAATTTTTCATGTTATTTATTACTCTAGCCACACTTTAAATGAAGCACAATTGAACTACACCACCATTGAGAAAGAATTACTTGCCGTGGTATTTGCTTTTGATAAGTTTAGACCTTAACTAATAGGCACTAAAGTCATTGTTCACACTGATCATTTGACTATAAAATACTTAGTGAACAAAAAGGATGTCAAGCCTAGACTTATTAGGTGGATCTTACTTTTGTAAGAATTCGACTTAGAAGTGGTAGATAAAAAAGAAACTGAAAATCAAATTGCTGATCACTTATCTAGGCTAGAGAACAATTCTGAATGTCATGACACAGTAGATATCCAAGAGGAATTTCCTGATGAGAAACTTTTATATGCCGCGGCAATTCCATGCTACGCTGACCTTGTTAATTTTCTTGTTAGTGGAATTCTGCCTTTTGATTTAGATAGTCAGGCTAAAAATAAGTTCAAGCATGATGCAAGGCACTATTTTTGGGATGAGCCATATTTATTCAAGCATTGTGTCGATCACCTCATTAGACGATGTGTACCCAAAGAAGAACAGTGCGACATTTTGTACCATTGTCATTCAGCCCCATATGGAGGCCATTTTAGTGGAGCAAGGACTGCTACTAAGGTCCTGCATAAGTATATTTTCACTCGGTTTAGAGTACCTCGTGCTATTATTAGTGATGAAGGAACTCACTTTGATAACAAGTTGATTGCCAAGGCATTGAAGAGATATGGAGTTCGACACAAGATTACCACGGCATATCATCCGCAGACAAATGGCCAAGCAGAGATACCCAATTGAGAAATCAAGCAGATTTTAGAGAAAGTGGTGAACCCAAGGCGTAAGGATTGGTTGCCAAAGTTGGATGAAGCACTTTGGGCGTACAAAACAACGTTCAAAACTCCCTTGGGAATGTCACCATTCAAGCTAGTGTATGGTAAAGCTTGTCATCTCCCTGTTGAGCTTGAACATAAGGCGTATTGGGCCATCAAGCGATTGAATTTTGATGCTCAACTAGCTGGGGAGCAAAGATTACTGGAGCTTAATTAAATGGAAGAGTTTATAGCACAAGCATATGAGAATGCTCGGATTTACAAGGAGAAAACCAAGAAGTGGCATGACCAGAAACTTATGCCACGGCATTTTTATGTGGGACAACAAGTCTTACTTTACAACTCCAGACTTAAACTCTTTCCTGGAAAGCTCAAATCTCGATGGTCAGGACCATTTGAGGTGCATTATGTCTACCCCCATGGAGCTGTTGACATCAAGAGAATAGATAATGAGACGATCTTCAAAGTAAATGGCCAGCGTTTGAAAGCCTACAATGAAGTTCCACCACTGCACAACAAGGAAGTGTTACGTCTGCACGATGCTGAAGCGTGCCCAGATGAGAACCACAGTTCGATGCCACGACATTGAATTTGTGTCTGTGTATAAATAAAATTTAAAATTTAGGCTTTTCTTTATTCTTATTTTATTTTATTTTGTAATTAATTTTTGATCTGATTTGTAGGGACCACAGTGCTACAAACTGTGCAGAGAGCGGTTACCAAATGGAGGAAATGACAGAGAATTAAATGGGGAATATATTATTTGATTTTGTTTTCTTTTAATTTATTTTAATTCTGACATTTACTTTTCTTTCTCCGCAGTTTTGTCCCATCATCATCATTACCTTTTGGCAGTTTTTCCTTCCCCATACACACATAACCCCCTCCACCCACTTATTCTTTTCTTAACCGTCCTATCACCTGTTTTCCCTCTCAAATTTTTAACTTTTTATTTTCTCTTTCATCCTTAACTTTTCTATTTCATTTTTTTACTTTTACTTTTCTCTCTCATTTTTTCTTATTCTTCCTTTATTTTCTCCATAGTCGAAACTCCTCCAAGGTTTTTAAAGTCTTCAAAAGCTTTGCCCTTCTTCGTTTTTCTTACTTCAACAACACTGAAAATGATGTGTCCAAGACCGGCTCCAACCGATGCTTCCGCTTGGCAACAGTTTGAGGATGACGAGGCCAAGGCTCAGTTCTAAAACTTTAAGAACCGCAAACTCTTCTTCGAGTTGGGTTTTATTTTTACCAAGGAGACTGATGATGGTTTTGGACCCGACGTAATGGACATTGTGACACTACTCAAGTCGAAGAAGTCTGCACGCCATTCGGGTTCCGTGAATGCCTCGTTGGTTAAGGAGTTTTACGCAAATAATTCCAAACCTAACCAACACTCCATTTTCGTCTGAGGTAAGCAGATCCGTTTTACACCCACTGCGATTAATAGGTATTTTCATTTGCAGGATATAGTGGACGGGCATGCCGCATTTGAAAATGAATCTGATAGCCACACTTATGATGACATTCTTGAGGATTTATGTTTTGCAAACACTGAGTGGAATGGGCGCTAAACAAGTAGATACTCAGTCAACCGAGAACGTCTTCAGCCCTGTGCCACGTTATGGAATCACTTCCTTAAGCATAAACTCATGCCTACTTCTCACAATACGACGGTATCACTTTCTCGCTTACTGCTTTTACATTCGATAATGGTATGCCGTCCTATTGATGTTGGTCGTATTATTGTTCAGCAAGTTCATGACTGCTTTAGTAAAATGGCAAGTGCTTTAGTGTTTACTAACTTAATTACTACTTTGTGTCGTAAGAAAAAGGTCGAGGAAAATGCTTTTGATGAAATTTTACCTGGATTATCGGGCATTACTAGGGCTAGACTTCCACTGCTATTAGGAATTGAAAACCCCAAGTCTAAAGACCATGTTTATGAGCAATCTGCAAGAACTATACAATCCAATGCCGAGGCAAGATTGCCTGCTCTCGAGGAAGCTATGATGCAGACTCATACTCACCTGCATGCTTTACACGGTGACATCCGTAATTTCTTTGGATATGTGAAGCATAGAGATATTGTGGTGGAATCGATGTTTCAAGAAATTATTCCCCACTATCAACGGAATTTCCCTGGCTTTCCAGATGAAATTCTGTCGGCATTCAATGTCGAGGCTTCTCCAGAGCTCGAGCAAGATGCAGCTAATCCTCTAGGTGATGACCCAACTCCTGATCAGCACCGTTCTATGACACCTAATCTGCACAGTTCTGACACCCCTGAATATCCGCCCATTGTCCCTGTCGAAGAAACACCCAGTTCTGTTCCTTCACCACGTAGTGGTCGACGCACCAAGACCATGGCTGGACGTAAGAATATCGCACATTATTACACTACTTCTTCAGAGTCCAACCCAACACCCCTTCGCAAGCGCACTAGACGAGGAGCTGCTAGCACCTCCAAGGCAACACCACCACGCAAACATTGAGGTACCTCACTTGCATTCATTTTCATTTAGTTTGCATTTCATTGCATGGCATTTAGTTTATATTTAGTTTAGTTCTATTTAAGCATTGAGGACAATGCTTCCCTTAAGTTTGGGGGAGATAGTGTTCTTGGTAGGTCATATGCATGATAGCATTAGCGTAGTATTATGCCATGGCATCAGTAAATGGTAAGACAGTTAGATAGAATGTTTTGAGGATATCCGATGATGATGATGATTTTGTTAGGCTAGAATTGGAATGTAAATAACTGTTGAGAATGATAGAACTCACTCTAGGGCTTGATGCTTAATTTGTGAAAACTTTTTACACGATTTGTATGTTCTCTATACTTAGAAAAATTGGGAAAAAAATCACGATTTGTATGTTTTTTATACTTAAAAAAATTGGAAAATTTTTATGAAGGAACTCTAGTCAGTTTTGGCATTGAAATATGGTATTGTGCTTAAAAGAAAAATAAAAAACAACTCCCTTATATATGAAACTGTGAATAAATGCTTAGGCATAGCTGTAGAGGGACACTCCTCTTTGCCGTGGTATTGCCTGGAACTCTCTTTAATAAATGGCAGCCATGTTCATATGAGTGAATGAAAATTGTCACGGGATGACTCTACTTAACTAGCTCGAGGTGGAAGGTATGCTTCCTTTCACCTAAAGTGTGGGAGAGTAGGTGTGATGAGCTGAAATCAGAAAAGAAATGGAGTAAAGAAAATGTGCTTAATGAATAAGTAAATACTTGAAAAAACTAGGGGACTTGAGTAGAAATTGTCTAAGTTTGCTAAGTATAGATTGGATACAATCACGCACACACATCACCACAAAGGATCTTGACCTACGAAAAAGTACTTGAATTCTTGATAAGTCTAACATGTTGAAGCCTAGTTCTCTGAGGGTTGAAATTCAATTTTGTCCTACTATTCTATTGTTGAAAATTGTCATGACATTTTGCTTATGTAACTGCTATCCATTGCTTGAGGATAAGCAATATCTTAAGTTTGGGGGTGTGTTAACTTCCTAAAAAGGCTACTTTTAAGGCCTTTTTCGCTTAAGTTATTGTTTGTTTAAAAGCTCATTTTAGGCATTTTAGGATCATGTAGTTGCATATAGTTGCATTTGTGGTGGTAATGCTATTTTATTTCTTAATGATACTGCTTGAGGGAAAGGTGTAGTTCGTCTGTGGAATAGCAAGCAAAAAGGATTCGATGGGAAGTAATGTCGCGACATCTCACGTTGCTGAAGCAGATTGAAATGCCTTGGCATTTCTGGCTCAGAAAACGATAAAAATATATAGTTGTACGAGGACAGCTGGCTCTACACGTGAAATGATTGTTGTAACCGCCTGCCAGAGCTGCTATAGGATCACTACCACCTAGAGGATAAGATTCATGCTTATGGTGTGATTCTAGGGGTATGAGTGGTATTTTTCACCCAACAACTTCATCATTACCCCTAGATATTTTTATTATATATTACACCTCAAGGGAGACACTAGAGAAGATGAGACACACGTACAAAGCATAAAAAAAATCAGATTTTTATTTCCTTTTCCTTTTCTTCTTCCTTGGGTTTTCCTCCATTGATAAAGCTCCAAGGACATTACACCATTCATCTACTACACCATTTATTTACTATTTATTTACCATCTTCCATTGCCTCGACATTACACCATTTTCAACACTAAACATCTTATCTTCCCACTGCATTTCCATCTGCTACACCATCAGACCATTCATCTACATCCACCTTCATACACTTTTCATTTGCCGTGACATTTGTATATATAAAGACTAAATATACATAGATAGATTAGTGTTTAGTTTTAGTTAGACTTTTGTAATTTCACCCAATCCCTGTAGAGACGATACTCACTCATCACTGTACACTTGAGCGATTGTGTATACTTGCACAGTATTTACCTTAGAAGTACGAATGCCAAGTAAGCACTTTGAAAGAAGACGATGATAAAAAGGGACATACCGTGGGAAAATACTACTCCCAAGAGATTAAGTCACCCTAGAGACTAATTGAACCATTCAAAGGGGACGTGCTGGCAATAAACGAGCCAAAAAAAGAGGAAGAAGCTATAGAGTTCCAAAAATTTTAAAGCACATCGAGTACAGTATCGTGGAACAATTACATAGCCTGTCAGCACGTGTTTCAATGTTGGCACTACTGCTAAGTTCAGAAGCACACTGTGATGCACTTCTGAAGGTCTTAAACCAGAAATTTATGCCACAAACATACCAATCAGCAAGATGGATTGACTGGTTAACAACATTCAAGCTTATAATATTATCTTATTCTATGATGATGAGATTCCATCTGATAGAGGAGGTCGAGCTAAAGCATTACACATCACCACTCATTGTAATGGGCATGCCTTACCGAGTGTGTTAATCAACAATGGTTCGACCCTTAATGCGATACCTTTAGTTACGTTGAAAATGTTGTCAATAGACACTTCCCATATAAGAGCATGCCAGAGTGTGGTCTGAGTATTTGACGGGACCAAGAGGGAGGTAATCTATAAGATTGAGGTTTCTTTAACCATTTGACTTGCTACTTACAACATCAAATTCTTGGTAATAGACATTATTCCTTCTTACAACTACCTTTTGGGAAGGCATTGGATCTATCAAGCTGGAGCAATATCATTTACGCTACATCATAAAGTCAAGTTTGTCATTGACGGGGCTCTTGTATTATTAATGCTGAAGAATATATAGTGGCGAGTGTGACCACTGATGCCTCTTACATAGAAGTAAATGAGGAAGTGGTAGAGTGTTTGTTCTGCTCTCTAGAGTTTGTGAAAGACACATTTGTGGCTGAAGGAGGAAAGATTTCCAAACCCAGGCTCTCTGAATGCACTAAAATGGAGATCAAGCAGACTTTGGGAAGAGGTGCCAAGGAAGGAAGAGAGTTTGAGAGTTTTTTTAAAGGAATGATCAACCCATTCTTCCAATATCAAAGTTATACCAGTTTGGACTTGATTTTCAGCCCAATCACCAGTAGAAGAGGAAGAAAATTCAGAAATGTCAAGAAATAAGGTTGACCAGATTGAACGAAAATGAATTTCTATAGGAACCCATAGTTTTCCCACCTATTTACGACACATTTAAATATGGTGGCTATGTGTTTGAGGCCACCTTACCATATTGGGAAGTTGGTTTAAAAGATTTAAGTATCAACACCATAATCATAGAGAATGTTGAAAATGCAGATAGATTAGGAATCCGCCCTTTGCCACCTGGGTCAGTGCTTAGCAACTGGATGACTGAATAATTACCTGTGGTTTTCAAATGTCTTTTAGAGTAATACTCAAACTATCCATATTCGCCTATAATTGAGACAATATGTGATCTTTTGTAAGGGTGAATAAATGGTTTCTTTTTTATTCAATAAAAGATATTGTTATTTCATGACAAACATTTCTTCTTACTTCATTTCTTTCATTCTGTACTTCATTTCATTTCCTTTTGAATTTAATTTTCTTTCATTATATGTAGGATATTTGCTCACATTTACAAATTTCTTTTCTCCTCCCCTTTCAGGTCCCAAGATATTAATGATACGGGCATTAATGATCATGACCCAGAGATGCATTTTAAACAGTTCAATTATCTTGGGGAAATTGATGAATGCGAAAATGAAGAAGAGTGCAACTTACCTTCTGAATTGTTAAGGATTATAGAAAGAGAATATAAACAAATATTACTACATTAAGAGAAAATAGAAGTCTTGAATCTGGGTACAAAAGAGGAAAGGAATGAGGTTAAAATTGGCACAACTCTTACGGCTGAAGCAAGACAAAGCTTGATAGATTTACATCGAGAAAACAATGATGTGTTTGCAAGGTCGTATCAGGACATGCCTGGACTAGATACGGATATGGTAGTCCACAAACTGCTTATCAAACCAGAATATAAACCCGTGCAACAAAAGTTAAGGAGAATGAGACCTGAAATACTACTTAAAATAAAATAAGAGGTTAAGAAGCAGTTCAACGCTGACTTCCTTCAAGTGGCCTAGTATTCAAAATGGGTGGTTAACATAGTGTCAGTTCCAAAGAATGATGGAAAAGTGTGCATGAGTGTTGATTACCGTGACCTTAATAAAACAAGCCCTAAAGATAACTTTCCATTGTCCCACATAAACACATTAGTGGATAATACTACAAGGAACACTTTCTTCTCGTTCATGGACGAATTCTCAGGATATGACCAGATTAATATGCATCCTTATGACATGGAAAAACCATATTTGTCATAATGTGGGGAACATTCTGCTACAAGGTGATGCCCTTCAGATTAAATAATGTTGGGGCAATATACCAAAAAGCTATGGTGACCTTGTTTCATGACATGATGCACAAAGAAATTGAAGTTTATGTCGACGACATGATTATCAAGACACAAACTGAAGATGAGCACGTCGAGAATATAAGAAGACTTTTCCAAAGATTGAGAAAGTTTCAGCTTAGGTTGAATCCTAACAAGTGTACCTTCGGAGTAACATCGGGAAAGTTGTTGGGCTTTGTGGTCAGCATGAAAGGCATCGAGATTGATCCACTGAAAAAGTTTCTTGCACTTTAGTCTGGGCAACACATAGACTCAGGCAATACATGTTGTACCACACCACTTGGTTGATTTCCAAGCTAGATCCACTAAAGTATTCGATGGGTGTGCTTGTACTCTCAGGAAGGTTAGCCCGATGGCAGATGTTGTTATCTGAATTTGACATCGAGTACGTGAGCCAAAAAACTATAAAGGGAAATGTCATATATGATTTCTTGGCAAGCAATAATGCTTAAAATTACGAGTCGCTAGACTTTGACTTCCCAGACGAAGACTTGATGGCCATATCTCTAGAAGAACCAAGTTCTTCTACATGTGATTCCTAGAAAATGCATTTTTATGGTGCATCAAATGCATTAGGACACGACATCGGGGCTATATTGGTCTCCCCTGAAGGAAATCATTACCCGTTCACTAGCAGATTGAATTTTGATTGCACTAACAACATGATGGAGTATGAAGCTTACTACTTAGGGATTCGAGCTGCTATTGGACAAAATATAAAACCTTGCGTGTATATGGAGACTCGGCCTTGGTAATCTATCAGCTCCAAGGAGAATGGGATACGAAAGATGTAAAGCTGGTGGAATACCGAAAGCTCATATTAGATCTACTCGATGAGTTCGATAAAGTCACATTCCATTACGTGCCTAGAGAAGAGAATCAAATGGCCGAAGCCTTAGCTACCTTGGCAGCAGCGTTCAAGGCTGGCAGGGAGTCTGACATAATACCAATTGACATGTAATCATACGAATACTCGGCTCATTGTTACCAAATCGAAGAAGTAAAAGACACTAAGCCCTGGTATCACGACATTCTGTAATATATCAAAAACCGAAGTTATCCAGAGAAAGCCACTGAAACTGATAAAAGGACTATAAGAAGGATGAAAGCTAGATATGTTCTTGATGGGGAAGTATTGTACAAGAAAAGCCATGATCAAATCCTGCTGAGATGTGTAGATGAAGAAGAGGAAAAGATTATATTAGAAGAGGTACATGATGGAGTTTGTGGAACACATGCAAATGGACATATGATGTCAAGAAAAATTATGAGATGCGGGTACTTCTGGGCTACACTAGAAAATGATTGCATTAATTACTCTATAAGATGTCATAAGTGCCAAATATATGGGGATAAAATAAATATTTCGCCCCAACCTCTTCACGTGATGACAACACCATGACATTTTTCTATGTGGGGCATAGATATCATCAGACAAATTTATCCAAAGGCTTCAAATGGTCATCGATTCATTATTGTAGTAATTGACTATTTTACCAAGTGGGTGGAAGCTGCGTCATATGCCAGTGTCACTTAGTCCACTATTTGCAAGTTCTTGAAAAAAGAGATCATATGTCGGTATAGTTTGCCCGAAAGAATCATTACTGATAATGTTACAAACCTGAACAATAAGATGATGGACACTGCTTTGAACAATTCAACTACAACTCTACTGCTTATAGACCGAAGATGAATGAAGCAGTAAAAGCAACGAACAAAAAGATCAAGATAATAGTGGAGAAAACAAATGAGACATACAAGGATTGGCACAAGAAATTGTCTTTCGCTTTGTTTACTTACCAAACTTCGGTATGAACTTCAACCGAGGTAACCCCATTTTTATTAAAATATGGGATAGAGGCAGTATTGCCCATTGAGGTAGAGATCCCATCACTCTGGTTTGCTCAGAAGTCAAACTAGATGATACAGAATGGATGCAATCTCGATATAATCAATTGAACTTAATAGAAGAAAAGAGGTTGAAATCCATCATCATGGTCAACTCTACCAAAAATGAATAATCCGAGCACACAATAAGAAAGTGCGCCCAAGGGTATTCCAAGAAGGAGATCTCATACTGAAAAAGGTATGGCCAATACAGAAAGACTACAGAGGAAAATAGATGTCAAATTGAGAATGACCTTATGTCGTAAAGAAGGCTTTTTCCGGAGGAGCACTGATTCTGACTGAAATGCACAGGCTGGAACTACCTAATCCTGTTATTTTTGATGCAGTCAAAAAATATTTTACTTAGGGTGAAAACTCAAAAGGGTACCCAAAGTTGAAGTAAAAAAAAGGTTAGGGTGAAAACCCGAAAGGGCGTCCTAAATAAAAAAAGAAGAAAAAACAAGGTGGTTCCAGGATGAAAACCCGCAAAGGGTATCTTGGAACCAAGAAGAGATCCAAGTTGAAAACCCGAAAGGGCAGCTTAGGTAAGGATGAGACTTGCGTAAGAAAAAGGTCCCGGATCAAAACAGTAAAAGCATCACAACATACAAGTCTTTCGTAAACTTAGCAATTCGGATGAACGTGCACTCTCCTGAACATTGTCATATTTTCGAGGTCCCCTTAACAAAAGTTTTACTAAAAAAATCATCTAACGGTGTATCAGCCCAAAGTTATCTGCATTTTCAAAGATCTAGGGCACATACTTGTATTTATTTATATTGTTTTTTAGAACAGTTTTCATGTATTCTTTGTTCTTTTTCCTAATAAATAAATATGGTCATTTATCTAAAAATCAATTCCTTTTAAGCATATTGGATTGAATTTAAAAGAGAATGATTTATTCACTTTTGAAAAGATAATTGCATATTATTGTGCAAAGATTTTTTTTGAAAGGTACAAATATTCGGAAGTTGATCAAGGCTTATGCACCATACACGAGATAATGGACCTAGTTGATTGAAAAGCATTACTCAAATCAAGACTAGAAATAACATTATGTACATAGGATTCAAGCATGTTGAAGAATCCAATATCAAGAATCAGAAATTCAAGATTCCAGGATCAAGAGTCATCAAGACTTACAATCAGAGATTAAGATTTCTCTCCAAATCCTTAAATAACATATTTTGCACATGCATTTTAGGCACGCATAAGAGCATTACATCCATAGCATAGCATATAATTTTGCAGATTCTTGTCAGAGTCAATTTCAACTTCACAACGAAATATATTGAACTTGAAACAATACAACTTACACCATATTGGATTTCAACTTCACAACGAAGGATATACAACTCAAAGTCGATTTGAACTCAACTTCACAACGAATGAGTTACCCACGATTTCAACTTCACGAAGAAGGATATCGTTCCCAATGGATCGACTTAATTTCACAGTAAATGAGTCATCTGCAACAACAGGGAGCTATCTCCTAGGCCTAGTTTACAATATAACTCAAAACGAAAAGGATTATCTATCAATGGAGACTTTCGAGTTCGATTCAATTCAGCTCGAAGGCATATCAACCGCATACTAGTAGCAAGGAACTACTTTCCAGTTAAGTTTTCACACCGAGGTCTTTAAATCGAGAAGAAGACCAAGGTTGACTATGATTTGACAACAAGAAACCACTTTCTGAATCAAATTTCAAACTACGATTTCAACTTCAAAACGAAGGATATCATGTTCAAAGATAACTCTGGAGTCGCCCATAGTATGGCTCAACAACAGGGATTCGTCCTCTTCTTCGAATCTCAACTTCACAGGGGAGAGTAGTGGATAAAAATTAAACGGAAACCTTAAGTTGGATTTCAAGCTCATAAGTCAACAACTCTCACAGGAACATGCTTATTTCCAAGCCCATATGCAACGAACGAAAATTTGTCTTTTTGTCTTTTCCCTATTTTTGTTGCACGATAATGGGCAAAGAGAAGCAACTATAGTCACTCATTTTCGTCTGGGATTCTATTTAATATATACATTGTAACACCCCCAACTCGTATCTGACCTGAATACGAGTCTGAGGTGTCACACTGACTTTTCAAAACATTTACTTGTATAAAATAATGAGTAATTTAAAACTTTTATAACATATAGATGACTAACTTACATAAAATACATTTACATTATTGCAAAAAAAACCGATCAAAGCATGCATAATTCCCTTATTCATCTACATATAACTTATTCAAAACGTTTACAAAACTATTAAGAGCTTATACAATATACTCTTTTGAATACATGCCAACTGGAACTTTATATACAAAAATACATATTATTCACCTCTTTTCTGATCTGACGTTCGGTAAGGAGAACTGACCTGTCTTGCTCCACATTGCCCTTTACTCTTCTCGAAACCTACGTGTAAATTACTTACACGCTAAGTCTATGACTTAGTGAGGCAAATAAACATATAATGTAAACTATAACTTGTAATCATACATGAACAATTACTGCTACCATAGCATACCCAAACATATATATGTTCATCCATCAAATCCATACATGTATATAATTGTCTTCATTCCTATCATTATCATTTTATTATCATTCATATTTTTATTCTCTTGTTCATATGATTTATTGTGTTCATATCATATATCTTATAACATATGCAATAATCACTAACACACAGATATTCTATCATATAATTCATATCCCAAAACATATATATCACAAACATTATATTCAATATCATCTCTTATTAGCCCATGTACACATGTGAGAACTGTAGATATGTGAATCTATTGAGGTTGTGCACTATGTTGTCACCACAGCTCGTATAATTTCCACTAGGGGCGCGTAGAATTTGTCCCGAAAGACCACATAGATATCCCAAAGGACTACATATAACACATATGTCCCGAAGGACCACTATGTCCCAAAGGACCACTATGTCCCGAAGGACCGCATAGACCCTCGACTCTTGGCATGCCAACTATACCTTTAGCTCTCAATACACATAACATGGGCATTTTCACTTATATCATTTCACATATACATTTTCATATCGCATGTTCATATAAGCTCATAGCTTCTTTTCATGTAATTCATATCACTTTTCATATAATTCACATGTTCACATATCTCTTTTCATATTCTCATAGGATCATGTAGCTCATATATACATTACATATCACTTATATTACATGTTCTTATAATCATTTATATCTATACCACATAGCTTATATCACTTTCTCTTGTTCATTACATAAGTCATTATTATTTATATAGTTTATGATCATATCATCACATAAATTATATCACATAGAAAAGAACATAACAATACATATTCACATACTAACGACTACCAACTATACTTATTTTTATGCATTCATAAAATCAGAACATGGAAATAGACTCATCGCAAGTCTAATTTCCATATAATCATATGCACTCACCTTAGCCTTCTTTGCTTTGAATCAATCCTAATCCTTCAATTGTTTCGGAACAAGCTTTCATTCTATATCTACATAGTAATACATTGATACTTATCAGTATATTAATTGATATATTCTAAACTATCACTTCTTAGGCTAAAAGAAAGGCTAATTTCATCTCTTAATGAAGGTATGTATCGATGCACTACACCATGTATCGATGCCTCCCTTGACGGGTGCATTGATGCACTATCTATGCATCGGTGCATAAATTCCATTCGATGTTTGTATTTAAGGGGGTGCATTGATGCACTACTTGTGCATAGCTACATTGATGGCATTCGATGTTTTTATTTTAAAGGAGTGCATCGATACACTTCATGTGCATCGATACACTTCATGTGCATCGATACACCTTGAACAATTTATGGGATTTACTCATGATGCATCGGTACACAATGAATGTGTATCGATACACTCTGCCCAGAATTCACTTCTTGAACCCGAAAACTTATCCATTTTGGCTTAAATCCTTTATCTTTCATCCCCTTTTATATTCTTAACTCCAATACACATACTTAAACCAATATATACTCATTTATTTCATCTTAAACCTCAAAATCCTATCTTCCTCATGAAATTCAAGAATTATACCAACTTTGCAACATGATTAAATTCCACTTTTAACACTTTGTTTGTCTTAACCAGATTGATAACAAGTCAAATTTAACTTCCAATTCTAGATATGAACTTTATTCCAAGATTTCATTCAAAAACTCACAATCTTTAATCTCTTCTTATTCCATCATCTTTTGATTTTAAGATAACTTAAGCTTTCCTTAAGCTTAGTTATCATCTAATAATCATAAACCAATCTTAAATTTAACAAGAAACTAACTAACCAGAAACTCACCTTTGTTTTGGGTTCCCACGCATAAAGAAAGAAGAAGAGAAAGAGAACTCTGGAAGCTTGTAGATTTCTCTTCCCTTCCACGTGGTTACTATATAACATTTCTTTAATTTAACTATTTCCCTTACAAAAGACCCTTTTGCCCTTCACTTCATCTAATAATTACTTACCTCTTTCAGGTACTATTTATAAATGAATCATTGAACTATTCAATTCTTCTACTTTAGTCACCAAGTTCTGAAATTTTACAATTTAGTCACTAACCCATAAATTGGGATGTTACATACATAATATCTATATAATATATTATTTTGAAAACATTTTTAGAAAATATATAATAATATATAGTTTTAAAAACATTTTTAGAAAATATATAATATATAGTTTTGAAAACATTTTTAGAAAATATATAATATATAGTTTTGAAAATATTTTTGAAAACATATATAATATATAGTTTTGAAAGCATTTTTGAAAATATATATATAATATATAGTTTTGAAAATATTTTTAAAAACATATATGATGTATAGTTTTGAAAACATTTTGAAAATATATATAATATATAATTTTGAAAACATTTTTTTCGAAAATATATAATATTATTTTTATAATTTTTATTTTCATTTTATTTATTTCATTTTTATTATTTGTTTATTCATTTTGTTATTTTTTGTTATTTTTTTAGGGTTTAATAAGTCCAAATAACCCAGTAAGGAGCCCAATCAGGGTCCAGATCCTGACCCGCCTGACCCCAGCAGGCCATTAAACCCAGCTCAGAACTAAATACGAAACACATTAGGGTTGCAAGTTCAGCAAAGGCGTTGTAGAACGAGGATCGTTGGATCTGGCCACCTGATCTAACGATTACAAAAGCACCCAGGGAATACCAAACGACCAGGCGGAGATTTCCGACCGAAAATCAGTCACAAAGCAACCAATGCCGATGAATCCGGGCTAAATCGGGATTGACCCATCCTGTTTAGCAGGTCAAGCAATAACCCTCAACCCCAAACAAATTGAAAAATAGGGGCAAACAACCCTAAAACAGCTAAGAGTAACCCTGAAGCAATCGGAAACGGTCCTGATAGGGGCCTATAAATACCCTGTAAAATAAAGCATCGATGACAACGAAAAAAGGAGAAGCAAAACATCACCAATCACAACCACAAAGCAACCAAATACTAAGAAACCAGAGGCAACACTCAAAGTCGAAGGCCTGGTATCGTCAAATCGTCAAAAAACGAAGAACCACCGTCGAAAAGGTAAAAGGCTCAAACTTTGCACTTAGATCTACGTCGGTAGGGGTAGGTTTAGGGGTTTTTTGCCTCGGTTTTGAGCTTACGGGGACTAGGGAAATTTTTTGGGTGAATTTGGTTTTTCCGGCCACAGATGGTGGTGACCGGAGCGGCGGTCGGTGACGATCGGTGCGGTGGAGAGCCTCGTCGGAGTCGGGCCGACCATTGGTTGGAAAGGCTTAGGTTGAGAGTGTTTAGAGGTGGGGAGAGATGATATTTTGAAGAAATGAATTGAAATGGTGATTTTTAGGTTTTAGAGGCTATTTATAGGGGGACCCAAGTGTAATTATGAAAAATTTAAATTATTTCCACAATCCTTGCACTTTCGACGTGTAATTCATTTTGGTCACCTGTTGTAATTTTGCCCTTAAATTTCGAATTGTTTCAATTAAATCTCTGTTTAGAATTATTGTATTTTACAAATTAAGCCCTCCTAACTCTATATTATTTCTTGCAGTTTTCAAATAATATCAATTTGGTCCTTAATCATAAATTCTTTGTAGTTTAACCCTTTTAATTTGAATATTATTTTATTTCTTTTTTAATTTAATTTAATTTAATTTATATTTATTTTATTCTAACCCTAATGTTTTTAGTTAACTTCAATTTTGATATTTTTTTAATATAGGCAATTTTTATCGATCGGAGGTAAGTAATTCGATTCGAATCGAATCTTTAAATTTTATTTTTAATTTTATTTTTTGCAATTAAGACAACCGATAAATTAAAATGGTACCGAAAGGGCAGTTCAAGGGTGTTAATCTTTGCTTGACTGTAACCGACTCCCAAATCTAACATATTTCTGGTAAAACGCAGATCATGTAAGATGGTAAATTAAGGTATCCGGTCAAATTATTTTTTGAAAAAAAAAATGATCGGTGGCGGCTCTAACGTGTTTTATTTAAGTCGAAGCCCAATTCCGAACCCACTCGAAAGACGGTTGCGACAATAGGAGGTCTATAATTATCATGAAAAATTACCTTCACCTATGCTATTTATTTATTTATTTTGGCTAAGCACCATGAGTGCTTTATACCCCACATTTGCCTCTACACAGTGAACGTCTCCCTCAATAAATAGCCTTGTAGAGGGGCGTGTGTCCTTCACACTTCTCCATCTTCCCTATAATCTCCTTCGTTTCTAGCAAACTATTTCTATTTCCATTCCTTTCTCATGGAGACCACCAACGGAGCATCATCTTTCAACAACCAGAAGTTGACAATCCCAGCTGTGAATGATGCTGAGCGACAAACAGACGTGGAACCTGAAGCAAACAATGATTTTAACTACTCAAAACGATCTCAATGGCTTCGAGCAGCGGTGCTAGGCGCCAACGATGGACTCGTCTCCACTGCATCACTGATGATGGGTGTTGGTGCAGTGAAACAAGACATTAAGGTCATGATACTCACTGGTTTTGCAGGTCTGGTAGCAGGGGCATGCAGCATGGCCATAGGCGAGTTCGTTTCGGTTTACTCGCAGTTAGACATCGAGTTGGCTCAAATCAAAAGAGAAACCCGAAGAGGTGAGCCTAGAGAAACAGAAGGTGAAAAGGAGAGTTTACCAAACCCTTTACAAGCAGCAGCAGCCTCAGCACTTTCGTTTTCAGTGGGAGCAATGGTGCCATTGCTGTCTGCATCTTTTATAACGGAGTATAAGGTGAGGGTTGGTGTGGTGGTTGCTGCGGTGAGTTTGGCTTTGTTGGTGTTCGGATGGTTGGGTGCTGTGTTGGGGAAGGCAGCAACTGTGAAGTCTGCGGTTAGGGTGCTGGTTGGAGGGTGGGTGGCTATGGCTATAACCTTTGGCTTAACCAAGTTGATTGGATCTAGTGGCCTGTGAACTTTGTTTCTTTTTTTCTCTTTTCGTTTTCTGCTTACCTTTTGATTCTGTTTCATACAACTGCAACTATGTTCTAACCATGTTCTTAAAAACACACAAGTTCGAAATAATGTAGAGGAAAATGAACTTTTTATATAAGTTATAACCTATACACTTATATACAGGCATATTGTTTTATGTTAAGGATAAATTATTAAAAAAATAAATAATGATTTCAAAAATTAAAAATAAATTATTAATAAAAAACATAATTTTTTAAAATATATAATAATTTAAAATTTCTAAGTCTCTTCCCATACATGGATATACCGATGAATATAAAGTAACGAGAGACTGTCCATATGATCTTCCTCTTCTTACAATTCTATTGACACAAGTTTAACTCGTTTTCTTATACATGCCCCACTGGGCCGACTACCCTTGGTTGTATAGGGCCTCCCTTGTTAGGGTGCTTTCTATTTCTTGAATTAATTCAAGATACCAGGTCCAAAACACTTTAACTGAAAACCCACTTTTAATAATATAATTAAATTCATTAATTAAAATTATTTTTTTATAATTAAACATTCTATATAATATAATTTCAGTTTAACTAAGATCATCACATTTTTTTACTTTTAGAATATATATATATATATATATAATTTAGTTAATTATTAATTGTTTCAAGTCCAAAATAATTAAAAATGATTATTTGATTACTTTGATCTCAATTATTTAATTTATTAGTCTAATTAAATTTTAAATTATCTGTTGTAGAATTTATCAAATGATATAGGTGGTAAAAAGGAATGTTATTTCCCTAAAAGCCTTGGGTTCATGTAGTTATATCAAAGAAATAAATATTTGTAATTGCAAATAACTAAATTCCAAAATTATAGATATACATTTACAGTATAGGAATAGAGCATGGTCTAGACAATCAACAAAATTACTAAATCATATACTATCCAATTGATTCAGATACATTAAGAATCATACAACATCAACATTACACCTTTCCTTTTTGCCTTTCTCAATGCCTTTAGAATGAAGGGAAAATGTCACATCCAGTTTTAGTCATCCATGAAGCCTAAATTGGTGAAAATAGTGACTAAATCGAACATAAACATGTTGAAAGATATTGGTGAAAATAGTGACTAAATTGAATATAAATATGTGAAAATAGTGACTAAACTGAATATAAAGTGTATTTTAGAGTTCAAATTATGAAGTTTAAAGAAATTGAGAACTAATTTTGCCATTTCACCATTTTTCGCCTTGCAAATAAAAGGGTAAAAAGAGAGTCTCGATTGCCGAAAATATTAAATGAATATTAAACGAACATATCCACGAACACTAAATATATGAACACAAACATATTCAAAAAGTCAATATACGACCAACGATAATGAAAATTTAAACTAACACGAATCAAATATGAATATTTGCAAACATAAATATATATTTTAAGGTTTGAGGTCGGGTCAAATTTAAGGTGAAAAATCATTGACCCGACCCAATCGGACCTAGTTAATTTATACTTTTTTTATATATATAATATATTTAATATTTTAAGAATTTTAATTTTATATTATTAAAATATATTCTTTAATTATTAAAAATATATAAATTATTATAAAATATATTGTTTTAATCATTTAAAATATAATAAATAATTATAAAAAATTATTTAATTATTTTAAAATATTAATATATTTAAATTGGGTCGGGATCAAAGTTTTAGTTAAAAAATCAAGACGGATAGAGGCGGGAAAAAACTAAAATTTATCAAGGCGAGGTAGGACTACGTATAAGGAAATATGTTTTTGGGTCGGGTTCAGGGTAACAAAAAAAAGGGCCCGCCCGCCCGCCCATGCCCATCCCCATCCCTAATTTACACCCTTCAAAAAAAGAAATGTTGTGACTGAAAAAGAAATTTACCATAGTGGAGTGATCCTGATGTATTTTACCCCATTTTCATATACGGAAAACAGACAACTCATCAACACTATAAATGTTACTCCATTTTATAGTAATTCATTCAGGCCTTGGGTTTTTAGGGTTTAAGGCTCTGGTAGTGGTTGCCGAAGGATTTTGGGGTTTCTAAAACTGAAACAGTGTCTGGGTTTTCGCCATTTTTCACGTCGCATCTTCACCATGTGGGCGCTACGCCGACTTCCTAAGCCGCTCAAGTACGTGTACTCTCTCCTTTTCTTTCTCTTTCTACTTTGTACACATGTTTTCTGCATTTCACTTTTTTTTCCCTTTTCTCTTTTCCATCTTAGTGTTTGTTTACCGAGAAAACCTGCAAGGAGTAAAATGAGGGAAGGAAAATAGTATTGGGTTGTTTCATATGTATGTATATATCTGTTTTATTTGGTAAAAATTAATGAACTTGTAAAACTAATTAGCCCTGCCCTTAGTTCCCTGACCATTTATTGCATAACTAAATAGCCTGTGCTAGAGATTGACATGAAAACGATTACTTTCATGTGTTATAAAAGTCCGCTGAAAATTGCTTGATATCATTTGGATGAGTAGAGTGTATTTTGTTTAAATTTTTATGGGTAAGTTACAAATTTGATAACTTTTGTTTCAGTTTTGTTCAAAATTTGATCACTGAAATTGAAAAAGAGTTGAGTTTTAATTTGAATCCTGCAATTTAGATAAAACACGACTTTACTCCCAAAATCTCTCAACATCTCTTTTAGGCCACACTGTCGATGTAGCTAATTTCAGCAACTTTTCCCTAATTTCCAGCTTGTTCTTCTCAAAGGCTTCTTTTTCCTCTTCTTCCTTTGCATATTCATGGATTTGGGGATTTTCTGTTTTTTTTTCTGTTGACGTCCTTGGATATGGTGAAGCTTGCACAACTTTTTCCCTTCCATTACTCGTTTGCACCTCCATTGTCTCCCGTCAGTTTAATTGCACCAGAGATGGTCCGATATAGCACCTTCTTCCTCCATTACCTCTGTTTGGCTGATTTTTCGGTAAAAAACAAATCCTTTTTCATGGAACAATAATGGGATTACTGAGAAAAACAGGGAAAACAATTTGGGTTTAGAATGTAAAAAGGAGAAAGCTGTTTTTTGGAAGGGTTAGAAGGGTTGGGAAAGCAAGGGTGTCATCAGTCTCCATTCTCTTTCTCTGTCACCCTATTTTTTAATTTGACATTAAGCTTTTGAGTTAGAAAATAAGGTTCATTTTTCATGATTTTTTTTCTTTGAAGATTGCAGACTCATGAACTATTTTGCCTGGTTTCCAGGGATACAAGGATCAGCATTGGAGCTTCTTATGATGCTTCTGCTCAATTACAAACTTCAAGGCACTTCATTGAAGAAACTGCTACTACTTTGGGTTCTTGTCAAACAATATCTGATAAAGGTCTATCATTATTGAGATTTTACCTCTCAAAACATGCTTCCTCTGATTTCCCTATTCGTAGTTGTGGTCTTTCTTCCCAAGCTGGTGCTGAAAGCAGTGGAGAGGAAGATGACTTGGAAGATGGTTTTTCTGAACTTGAAACACCTGCTAATGCCGAGACCAAAGGAGATCATAATTTTAAGGATGAAACTGAAGATGGATTGGATTCTGATGAAGAGTTATCTGGTGATGTTGAAGAAACTACTTCAAATGAACTGGAATTGTTTGAGGCTGTAACGGATGTCCATGATAAGAAGGCATCTTCAAGGAGAACTACCTCAGAACTATTCAAAGCTATTATCTCTACTACAGGTATTTCGATTTTTAAGGTTCTTGATAAGTGGGTTGAGGAAGGAAAAAGTATTAGCAGAGATGAGGTTTCAGCAGCAAATTTCAATCTTCGCAAGCGCCGAATGTATGGGAGGGCGTTGCAGGTGATTTGACTTATCATTGTATCTTTTTCGCGTATATTTTTCATTAAACTAAGGTCACTTTGTTGTGTACGAAATTACCTTATCTGCATATAGGTGTCTATTCAATATGATTTTAGGATTCAGGTAATTTTTTCTGTTTAAAAAATAGTTGACTAAGATTTTATAAAGAAATGTTAAATAAATTGTAAACACTAAGCTTGTATTTTTTGCAAGTGGTAGAGGGTAAAACTAAATATGATTTAGGCAATTCCGTTTATCTGCATATAGGTGTCACTAAAGAAATTTTTAAATGCCTAAGTTGAAATAATATTCTATTGTGTAAGGTTTTGGTTTTGGAAGTTGTAGGTTTTACTTGATTGCATTTTGTTCTTTCCTTTCTGTTTGCAGCTCTTTGAGTGGTTGGAGATGAAGAAGCAGCTTGATTTTGTTGGGAGAGATTATGCTTCTCGAGTTGATTTGATTGCCAAAGTACAAGGTCTCCAGAAGGCAGAAGACTACATTCAGACTATCCCAAAATCTTTCAGAGGAGAGGTAATCTACAGAACTCTGTTGGCTAACTGTGTTATTTCCAACAATTTGAAGAAAGCAGAGTCGGTCTTTAACAAAATGAGGGACTTAGAATTCCCAATTACAACATTTGCTTGCAACCAGCTGTTACTCCTCTATAAGAAGCACGACAAGAAAAAAATAGCTGATGTGCTGTTGTTAATGGAGAAAGAAGATATCAAACCTTCACCCTTTACTTATAGAATCTTAATTGACGCGAAAGGTTTATGTAATGACATAGCCGGGATGGATCAAATTGTTGAGACAATGAAGGCTGAAGGTTTTGAACCAGACATCATTACACAATCCATCCTGGCTAAGCACTATGCCTCAGCAGGCTTTACGGAAAAAGCTGAGGAAGTTTTGAAGGCGTTGGAAGGGGACGACATAAAACAGAATCGTTGGGGTTGCAAGTTTTTACTTCCTCTATATGCTGAACTTGGAAAGGCTGATGAAGTGGAAAGAATTTGGAAGGTCTGTGAATCAAAACCCCGCTTTGAAGAGTATCTGGCTGCCGTTGAAGCTTGGGGAAAGTTGGGTCAAGTTGAAAAATCAGAGGCAGTTTTTGACAGGCTGTTAGAGACATCAAAAAAGCTTCCCGCTAAGCATTATACCAAGATGTTGAAGGTATACTCAGACCATAAGATGCTGCAAAAAGGGAAAGATCTTGTTAAACGAATGGCTGATAGTGGGTGCCAGATCGGTCCATTGACTTGGGATGCACTCGTGAAGCTTTATGTGGAAGCAGGGGAAGTGGAAAAGGCCGACACGATCCTGCAAAAGGCATGCCAGTCGAAGGAAGCTAAGCCCATGTATACTTCTTTTATGGCTGTGATGGAGCAGTATGCTAAGAGGGGTGATGTCCATAATACAGAAAAAATGTTCCATAGAATGAGACAGGCTGGATACGTTGCTCGACTTCGACAGTTCCAAACTCTAGTCGAAGCATATAGAAATGCCAAAGCTCCAGCTTATGGAATCAGGGAGAGAATGGTTGCAGATAACATCTTCCCCAACAAGTCTTTAGCTGCACAATTGGCTAAAGTTGATGTGTTCCGAAGAACTTCAGTGTCTGATTTGCTCGAGTAAGGATTTTGACGTCTACTAAAGGTAATGGCAACCTCTATTTTCTATGCACAGTTATCTGTTTCATGTGATCAAATGTTGGTTGTTTACTTCTAGACATTCTATGTTCGGTTTAAGAAATGTTCTGTCATTGTATCATTAAGCGGTTGGTTGTTAGTTCCCCAAAGATTGGTCAGCATTTCCTGGAGTTAAAAGAGTTCACTGAAAGTTCAGATATTTGAATCCGCACAATCTAATTACCATCAACAGCAAAGATGGATCAAATATAGAAAATAATAGTTTTTTTTGACAAAGATAGAAAATAATATTTGGAAATCCATTATGCTGTAGCAAATAATATATTTGAATATTTAAATCCATTCTACTATTGCAGATATATATATACGAATAATATTATCTAATTTGGATAATAATATTTTCATTTAATGCTAATAATAAGTAGATTCGTATTATAAAATAGTTATTTGTACTTCAATTTAAATATTATGAAAATATAGATAACTCGTATGTTATTATCCTTCGATCTAAATAAAACAGTCTTGAAATACTAAATAATAAAAGCAGAAGGCACAAAAAATAGTAAAATATATGAAATTGTAATGCAATCCAATATAATCGATTAGACGAATGTCTAGATTTCATAGTTTCACGCATCAGGATGTATATTTTCCCTTGATTTTTGTACAATCTATCCCAATGAAAAAGTCATAATTGACTTTTCTTTTCTTTCAAAAACTTTAAACTTTAATCTTAATTATTTTAAATTTTATAATTAATATATTTAAAACTGTTCCATTAGATTTTCAAATATATTTTTAAATTTGTTATCAATAATATATTTAACATAATAAAATTTAAATAAAAAACACAACTAAAAAAATCAAATGTGATAAAATTATTGAGACATAAAGGCATTGAAAAAAGTTTATTTCAACGTCAAATGTGCAAATTTAAACATTTTTCTTTTGGTTGAACTACAACTTTAGAATAGTAAAACAAACATCCAAGTTCCGTGTGCCCTTCCAAATGTTAGGGCTTTAGATGTTTTAGGAGACGAATAAGTCACCCTTTGACTCGCTGCAGGAGAGATTAATGTTCCTGTCCCTAACCTTCTTTAGGGAAAAAAAACTCACAGTGAAAAAGTTGTCAACTAAAGACTAATGCGGGCATTTCAACACGTATCTTCACTTAAATATAACAATGCATAGATCAAATTGCCACTTCATCACTTCATTTGTCCAAAAATCTCATGCATGTTGGTTATAGTTCATCCATATGACTCTTTTTGATCCCACAACAAAATGTTCCCCTACAACTTTTCAACCAATTTTGATTTGTCCAAAATCTCATGCATGTTGGTTATAGGTTATCCCTTGATCTTGCATGTTAATAAGATAGAAGAGTTTGCAGAAAATGAACAAAGAGCAAAGTAGTGTCCTGAAAGCATGGGAGGCCACCATGCGCAAAACACAGGCAGCAAAGAAGCGTGCGAATAGCATTTTCGGGATAACATCCATGGCGAATGTAGCTCAAAATGATGTTGAAGACGATAAAAGTGTTAAAGCATCAGATGAACCGTATTTTGCAGAAAAGATTCTTCCGAATGGGGATTATTATACGGGGCAATGGCATGATAATTTCCCTGATGGACAAGGGAAGTATTTGTGGACAGATGGGTGCATCTATATAGGAGAGTGGCGTAAAGGCAAAACTATGGGGAGGGGAAGGTTTACCTGGCCCTCTGGTGCTAGTTATGAAGGGGAGTTTAAGACTGGATATATGGATGGTACCGGTGTATATATTGGAGCCAATGGGGATACTTATAAGGGACAATGGGTGATGAACTTGAAACATGGTCATGGCCTAATGCATTATTCGAATGGGGATGCATACGAAGGAGAATGGCATCGCGGTTTACAAGAAGGCCATGGGAAATATCAATGGAAGAACATGAACTATTACGTAGGAGAGTGGAAGAATGGTGTGATTTTCGGCAAGGGGACTTTTGTGTGGAGCAATGGGAACAAGTATGATGGGTTTTGGGAAGATGGCCTGCCAAAAGGAAACGGGACTTATCAATGGCCTGGTGGTAGTTTTTATGTAGGGAATTGGAGTAAAGATCCAGATGAACAGAATGGGACATATTACCCTTGCGAGTCTTCTTCAGCTGCAGATCTTGAATGGGATCCAACGTCGGTGTATAACGACTTGGCGAGTTGCAAAATCTGCCACGGAGAAAGGGTTTCGATCATGCCATCCCAAAAGAGACTAGTAATGTGGTATTCAACAAAGGGTGTGGACAGGCCGCGAAGACTGTCTGTCGACGGGAGGGCGAGTGTAGGTGTAGAGCGGCCATTAGATAAAACCAGCTTATGGGAGAATGATGGTGATGGCAATAGTTTAAGAGAAGTGAGAAGGGATTTGGATTACGAGTTGTATGATGATACAAACCCAAAGTTTAACCTTGGATTGCCTTTGAAGGTACCCAAATTAGGCAAAAGACAGGGGGAAACAATATCCAAAGGTCACAGGAACTATGAACTTATGCTTAATTTGCAACTGGGAATCAGGCATTCTGTAGGAAGACCAGCACCAGCAACAGGTTTTGATCTCAAGGCTTCAGCATTTGACCCCAAGGAGAAAATCTGGACCAGGTTTCCTCCAGAAGGAAGTAAATACACTCCACCACATCAATCTTGTGAATTTAGATGGAAGGATTATTGTCCAGTAGTATTCAGGTTAGACATATTTCTGTAGTTTCATGCATGATTAGATTGCAATTTCAACACTAAGTAAATTTCACATTATAATTTTGTGTTAAAGGACTTTGAGGAAATTGTTCAAGGTAGACCCTGCAGATTACATGATATCCATTTGTGGGAACGATGCACTTAGGGAACTATCCTCACCTGGTAAAAGTGGTAGCTTCTTCTATTTGACAAATGATGATCGATACATGATCAAAACAATGAAGAAATCCGAAACGAAAGTGAGTTTCAATTTCCTCCTACCTGTTTATAGTCTGAAACGAAAGTGGTAACTTCATGGATTTGTTTTACAGGTGTTTTTAAGGATGCTTTCAGCATATTATAACCATTGTCGATCATTTGAGAACACCTTGGTAATAAAATATTACGGCTTGCACAGCGTAAAACTCACTGGCCCTGCTCAAAAAAAGGTTAGTAAAACATCAGTAAAAAAATATGATTAAATACACAAAAAGTTGCAGCAAATGATATGCTGAACGATCTAGGTACGATTCATCATCATGGGGAACCTCTTACGCTCCGACTACATGATCCATAGACGATTCGACTTGAAAGGGTCTTCGTTAGGACGCATAACAGATAAGCCAGAGTCCGAGCTCGATAATACTACTATACTTAAGGATCTTGATCTCAATTTCATATTCAAACTACAAAAATCATGGTTTCAAGAGTTTTGTTGGTAAATACAATTTCTCTTAAACTAGATTAACAACCACCATGAAAACTATACATACAATATTTATATACGTTTCTCTTCACAGGCAAATCGACAGGGATTGTGAGTTTCTTGAACAAGAAAGAACAATGGACTACAGTCTTTTAGTAGGTCTTCACTTTAGAGAAATATCACCTAACGGAGAGCTAATTCCTTGTGAAACACGTACTTCATCCGGTTATCTTTCATCTCTTCTTAAGATTTTCATAGCATTAATTACAAATTGCATTCTTCCGAACCCTATTCATCCTTTCAGGCAATTCACAGAATGATGCAACTCATCATCTTCCCAGAACAGATATGGATCAACTTCTTCAAGACCCTAAGAGGTGAAGTATCTTCAAATTTAGTTATTGTTTTTGTATTTCTTAGCACTCAAGGCATGTGTTGATAGAAACTCATGAACATCGCAGTTGGGCTAGCATCAAGCTAGGCACCAACATGCAGGCAAGACCAACATGCAGGCAAGAGTCGAAAGAACGATAAGGAAACCAGAGCTCGAACTAAAGCTTGTCGGAGAACGGACGGGGGAGTGTTACGAAGTTGTGATGTTCTTCGGTATCATCGACATACTTCAAGATTACGACATTACCAAAAAACTCGAGCATGCGTATAAATCCATTCAGTATGACCCTACTTCGATATCAGCTGTGGATCCAAAGCAGTACTCGAGACGATTTCGCGACTTCATTTTTAAAGTTTTTGCTGAAGACACTTGCAGTTTCTAGCTGTGAACGTGCAGCGTGATGTTGTCTTCCATGAGTCTATGGATTGAGTTAGCTATACGTTTCTAAGGAAATCCTCATTTTTCACAAACAATTGTTGTAGTAGCCATTGTTACAATATTATGTCATGTAATTGAAAAGTACCAATTAGATACACAATTATGGAAATGCCATGTATTTCAGTGAACATGCAAATTGCATTGAAGCTATAAAAGTTCAAGTAAATTCCAATGCAACAACCCTATCACAAATCCTCTTGTCGATTATTCATTTAAAATCTCCAAAACTTTTCAACCATTTGCTTGGATTTAATATTTCTTTTGACAAAAATATGTTAAGTAGCTAGAACGAGTTACACGAAAATAATATTGTGATAAATTTAATTATTAGTGGAACCTAAAATGTTATCATTGAAATTTATTTTCGTCTCATTATTATTATTTTGTGACATAAAATTCGATGTTATGATCTTCGTCATATTAAATGTTTCACTAAATATCAATTGATAACGTATGTGATTAAATTTTAATAAATCGATAACATAAGTTATTAAAATATAGCCTTTTTTTTTTAAATTGATGATAAAAAATGAACAAAACTAAAACTAAAGTGACCATTCCAATAATTAACCCTTATTTTTAATACAAAGATTACTTTTTAAGAAGATGATTATTGGTACATTACTTAAGTATACGGTTAGAATTGATAAAAATAACAATATACCCTGATTGAAACTTATATAAATTTGCTAGGATTCATTTATATATTATAAAAGAAAAATAGTTTTATATTGATTTAAGATCGCTGAATGAGTGAAAATAAATGGATGGATTAACTCATTATTTTTTTTCAGTAAATATATTCTTATTTCATACTGTTAATATCAAAAGTTTATTTTCACTCATCAAACTATCTTGAATCAGTGTAAAACTTTTTAATTTTACATTGGATAATTGAATCCTACTTTATGTAAATATATAAATAAATATTTAATATATTATTAATTATTATATTATTTTTTTAATTTTTTTACATATGATATATCGAATAATATTTTTTTCAAAAATATATCAAACAATAATTCTAAATATATATATAGGGATAAGAATAAATAATTTAGGAAAAAAGTAAGGTGAGGCAGTGATCTCTCACAAACAGTATAACTGAACACATAGGATTACCGCACAAAGAAAGAATGACGCAAGTATAAATCCAACGTAAGATGTTGAAACGGTTAATTCGGTCATCGATCGAATTTAATTAATTATAATCAAATTAATCGAATTTATTTTTTTAAATCATTAACCGGATTGAAATTTATTTGAAATTATTAACCGAACAAATTTGGGTAATTCAATCAATTTTCAAATTAACCGATTTTTTTTTTAATTTTCTAATTTATATAACAATTGAATATTTTTAATTCAAAAAACAGTTTACAATTAATTTAAATAATATCTAATTATAAAATAAAATTTTAAAATTTGATTCAAACATTATATTAAAATAAGATAATTGTATCTATTAATTTAGTTAAAAAAAACAACTAATTTGAAATTCTACAAAATAAATGGAGCATGGTGCATGAAGGTTGTACTAAAATGTTAAGATGTTGACTGTTGCTGTCATACCCACATCTATCAAGTTTCAACCACTCATATCTTAAGATAACATATTACCAATTTTATGTAATACAATCTTATTCATATCCTAATGAACTAAACATCATCAAAATTGTGCTAAGAACTCACATATTTTTTTTTAAAATTGTCTACTCTATTCAAATAATACATAAAAAACAATAAATGAAATGATATTATTCTAACTAATGAAATTAAAAGGAATGTAAGGGAAGAAATTACCACACACACACACAAAAAACACAATATAACAATATTCAAAATACTTCATTTACACCAATTGAATTCTCCCAAAAAAAAATTCATTTGCATTATCTATACAAGAAGAAGATATTATTTTAAAAACTATAAATACAACAAAAAATATCATATATATATATATATATATATATATATATATATAAAACTAAAAAATACATTACAATTTACAAGTATCTATTAAGAAAAAAGTGCATATCTTTCAACTCATATTTACAGTGCAAAAACTTATGAGCTCGTGAATTGAGGGAAGGATATAATTCATTCCAAGATAAGTCTAAATGCATTAAACTAAGCAGAACAATAACTCTTAAGTGCATTAAACTAAGCATAAATGGGAAACTATAATGGATATTATAGCTCAAAGTGATCATAGAATACCATTAATTTTACACAATAATTTTAAAATATAAATGATCCATGTATAACAATAAAATAAAGAGAAAGAAGAGTACTCAAGAGAATATAGAAACATTAATTCACATTTGAAAATAGATGCTACCAATTCGAGAAATAACCCAAAGTTAATGATAATAATTAAAAAACAACCAGAACAACAAATTTTTTAAATTTTAATCGAACCAGCTCATCTATAAATCAAATTTGGAAAATTCTCTCTTTCAAAAAAATAAAATAAAATGAGTTGGATAATCCAAAAGATCCTTATGTATAACCCTATGAATAATATAACCATAAAACAAAGAAATATTTAAGTGTTTAGAAAACATATTATTTACGAAAATAAAAAAAAAAAAAGTTTTAACCTTTGTAAAATCAATGAAGAACTGAAGACGTTAACTATTATAAGCTTTGAAAAAACTTGTCCTCCGATGTCGACTTATTAATCAACAAAAAGCACTTCACAAGTGATAGATAAAGATGGGTAAAAAGTGAAAACGGCGTGAGATTAAGATGTTACGGAGGTAGAGTAGTAGATAAAATGTATTTTTCCTAATAGGTTTAGGTTTAGGTTCAACCGTGAGCATTTAGTTTTGAGATTTTTTAATTAATTAATATTGATATAAGTTTAAAAGTTATTAGATTTTAAATAATTAATTGATTTTAAATGGTTTGAGCAAAACCTATATGTTATATATAATATATTTAATATTAAAAATTTAATTTCGGTTAATTAATTGGTTTCAAACCGAATTAACTGTTAATCGAATTCTAAAAAAATATTAATTATATTTCGATCGAACTAATTTGATGATCGATTAATTTAATCGAGTTAATACAATTCGATCAATTAATTCAATTAAAACCGAAAAATGAGCACCACTGACGAACGAATGAACGGACGAATGAACGGAAGGAAAGGCAGGAAGTAGACAGCAGTGGAGAGGGAGGGGGGAAGCGGGTGGCTTGGCTGGGCTGCTCCACCCATTTTGTTTTTGTTTATCTTTCTTAAAAAATCCACACTTTTTTATTTATCATTCTTCATTCAAATCCACATATATTCCATCCCCCCCCCCCCCATCCCTCTCGCCCCCACAATCATGGCTAACCTTCATTCCCTATCTCCCATTCTCAATCCCCCCCTCTTCCCCTCCGACAATGGCTTCCTCCTCGTTGACTTCGTCGGCTTCTGCTCCATTAAATCCAAACCCATCACTACTCCCAGGCGGAGACTACCCCTCTCCCTCAACAGTCGCTCTACGCGCCGCTTCTCATACTCTGCCATCCCCAACAATTCTGTTAGGGCCCATCTTGATCATCTTCCAGCTACTACTACTAGCGCCTCTGATCGTCGATCATCCGCTCCTCAACCCAAGGTGGAAATTTCACTATCGAACAATCTTACTTTCTACTATTTTCTTGTTTTGACTTAAACCGTCCACTGCGTGGTTAATGAGTCAAATTTGGGTTTTGGAAGCAGAAGTATTGTTTAAAAAGTACCCAGTTTTTAGTTTTTCATATAATACTATGTACTATTGTTGTCTGAAGTAACAACGTAATTTCATAGAATAAGCAACACAAGTTTTGGTATTTTGCTGTTACAAATATATGATGCTTACTGATTGAAGACCTTTCTTAACGCTCAAGTTTCAGTAGTTACATTGGCTATTCACGTGTTCTATCGAAGATTTTCTAACATCTTTCATTGTTCAATCGAATTTCCGAATGTTCATTGGCTGAACACTGACAAAGCTTGCTATACCATAGGAGTAGTTGCTTATGTTGGTGTAACCCATAATTTTCAGTCATGGGTGAAGTGACTCATTTTTTTGAGTACCTAGGGAGCATGTTTAGGTTTCGTATACCCTATGATATGTGTTATCAAGGTATGAGGGTGAAAGAGTGAGGCTGTATCTTCCACCGTTTATTGCCTTTTGAGATACGAGGGTCATACTATCATAAGTTGTTCCTTCATGACGAAATACATGATCCTGGGATTTGAAACTTCATTTGTTTATAATCTTTTTTACTTGCTATCGATATTTTATCTTTTCTCTTGGTTTTGCTTCAAGATGGTACCAAAAACCTTTTGTTTTATAGGATCCATTGGGATAATAGTAGGAATGTGATTTCCTGAACATCTAAATGTTATCTTTCATTTAACATTGTTTCCAAAATTTGATTTCTTTACACTCACATCATCTTTGTGACCATCAATGAGTTGTTTCACACGTTCACTTTGCTCTCCTTATGATCTGAATTTTGTATAGGTTGCAAATTTAGAGGATATAATATCAGAAAGAGGAGCTTGTGGAGTTGGATTCATTGCCAATTTGGAAAATAAAGCATCACATGGAATTGTTAAGGATGCCCTTGTAGCTCTTGGCTGCATGGAGCATCGTGGGGGTTGTGGAGCAGATAATGATTCTGGTGATGGTTCAGGATTGATGACTTCAATTCCTTGGGATCTATTTGACAACTGGGCTGAAAATCAAGGAATGCCATCCTTTGATAAGTTGCACACTGGTGTTGGGATGATTTTTCTTCCCAAAGACAATAGCCTTAAAGAAGAAGCCAAAAAAGGTGATTGTTTACTTTAATTAAATCATCTGGCTTGCTTTTTTATGTTTCCTTGAATTGGGCCACACATATGACAGGAATATATTGATGGCTTACTTTTGTATATTATTCAGGTATAGGTGAAGCTTTTGGTCTTTCATGTAGATGTAAAATAGGCTGATTGGGATTTAGTTATGATAAATAAGGATTAAGGATATACAAGTGAGCGCTACTAGGACTCCTTGGAATATTACTGAAATCACTCTGATCTATAATATTCACCATCCTATCAATGTGAAATCTAGATATACAACTCGCTTCCTCCTCCACCTCCCCACCATTGGGATTTGGAAGAAGATGCTTCATTATCGAGAAACCAAAGGAAATTCGAAACTAAGGGTTTTTCACTAAAAATGAAGAAAGTTTTGGGGCCATTTCATAATTTTAAAAGAAAAATGTCTAGTCTGTTAAGTATTTAACGGTGGAGTGACCAGAATAGTTGCAAATTGAAAGTTAAGTGAGTAAATTGAAAATTTTAAATTTTAGTGACCAAAATAGGACTGAGAATAAAGTTGAGTGATGGAGTTTGTAATTTACCCTTCTCATGTGAACATTTGAGAAACTCGAATTTCAATTATCGTTGAATTTCGTTAATTTAATTGTTCTGATTCATTTTTTCCTTCTGTTATTGTACTTGCTTTGGAATTAAGATAATGAATTAGTATCCAACTAGAAATGACTCCAATGGAATGGCTGCAAACTTAAATTCCTTTAATATTTGTTATCCAACTCAGCAGGTTGTGTCGGGAGAAGTTAATGGGGTAGTGAAAATGGTAGGCGTTGGGATAGAATTTTTTTTTGATAAATAGGAAGGCCTCATTTAAAACCCTCTTCATATCCATCAAGCAACAAGAGTGTTTCCACGGACATTGGAAGGAGGAAAAGAGTGCCTTAAAATTTTATTGCATAAATACCAAGTACAAGAAGAGTACAATACCACCAAACCCATTGACAACCATCTCAACAATGAGCTACAATACACTACCTAAACACAACAGTGACCATACCCTACTAAAAAACTATCTCCTAAAACATTCGACCAAATGCAAACATAACACAATTACCAAAAATGCCAACAAACCACAATACAATAAACTCAATGCAACAAATAAATCCCATTCAATTAGCCTATCCCTAGCTTAGCAAATTCATCCGCCTCCCAATTAACTGCTCTCAACGCATGCCGAACAATGACACCTTTGTCAACAACAATCGAGGTGATATCTTTAACTATGGACATGAACAACGGGGTGGTGGCAGCAGGATTCTTTATCCAATCCACTTCCACAACACTATCGGACTTCAAAATAAGCCTTTGATTCACCGACAACCCCTATTCCAGAAAAGCATCAACCCTCTCTTCATTGCCAACAATTCTACCATAATAAGAGGGCCAAAACCAACTTTTTCTAAGAACGATCCCAAAACCACACCTTTCTCATCTCTGAGCAACCCACTGATGCCACCCTTCAACCACAATCTGTCTATAGCACCATCCACGTTCACTTTAACAAAACCGATAGGAGGCGGAGACCAGCTCACTAACTTTCGAATGGACTTGACTCTCCTTTACAGGTTAATGGGTCCAACAGGAGACTAAATATTTTTATTGAGAGTGGGCTTGATAAAGACAAACCTAGTAGGTCGTTAGGAGCTGATGCTAATAGATTTGTTGAGTTGAGTGTCTCTCAAACTCGATCAGCTTCCCCTAATGGCCCCCCTGCTTAGGTTCGGTGTTGGCAGTCAGATAGAAGTGTGTCTGCCGGTAGAGCTAAGAGTGGATTCTTCGATCGAGTTTATTCGAGATCAGGGAGGAAGGGAGCTAAGAGCTGCAGTGTTCAAGGAGTATTAGTTTTATCTCCGAAAAGACCGGAGTTAGAGATGGAGGCGTTAGAATGTTGGAATGCCAGCGAATTGTTGGGCATCACGTTTAGAGGTGGGAAAAAAGCTTTTATGAACAAAGTTGTAACTTTGGCAAATGAGAGGGCGAAGTAGTTGGAAGTTAATTGGATTGGGTATTTAAGGTATTGGACTTATCAGTATGGGTAAGTTGTCCTTAGTGTCGTGGAAGAGGTTTGGGTAGGAGGGTTAAAGGTAGAGTTGTAAGGCGGTTAATTGACGAGAAGAAACCCACTTTTCTATTTATTAAAGAATCGAAATTTGAAGCAGTGCGCCCAACGTTATTACAGAAAATTGGGGGGAAGTTGCTACGTGGTTCGGTGGTGGTCTTCTGCAGTTGGCTCTGATGGTGGTGTTATTTCTATGTGGAATGAGAATGAGTTTGTGGTCCAGTCGGAATACATCCATAGAAGTTTTGTTGCAATCACAGGCAAATTGGAAGGTATATCCGGTATTTGCTGCTTCATAAATGTGTATGGTTTGAGTGTTGATTAAGAGAAACAAGAGTTCTTTGGGGATCTCTGATCCTTCATAGAGCAACTTGATTGTCCAATGTGTTTGGGCAGAGACTTTAACGCGGTCTTATTGCAGGAGGATAAATTAGGTGGACCTGCGAATTCATTTTCCATGGGTTTATTCAACGATTTTGTTTGCAAGGCGAATCTGGTGGATCTTCCTTTGTCTGGAGGACGTTTCACATGGTGTAACAACAGGGAAGCTTCGACTTTTGTAAGACTTGATCGATTTTTATTAGATCAATGGTTTCTCTTTTTTTCCCCTAAAGTTAGTCAAAACTTGCTTCCGAGGCAAATTTTCGATCATAATGCCATTATTCTAGAAAATAGCGAAATTAATTGGGGTCCTAAACCATTTAGGATGTTTAACTCCATTATGAAGGAGGCGGGGTTTAATGAGATTATGGAAACAAAGTTGTTCAAGATTCGTAGAGATGGGGAGAAGTCAATTTTCAATTTGCTGAAAGGGGTAAAATATGCGGTGAAAAGATGGTCAGGGAAGAGGCATTTGGAGTTACCTGACAGAATTTCTAGTCTTGAGAGATCAATCCAAGAGATGGAATTGGCTATGCAACAGGGTTATCCTATAGTGTCTATGAAGTTACTGGTTGAAGTGAAAAAAGAGTTATGGGACCTCTATAAAAAAGAAGACTTGATTTGGCTACAAAAGTCGAGACTGAAGTGGGGGTTGGAATGTGATAGGAACTCAAGATTCTTTCATCAGTGTGCTGGAATTAGAGGTAGACTGAATGGAATTAAGTCCTCAAAGTGAATAAGGAACAAATTTCTGATCCAAGATTGATTAGAGCTTGTGCAATGGATTTCTTTAAAGGAGTGTATAATCAGAAAATTGCTTTGGAAGTTGAAGAAATAAACTTGGTTTCTCCAAAACTCTCAGAGGTTCAAAGTTCAATTCTAGAGAAGCCCTTTTCGGAGGAAGAGATTTGGGATGCAATAGCACACTCGGATAGTAACAAAGCTCTAGGACCCGACGACTTGAATTTGGGGTTCTTCAAAAAAATTTGACCGAACTTGAAAGAAGAGATTGTAGTTTTCTTCAATGAGTTTTACAATGAGAAGGATTTGGAGAAGGGGGTAAATCACTCATTTATCACTCTTATTCCAAAGAGGGTCAATCCAGATTGTTTGGAAGATTTCCGGCCTATTAGCCTTGTAGGAGGACTATAGAAAATTCTTTCGAAGGTGTTAGCAAGAAGATTGAGGTTGTGCATTAATGATATAATTAGCCATTCACAATTCGCTTTTATTTCGGGGAGACAAATTATGGACTGTTCGTTTATTGCGAATGAGAGTATCGAATTTTGGAGGAAAAAAGGGTTGAAGGGGGTTGTTTTTAAGGTGAACTTTAAAGAGCGTACGATTCAGTGGATTGGTCGATTTTGTTGAAATCATGGAGAGTATGGGATTTGGTGAGAAATGGTGTTCTTGGATTTTCAAATGTGTGTCCACGGCTTCCATATCAGTGCTAGTAAATGGGTCACCTACGGAAGAATTTCAATTCAAATTGTTAAAAGGCTGCGTCAGGTCTGTTCATTATCCCTTTTGCTTTTTAATTTGGTTGGCGAGTTGTTAAATCTGTTGCTTATTAAAACATTGAATGTTGGGCTGTTTAGAGGTTTCGAATTAGGTAATCAAGAACATTCCTTCATGTTGTCGCATTTGCAATTTGCGGACGATCTCATAATTTTTTGCAATGCCTCTTTACGGGAATTGAAGAATGCAAGAAGAGTGTTATTAATCTTTGAAATGATGGTTGGGCTGCAGTTAAATCTAACGAAGAGCAGAATTTTGGGCGTTAACGTTGATCCGGAATTGATAAAGGACTGGTTGTTCGATGGGGTCATCTCCGACAGAGTATCTAGGTTTACCTCTTGGGACTAAGAGGAATTCAGTGGCTATGTGGGAGCCGATTGTTCAAAGATTTCATAAAAAGCTGGATGGTTGGAAGGCTTCGTCTTTATCCTGAGCAGGAAGGGTGGTATTGGTGAAATCAGTGTTTTGAAAGAATTTGGGGGGTCTGGGTATTCCTAACCTGGACTTACTGAATAGGGCTCTTTTGGGGAAATGTTTGTGGAAGTTTGCTTGTGAGAAAGAATCGTGGTGGAAAAGGGTTGTATGTTGTGTCTATAGTTTGGATCTGAATGCAAGTAGGGCAGACAACTCGATTTCCACTAGTGCCTCGTGGATTTGGAAAGGGGTGGTGAATTTTTTTTACTCAAGCGATGATTTTTGAGAATGCCTTAGAAAGAATATGAGTTTAAGAGTCTGTAATGGCGAGTCTATGGTGTTTTGGCATGACATTTGGTTGGATTCGATTCCATTAAAAGATGGGTTTCCGAGATTATTCGCTCTCTCGATTAATAAAGGGGGCAAAGTTGCTGAATTTAAGGTTAATACTTCGACATGATGGGTGTGGGATATACAAATGAGAAGGAACCTTGCTGATTGGGAGTTAGATCAGTGGCTTTTGCTTAATTCTATGTTGAATAACTCTTTATTGTCGGCTTCGTCAGAAGACTACTGGGTTTGGACAGGGAATAGGGAGGGATGTTTTTCAGCAAACTCGTGCATTATGAAAAAAATTTAGATGTCGGGTACTAATTTTATTTGGGACAGACACACGTGGTTAGGGATAGCCCCGCCTCGAGTAGAAACGTTTGTCTGACAGGTCGTTTATCAAAGATTGGCGGTGAAAGAGGAGTTGCTGAAGCGTGGAGTCGCAGGGATTGAGGATACACTTTGTCCGTTGTGTGGCAAGTTCTTGGAGTCTGTTCCTCACTTATTTGTGCATTGTGAGGTGGTTTGGGGCTTATGGTCTAGATTCTTGGATCTTTGGAATGTTTCCTTTGTTGTTCCAAAGAGTCCGACTATTCTGATCTCTGGTTGGGCATATTTGGTTTCTTCATTCCTGGGGCGGTAATGTTGTCGGTTTGGAAGTGTAGGAATGAAATTATTTTTGGTAAAGGCAAGTTGGACTTAACGTTGCTGTTTTTTCTGGTAAGGTATAGGATTGCAGCCTGGTTTATAGCTAGATTTCTCGATATGATTATTCCTTTTGATTCTCTTGTGGGCGATCCAAAAGTAGCAGATTTTGCCGCGAGTACTAAGGACAATTCTTCCTTGGAGTGTTGGGTTCCTCCTCTTTTGGGCTTCTTCAAACTAAATGTGGATGGTGCTATGGTAAAGGGGTGGTCAAGAGGAGGTATTGGTGGCTTGCTAAGGGATAGTGATGGTGTGATGTTTGGTTCATTCTCAAAGAGTATTGGTTCTGGGCCTCCTATCCTAGCTGAATTATTGGCAATTAAAAGGGGTTTGCTATTATTTGTGGAGTTCGATTATGATTCAAGGGGGAGGTGTATTCTAGAATCATATTGTTCTACTGCTTTGGAGTGGATTAAAAATCTGGGTCGCTGCACTCCGCTGTTCGAATCATTGGTGAAAGACATTGTTACTTTAGTGGTTGAACATGAAGTTATAGTTAGGCATATTTTGAGATCCGCCAATTGGGAGGCAGATGGGTTAGCTAAGGCTGGAATAGGATGATACTATGTTGTAGGTCAGGGTATTTATATTTAGTTCTAGGTTTTATGGTGGTTGTTGTAGTGTGTGTTTTATGTTTTTTGGTTGGGTTATGTATTCTGGTGGGTATTGTTTGTATTGTACTAGCTTTGTTAGAAGTATTTCATTAATAAATTTTTGAGACACTCTTTTCCTCCTTCCAATGTCTGACAAGATACAGATGTAGTTTGAAGGTTATGAAGGGTGTTTTTAACGAGGCCTCCCATATTTTTTATCAAAAAAAATTGTTTAAGAGATAAACTCATTTCTTTTCTTTCACTTTCATCATATGCGGATTCTTATAAAATTTAAACAAAAGAGCTTTTCGTTTCCTAACCATATTATTCTATTAGCTATTATTATGGCTTTGGAAGATAAAGTGGATTCATAAATCAGTTTAATTAGATGTAAGGATTTAGTTCCAAATTGGTTAAACATCTTCGAAGAGACTTTTAAATGCAGTTTAATCACTTAATAGCTTTTCCGAAACTCGTATCTCCTTATTTACTTATTTATTACCACTAGTTTTATAGCTTTTGTGAGCTTTCATCACATATAAAGAGTGTTAATCATGTGGAAATAATTTTGCTCATCTCTGTACATTATATTCTCTCCTCTTTTTTTTCATTTGATCTAGTCTGTCTTTTAATGTATATTCTTGTGTTTGACTAGTTCTTATTACTTTTGTAGTTATTGTAAATATTTTTAGACAAGAGGGCCTTGAGGTGCTTGGATGGAGGTCTGTTCCTGTAAATACATCCGTGGTTGGTTTTTATGCAAAAGAAGCCATGCCAAATATACAACAGATATTTGTTAGAGTTGTTAAGGACGAGAATGTCGATGACATTGAACGGGATCTATACATCTGCCGAAAATTAATTGAAAGAGCAGCAGCCTCAGAGACTTGGGGAAGTGATCTTTATTTCTGTTCTCTTTCCAATCAAACCATTGTTTACAAGGGCATGCTTCGTTCAGAAGTTCTTGGGTTATTTTATTCTGACCTTCAGAATGACCTCTCTATAAGTCTCCATTTGCCATTTATCACCGGAGGTTTAGTACAAATACTAGTCCTAGATGGCCTCTTGCTCAACCGATGAGGTTTCTCGGTCATAATGGAGAGATCAATACTGTACAGGTTAGTTTCGCTACAAATATCATGTTTGTCTAATAATATTATTTCATTATGAAAAATATGATTAATGAGCTCAGTTTGTTCTTTGCGTTCTACTCTGAACCTTATGCAGGGGAACTTGAATTGGATGCGATCTCGTGAAACCTCACTGAAGTCCCCTGTTTGGCGTGGAAGGGAAAATGAAATTCGGCCGTTTGGTAACCCAAAGGCATCTGACTCGGCAAATCTTGATAGTGCAGCTGAAGTATGGGCTATAAACTTGATTAATGTTGTAGTATACCATTGGAATTATACTGTGTCATGATTGGTGAAAGGTTAGTTTCGCTACAAATATCATGTTGTCTAATAATATATTTCATTATGAAAAATATGATTAATGAGCTCAGTTTGTTCTTTGCGTTCTACTCTGAACCTTATGCAGGGGAACTTGAATTGGATGCGATCTCGTGAAACCTCACTGAAGTCCCCTGTTTGGCGTGGAAGGGAAAATGAAATTCGGCCGTTTGGTAACCCAAAGGCATCTGACTCGGCAAATCTTGATAGTGCAGCTGAAGTATGGGCTATAAACTTGATTAATGTTGTAGTATACCATTGGAATTATACTGTGTCATGATTGGTGAACTTAGAGCTAGGCTGTGAGGGTTCACCCACCTTTCTAGGAGATGGATTCCTGCAATGCTGTAGTATACTATTGGCATTATACTATATCATGATTGGTTAACCTAGAGCCAAGCTCTGATGGTACCATCTCCAGCACATGCAAATTAACCTCCCTTATTCCCTTAGGCCTTTATCTTCTTTTTAGTTTTTACCATTAAAAATTGAATTTCCTTTGTGTGTTCCTAATACATTGTAGTTGTGAAATCTGATTCCTAGTTTGACTGCTGACACAAGCTGGTAATCTCTTTTGATGAGGGTGACATTTATGGATTGGAAGTTATATACTGATAGAATTGCATTACTATTTCCTTGTATGCATCTTTGTGGAGGGAGTAGGTTCTTGTGTGCAAATGTTAAAAGGCTAGAAATGGTCCTTCAATAGTAAACTTTTGATCAAGCCAAATCTTTACATGACCCAAAACCGTTCTGGATATTTTGGATCTCCTACAGTGCTCATATGAGGGTAAAGTGAAGAAATTATGTTTTTCAGTTTGATGTGATAGAATGTCTTGCATTTTCATTTTAGTGTTGTATAGAACCATGGCCTTGGCAGTGTTGCAAACAGGGATCCATGTTGACTTTTATTTCGGCCTTGGTTATATAGTAAGCAAACCTTTTCATTCAATTACTATATACTATGCCGGGAGTTTGGTGGTATAGAATTTGAATTATGGGGAGAATTTGGATGAGGTGTATAACAGAACTAATGTTTACATGGCTTCAGCCTTCATGATGTAGTAGCCATTTGCTAGTGGTATTATATCTATATATTCATTAGGATGTCCCAAAAGTATGTTTCTACAGTTGAGCCATCATAAATTTTTGCAAAACCATGTTTCCAACATGCTTATGGTCGCTTTCATGCATGAGCTGTTGGAGAATTTGAATTTTTATTTTTGTCCAGTTATTGATACGAAGTGGCCGTGGTCCTGATGAAGCTCTCATGATTCTTGTCCCAGAGGCATACAAGAATCATCCCACATTGACTGCTAAATATCCTGAGGTATTTGTCTTGAGACTGTTCTGGTTATTCAAGTTGCTTATAAATTCTCCTATGGGGGCAATGTTATTATTCTTCAATAAACAAGATTTCTTCTCTTCAGCCAAGTATAGTGAATTCTCTGAGTTTTAGTCAGGTTATTTTAATTCCAGAATCAGATACATAATCAAGTCTATATCATTTGTTTTGGTCAGTTTAATGATTCCTCCTGATTTTACAACTCTTATTGCCCCACCCATATTCAGTATTGTTTCATTCACTTTTTCCTTTCGGTGCTTTCGCTGTCAGTTTTTTTTAGTGTTTTATCCCATATTTTAACACTGTCTGTAATTATCAAATTTCTCATTACTAACGAATTAATGTGATTTTAATTATTTTTCATGCAGACAATAATTATTTAATTGTTTCTCCTTAGGTTGTAGACTTTTATGACTATTACAAGGGTCAGATGGAAGCCTGGGATGGACCTGCCTTACTCCTATTTAGGTAATGCTTCCAGGGACTTGTATACACTTTTAGAGGACTTCTAGTTTTATTGCCAATGTCTATTGGTGATGATAGTGGCTTCCAATCTTTTAAATTAACAGTTCAACATTTATTTATTTCTTGTTTTATTGTGTGGAAATTGTGGAATAATATAGCTAGTTTCTGGGATATTTCGCTTGTTCTTCCTCAAGACCCTCCTGCTTTGCTTAGTTCCTGGGGTGAGTTGAGGGGTAATTCGACGATCTGGAAGTTTATTCCGGGTGTTATCTTCTGGTCAATCTGGAAAGCTAGGAATGCTATGGTGTTTGAAGGATCTAATCTTGACAGCATGTCTTTGTTCTTTACAGTTAGATTCAGACTTTCAAATGGTTTTTAGCCAAGTTTCCTACGGTTCATATTCAAGAGGATTTGCTTATTGGTAATCCATCCCTAGCAGATGGGTTTTCTTTATACAAAGCCAAAGTTTGTCATATCTTGCGTTGGATTCCACCCCCTGTTGATTTTCTTAAGATGAATGTTGATGGAGCTGCTAGGCTTGATGGCTCGGGTGGAGGTATTGGAGGTATTTTGAGAGATTGGGAGTGTCGCACACTTTTGACTTTTTCAGAGAAGGTTGGCCAAGGTACTCCTCCTCTAGCTGAATTAAAGGCTATTCAAAGAGGCATTGAAATTTTTCTGGCATCACTTTGGGTATCTGTTGGGAGATTGATTGTTGAGTGTGATTGCAAGTCGGTAGTGGAATGGATTCAATCACCGGCTTTGGCTCCTGCTTTCTACTCGCCTTTAGTTAATCAGATTTTGTCTCTTTCAAATGGTATGGTTCATTCAGTGAGGTGGATTCCAGGGGCAAGCAATGGGGAGGCTGATAGCTTAGCTAAGAAAGGGATAGGTTGACTGTAAGGCTCTATCACTGGATTTTCTGATCCAACGAGGAGGTCTAGTTGAAAGTAGTTGTTAAGTTTTATGTGATGTAATTTGGTGTAGTGTTTAAATCTTATGTAAACTTTTATTATCAATAAAATTTCTAAGGTTCTCTTTTCCTCCTTCCGCTGATTAAGGAGCTTACCCCTAAGCTCTTTTAACCAAGAAGGGGGTTTTTAACGAGGCCTTCCAATCTTATCAAAAAAAATCTTTTAAATTAACTAAAACAGGTATACATTGTTATGTTACTTATTTTCACTTTCCTTTCACCTTTTTCCCTTGTGATTAACTCTACTGATATTATGGTCTAGCATGTTAAGTAGATTTGCTGTCGATGTTGATCTGTAATTCACTTCTCTTTAGGTGTCTATCCAGTAGAACAAAGAAAAATGATAAATAAATAGGAATTAGAGTTCCTATTTATAGCCAGGAAAAAATTGTGTTTTTGATGGCATCAGGTTGTTAAATTCAACTATAATGTTTGGGCTAAACCTTTTGCTCACAATTCCTTGTACATTGTTATGTTACTTATTTTCACTTTCCTTTCACCTTTTTCCCCCAATTTTATTCCATTTTCTGATACTTTCTATTTTAATTTGTGTGGTTCAGTGATGGAAAAACCGTTGGGGCATGCCTTGATCGGAATGGACTTCGCCCTGCTAGGTATTGGAGGACAACTGACAATGTTGTCTATGTTGCATCTGAGGTGTGTTTTGATCCCTTATTGACTGCAATTCCTTATGATTGATGAAAGTCAGAAGCCTACTGTCCAATGGAAGTTTTTATTTTTGATAAAAATTGGAGTCCTCGTTAAAAACCCCATTCATACCCATCAAACTATGAAGATAACTTAACGGACATTGGAAGGAGAAAAAGAGTACCTCAAAATTTTATTCATTAAGTACCAAGTACATCAAGAGTTCATTACAACCATACACAACCAAAATACAACCTCAAAAATGACCAACACTCTGCTAACATCTCATCAAAAGTCATAGCCCTAGCTTAGTAAGCCTTGCCTCACCTTACAAAACAACCCAAATATCCAGCAAAACAGTAGGCTGGATTGCAAACGATTACTAATTCCCGACTTTGCAAGCTCGTCAGCCTTCCAATTGCAACATCTCTGAATATGCCTTACAATTACATTTTTATTAACCACCACTGCACAAATTTCCTTGACCAAAGATTCAAACAAAGCTGGGCAAGAACCAGGATTTTTTATCCACTCTAATGCCTTCAAACAATCAGATTCCAAAAATCGATCTTCCTTTAGATCCCCTCTACTTCTCAAAGAAAAACAGGAGGGCCATGCCCCACCTTTTCTGAGAAAGATCCCAACAACTTACCCTTCGAATCATGAATAAGACCACCATTACCACCTCTAAGCCACTCCTTTTCCACTACACCATCAACATTAATCTTCAAAAAACCTGAGGGAGGAAGGGACCAAGCAGGTGAATAAGATATCACTTTCTTGTCTTTCCAATGAATATCTGCCAAAGATGGGTCACTCACTAAGCCATCAAATTGAATATTAGCACTAGGAAATTTTGCAACAAACCATGAAACCAATCTAAATCTAATGAGGAATGACAGTTGCACTGAATTAAAGTAACCCTTCTTGAAGACTTTCATTCACGCAGTTTCATACTGACCACATAATCACGCCTGGTATTAACGTCCAAATGTGAGAGTAACAAACTAACTCCATCCAAGCCATTACTAGATCAGCAGGATTACATGGCAGCACCACTGTAATTTTCCAATAACTCAGAAAAGAACACCAAATATCCCACACAAACTTACATGATACCATAAGATGCGAAACAATTTCAGGTTCAAGTCGACAAAGAGGGCACAAAACATCTTCCATGCCTTCAACACCTCGTTCAGCAAGCTCCATTATAACAACCAACTTCTGATTAATTACTTGCCATACAAAGGTTTCCACTCTCGGGGGTGCCACCCTAGCCAAACATGCTTCGTCCAAATAGAATTTATAGGTTGTCGTTCATACGTTAGCCTCACACAAGACTTTACTGAATAAATACCCTCCCCATTCCCCGACCATATGCATCATCATTATTCTCCTCGCCGCAAGGAATATTCTAAAGCAAAGAATTTAGGTTTACCCATTGCTCCACCTCCCAATCAACAAGGTTCCTTCTCAAAGGAATGTTCCAATACCAACTCAAGTGATTCCGACTTCTAAACTCAGTAATCGTTCCCTCCTTATTGACTGCTGATAAAACAAACATTCTCAGAAATTGCACCTTAAGAGGGTAACCACCCAACCAATTGTCAAGCCAAAACCTTAAAGATTCACCATTTCCAACCTGAAATTTTAAATTATTTTGAAAACACTGCCCAAACTCATCCTCCTTCTCGCAATTATTCAATATTCCTTTCCAAATCCAGGATGCCCTATTAGTTGTTGTATATTCAATCCGAATAGCTCTCGGATCTACATTATACTTTCTGCACACCAATCTTTTCCACCAAGTGTCCCTTTTTGTCGCAAATTTCCAAGACCATTTCCCAAGGAGTGCTCGATTCAGAAGATTTAAATCTAAAATACCAAGACCTCCTAAATATTTAGGTTGGCATATGGTTGACCAATTAACCCAATTTTTCCACCAAGGTCCCTTTTTGTCGCAAATTTCCAAGACCATTTCCCAAGGAGTGCTCGATTCAGAAGATTTAAATCTAAATTACCAAGACCTCCTAAATATTTAGGTTGGCATATGGTTGACCAATTAACCCAATGAATCTTCTTCTTGTCTTCCGAACCTCCCCACAGAAACTTGGCCATAATATAATTTAGCTTCTTCAAAACATGGGCTGGTATTCTAAAAATGGACAGGAAATATATGGGCAAAGAACTGAGCACTGATTTGATTACAAGCACTCTCCCAGCTAAAGATAGAAATGTCGCTTTCCACCCGGTTAATTTTTTGTAGAATCTTTGGACAACCGGCTCCCAAAGCGCTGCTGAATTCTTTTTCGCACCAAGGGGAAGTCCAAGGCACTCAATCGGAAATCCCCCCACATAACATCCAAGTTCATCCTCCCATTCCTTAATAGCGATCTCCTCCATATGAATTCCAACAATTCTGCCCTTCTCCAAATTCAACTGCAGACTCGACATTAACTCAAAAATACGTAGCACTCTACTAACATTCTTCAGTTGGCCCATAGAAGCATTGCAGAAAATTAGCAAATCATCCGCGAACTGTAGATGTGTTAACATAAAAGAATTCCCTGCCTTCCCGGTTTCAAACCCGTAGAAAACCCCCAAATTTACCGCCTTGGACAACATCAAGTTTAATAATTGCCTGACCAGATTGAATAACAAAGGTGACAAAAAACACCCTTGTCGAAGCCCTCTGGCGATCCTAAACTCTTCTGTTGGTGACCTCTTGACTAAATTAAAAATGGACGCTGACGAAATGCACTTGAATATCCAGGAACACCACCTCATTACAAATCCCATCTTCTCCATAATTTTCAACAAAATCCCCCTATTGACAGATTCATACGCCCTCCTAAAATCCACCTTAAAAGCCACCCCTTTTAAACCTTTTTTCCTCTAGTAATCTTTACCTTCATTTGCAAGAAAAGAACAATCCATAATCTGCCTTCCCGGGATGAAAGCGAACTGTAATGGCCCTATTAAGTCATCAATACACCCTCTTGATCTCCTAGCGAGAACCTTTGATAAAATTTTATAAAGAGCACCCACAAGGCTGATCGGCCTATAATCATCCAAGCATTCCGGGCTTGACTTTTTAGGAATAAGCGTAATGAAGGAATGATTTGTTCCATTCTCCCAATCCTTCCCCATATAAAAGTCGTTGAAGAATCTCATAATCTCGGGATTGAATTTGGACCAAATTTTCTTGAAGAAGCCCGTACTTGAACCGTCAGGACCCAATGCTTTATTACTATCCGTCGAAGCAATAGCATCCCATACCTCCTCCTCCGAGAATGGGCTTTCCATATTTGAAACATAGAAAATTAAATTGTACTTTATTTTTTATGTTCTGAATAGAAGATTAGACTTTTCTTAAAAAAATTTTATGTTCTGAATAGAAGATTAGACTTTTCTTAAAAATGTGAAACTTCCCAATTAATCTTGTTCTGACGACAACAATGTCACGAGGATTCAAAATGAATTCACACTTCATTAAAATAAGCTAGCTTAGTTCAGTCTACAAATTTTGCACACAGGATAACATTGAATGATGAAAGTTTACGTGTCATTATAAGAAGGCATATTGTGAGGAGTAAATACTGAATGATGAGTTCAATATTGTGAGGTTATTTCATTATGTTCTAATTTTTCATGAAGTAGCCTGCTCTGGTGCTTCTGTGTTGAAAAGAAGCCACTTTGATAACAGATATATAAGGGTAAACCTTGCAGGTTTATCATCTCCAACTTTTAAGCCATTTTAGATGTCCAATAAACTCAACTTTCATTATTTTTTTCTTCTTGTTCCACATAGAAATAGTTTAGGGTATCTTGTTTCATACATATTAAATTGACATGTATATAATTAAATTCCTACCTTTTGTTAATGTTTTATGCATTTTGCTTGTGGTTTTGGATACTGTATAAGAACAATGGCCAATGTTTATTCTTTTTTTAGGTTGGTGTTCTATCGGTGGATGATTCAAAAGTTATTATGAAGGGTCGTTTAGGTCCCGGCATGATGATAACTGCTGATTTATTAAGTGGTCAGGTTTGTATAGCAACTTATTGTGGTTTGATATGGTGTGTGTCCAACCTTTGCATTGAAAGCGTTCATAATGATTATAGTGATAATTGCTTTGTTAACTATTTAAAAAAATGTGGGGTTTATTTTTGAAATATGCTTATTGTCTTTTAAAATCAACCTATTCGTCATACTGGGATATGGTATGTTTTTTCAACCTATTATTTATTTTCAAGAAATTATTTAGTTTTCTTTCACAAAATATATGTAAATGCTCATACTACCGGGTTATTTGATAATTGTTTTGTTTTAAAAAAATTATATTAAACATGTTTATTTGTAATTTTGTCATGCTTTGAAATAATGTTAGATATGTGACTAGTTAATTAGTATTAAAAATGTTATACTTATTCTAAAATAGTAATGTGAATTAATATAATTAAATTATATTCAATAATACTATTTATTTTAGCTTTTAGAGAAATTAATTATATAACAAAATATTTGTATAACAATTTTAGATTATCTCATAGTAAAATTTAAAATAATCAATATTTAATAAATTTTATAATATTTTTAATGTGACACATCTAATATTATTAAAATAATGTTATTTCATGTTTAAAATTAATTCTAAAATATATATGTATTATAATATTGCAGTCTTGAAGTACTGTTATTTCCTGTGATCTTTTTAATATGTTTCTGGTTTACCTTTTTAATTTTTGAAGTATTTAATTTTAGCTAAACATTTAAAATATATTATCATTTTATGTTAAATTTAGTATACTTTTAACAAATTAATTTATTTAATGACTATGTTTATATTTCTTAATCCACGGACTCCAAACACTTGTTGAAGTGCTAGAAGCAAAATAGTTATCTTCCGAAACATGGAAAGCAATAAATCCTATCTTCTAAGAATTTGAGACTTTTTGTTTCCCTTGCTTTCATGAAAGGAAACTGGTTGCTAGACTTTCTTTTTGTTATCTTTTCAAAATAATTGGAAAAAACAGAAAATAAATACAAAAGCAGTGCCAAACAGACAATTGGGTAAATCTTCCATAATTCTTCTAGCTTACATCTTAAATACTTTAATTTATAGGTATATGAGAATACTGAGGTCAAAAAGCGAGTAGCTGCGACAAACCCATATGGAAAATGGGTTAGTGAAAATATGCGACCCTTGAAGCCAGTAAATTTCCTCTCCACAACAGTTTTGGACGGTGAAACAATCTTAAGACGGCAACAGTAAGTATTCAACTTCCGTCAGATACTTTGAGTTGTTCACGGTGGTGTTTTGGTGAATGCAAATGAGACCGATTTTATTCCTTTAATGCTTTTAGTCCTATAACATCTCTAGCTGCTAATCATTTTATGAGAGCTTTATTTGGATTTGTTTAATTCTTGATTTTTATGTCTTATGTGGTCTGTGGCGATTTCATTTTAATTTGGAACATTGCTTCTACAATTTTGCATGCTAAATTAAGTTATGTTCTTGTCAGCTAAGAGCAAGTCCATATCTAAGGAAACATTATCATTCTAGAAGGGATGCTTTTTTTTTTCTGATTGAAATTTGTTTAGTGATGTAAAATTTGTAAATGCTTCCGTAAAAAATAATTAGATTGGCATGGATTTTATGTCATATAAAAAAAAGCCTATTGGGTCTATTTAGTTATATGTGCTTCTTGCTCACTCCTTTTGCCATAGTGGATAGGTCTGGTACCTCGTGTATCTGTCAGCATCCCATTGCTTTTCAAGAAAATCACATTAGTTTAAGAGTATACTGGTTCCAAGATTTACACTGATACATGGAGAAGAACAACTATTTTTTATTTTTGCATTTGCATTTGCATTGTCCAGTGATTATATTTCTTTGCTGGCATACCTTCAAATGTTTAATGCCAGATTTCTTTGTGGGCATAGGTGATAAGCAGATTCTGCATGGTGGCTTAATAACATTAAAAATTGGAGAATATGGTAGGGAAAAGTACAGGGCTAATGCATCTAATTTTGTTTTCCCCTTCATATAATTAAGGGTTAGTAACAAGAAATTATGTGCTTCTTCTCCCTCATTTAATTGAAATTTTCAAACTTCCACCAAGTATAGTTTTCAATATGAATCTCTTTTATACACAACAGTTTTGTTATCAAAAAAATGAAAAGTAAACAATACAACAATAATTAAGAATATTGAGAAATGTGGGTATGGTGCTTAGAAGAAATAAAGTGAATTCTTTTTTATTATCGAAATAATGAAAAATACTAATGTGAGTGGGGTTAAGCACATGGTTGCATGTGAGTTGAATATAATGTGAAATCATGTTAGTTTTTGGTATATTTGTTGTTTAGTTTGATTTAGTGTGATTGAAATATCTTAGTTTCTAGTGACCATAAATTAGTCTATGATCAAATATGTAGAATTTGATGATTTGAACTGTTCTTATTATTTTTTATGATGTGATGTCTTAGGGCTTTTGGTTATTCAAGTGAGGATGTTCAGATGGTCATTGAGAGTATGGCTTCAGAAGGAAAGGAGCCAACATTTTGCATGGGTGATGACATTCCACTGGCAATATTGTCTCGAAAGCCACACATGATTTATGATTATTTTAAGCAGCGTTTTGCACAGGTTAGAATTTTAATCATGTTAATGAACTTATAGCTTTGCTGCCTAGATATTCTACAATAATATGGGGTTAAGTGTTTGATTTTCTTATATGCTTGATTACCTTTATTTTATTTTAACTGTTGGCATTCCTTGGTGTCTCTTTTATCTTTTTGGACAATTTCTTCTTTAGTTTGCAATTTTTTTTTTTTGCTTCATCTTTATATTTAGACGCCAAAAGAATATTTGCTCTACTTTGATTGAGATTTTGATTAACGTTAAAAGATTATTCCCTGAAGTAGAAAAACAAAAAGAAAAAATGGGAGAGAGAGTGAGAGCGAGAGCGTTAGAGAAGTCAAAAAGTCAATCTTCCTCCGATGAGATATGGACATCATTTGTGGATAATCTGAGTTGGAGAGTGTCAAGGAGTGCATTGAGGGAGTTGTTTCAGTATCATGGGTCGGTAAGCAGAATCTTCATCCCGAGTGTATTGAATAAACCAAAATAAAAAAGCCTATACGTTTTCATTTGTTTAGCTTGAGAATGAGAAGAGTATGATGAATGCAATCGCGAAAGTTAACGGATCTTTGATTGATGGAAGGGAAGTATCATTGGGGGTAGCGAAGTATCAGAAACCGCGAAGAGGTTCAGCCATAACAGGTAGAGTTCAGACATAAAATAAACAATCATTTGATAATGAAAAAGGTAAAAATAGGGTCGGAAATAAAACCCTGAGTAGAATAAGAGATGATAGGTCTTACAAAGAAGTGTTGATTCAGAACAAGAGTTTAAGGGTAGGTCATAAGTAGTGGGAGAACAGATGAGGGACTTCAAAAACAAGAACAAGAATGAGGAATTTATGGGAGATGCATTTTCCTGCGAAAGAGACGGATTGGATGAAGAGCTCATTGACGGGGGTCATTAAGGCATTCGTTGATTTGGAACTGGTTTAGAAGGCTTTGCAAAGTGATGGTTTTGATGTGAAGTTGGTAAGCTGAGGATATGCATGGAACTCTTGCATTATCATTTTTCAGTCGGTTGAAGCATTATTTGAGAATAATAAGAAAGAAAGATGAATTGTCTTTCTGGTTTGACTGGGTGGCACCGCTTCTTGATGAAAACTGTATTCTAATGGCGTACTATTTGGTTGAATTGTATGGAGTTCCTCTTCTATGTTGGTAGGAATCCTTCTTACAGAGGTTAGCTGAAAGCTGGGGAACGCTGGTAGAAATCTTGGAGGCAACAAGGAACATAGAAGATATGTCGGTAGCAAGTTTGATGATTAGAGTGGCAAGCCCCTTCGATGTCCCAAAGATGATCACGTTAGGAGCATATGGAAGATCTTTCAAAGTCAGAATCAGAATGGGGTCGATTTTTCAAAAACCAAGTTATCTTCGGGAGAAAGAACCAGATGGGATTCCATAGGATCAATAGACTGAGGAATCGTCAGAGGATAACCAAGACGGTGGAAGGAAAGTGGTTTTGGTTGAGGGAGACGGAAAGTCGAATGATGAGTCCCGAAACAGGGTAGTCGCGTGGCTTGCAGATGGGAGGACAAATGGCGCTTCAGAGGAGAGGTGGAGACAACAGTCTTTATTGTTGGGTAAGGAGAACAAGATTATTAATGAAGGGGGGACATATTGCCTTGAACATAGAAGAGTTTTAATTGGAGATTACGCGGGCCTTGAGTTAAGAGAATATAAATTCATCCTTTAATGAGCAGGCTTAATCAGACGAAATTAGTGAGCCCAGATCGCATAATTTCAGATTTTTTCTTTCAGGGCCAGCAATTAATATAGCTTATGGGGAGTGCAGAAACGAGGTTGGAGATATGACCCAAATCCTATTGGTGGTCGAGGGGGGATGGATCTGGCGGAATGGAGGAGATAGAATCATTTCCTAAAAGCGGTGGAGAAGATGGCTTAAAAGAAAGCAGTGGGTCTCCACTCCTTGATGATTGTAATACCTCGGTAAGAAGTGAAGCGAATGGTAGGGTCAAGAAGAGGTTATTCGAAAGAGTTTATCGCAGGTCAGGGGAAAAAGAAAGATGCATATCGCAGGCTGGTGGTAACTCGGTGCAGATTTAAGAAGTTAACGAGGAATTAAATGCCACCTGAGAGGTTAGTAAATTGATGGGTATAACATTTCGGGGTGGGAAAAAAGCGTTTGCACGGAAATTTGAAGATTTGGGAAAAAATAAGGTTGTGGAAGCGGGGAATTGAGTTCCCATCTTCGCAAGAGGTAGTCGAACCATTTCAAAGTCAATTTTTTCATGTGTATCTTTGAATATCAGGGGCATGGGAAGGAAAGAGAAGGTAAGGGCAGTGAGGAGCTTGATTTTAAGGAGAAAAACCATTTATTGTGTTTCTCCAGGAGACAAAATTTGAGATTGTGAATCAGGCGTTACTGAGGAAGTTAGGTGGGAGGAAATTAAAAGGGTTGGTATTGTCTCCTTCAGAAGGGGCAGCTGGTGGTTTAATTAGTATCTGGGATGAAGATTGGTTTGAGATAGAGCAGTAGTTATCTTCAGAAGGTTTGTAGCAGTGAAGGGCAAAGTTAAGGATAATGGAGAGTAACGTTGTTTGGTCAACGTGTATGGTCCGACAGTTGAATCAGAAAAGGAGAGTTTTTTTGAGGAACTTCTAATTTTCGTAGAACAGATGGAATGTCCTTTATGTGTGGGGGGGAGTTTAATGCATATTTGTCCCCAGGGGAGAAGCAAGGAAAATCACAGAATTTTCATTCTATGAGATTGTTAGGTGATTTTGTTTTTCAGGCTAAGCTAACAGATCTTCCATTGTCCGGAGGGAATTTTACGTGGTGCAACAATAGGGATTCCCCCGCTTTTGTTAGACTCGATCGATTCTTAGCAGAGAAATAAATAGCGTTCGTGGTCGCGTTTTCGGTTGTGTCGCGTTTATCGCGGTTGCGGACATAACGGATGTCATCGCGGTCACTGCTAGTGTCGCGGTTGTGAATTTTCTTAAAATTCGCACAACTTATCCTAAACAATAAGAATTATAATTATAATTTTAAAGAGTCATTTTTAACGATTTTTAGAATGTTTTCTAAACGAAAATAGCATATATATAATATAGTTTAATCAAATATTAAACTCAGTGATAGGATAAGATAATTAATTAATAATAACATTGTGAATACATTATTATTTAAAAGAAATAAGACTATCAACATAGGAAAAACTCTAAAAAAATAAAATAGATAAAAATAAATTACCTGTTATTATTCACTTACCAAAATCAACATATTATAACTTAAAACTCATAAAATTAAAAATAACCCATTATTTATTTTTAAAAGACCTATAACATAAGTAAAAAAATATTAAATCACAAAAATAATTAACTTATTAGGTCTGTTTTGGTCCAAACCCAAAACATTAAAAAGTAAAAAATTAATTAACTTATTATTGGGTTTGTTTTGGCCCAAACCTAAAACATTAAAAGTAAAAAAAATAATTATTTAAAACATAAAATATAACTAAAAAATTATTAAATCCCTTTTTCTTCTTCAGTATCGTGCATGAGTGAGAGGGGAGGCAGAAACACAGAAAATATTGTGAAAAATAGAGGGTTTTTTTTTGTTAAAATTCGTCCCTTTTATTTATTTTTCATGTTCTTAAATTTTCTTTGCTTGCTAGCTTGATTCCTACCAAAATACCTAAAAACCTTATTTTGCTGTTGCATGTTACACCAAAAGAAAAGCAAGAAGAAAGATAAAATAACCAGGTACTTCTCAAAGTGAAAGACTTTTTTCTGATTTGTTTGATTTTGAGTTTGGACAATGAAATTTGAGAGAATCTGAACTTTTATTTTGAGTTTGTTGTTGACTTGGTGTAATGGAAAATAACGGGAAAACGGGTCGTTATTGCCGAGATCGGTTAAGTTGCGGCCGCTATCGACCGTTATTGGTGTGATTCCAAGTCACACCGCTTTTTTGAACAATATCGGTTTCAGATGGCGATGCTACCGCGAAATAGCGGCCACAATAGCGCTTTCGTTCCGCTATTTGGAACCCTGGTTCTTAGTGAATTACAGATTCTTGAGTATTTATCCAGATGTTGTTCAGACTCCTCCCAAAATCGTTATCAAATCATAATGCGATACTACTTGAAAGGAGTGCGGTCAATTAGGGTCCGAAACCATTCAGACTTTTTAATTAACTGATGGAAGAACAGGGATTTCAGGAAATAATGGAATCAACTTTGGAAAAGATGAAAAAAGTTAAGAGGAAGAGAGGAATTGCAAAAATGTTGAACGAATCGAAGAAGTAATCAAAAGTTGGATGAATAATAAATATCTCTTGATGCCGGGAAGGATTTTAGAGCTAGAAAAGGTTATTTTTGAAATGGAGGTAGATATACAACAGGGGTTAAATTTAGTGTCGTGGGATGATATTGAGAAGGCAAAGACGGAATTGTTGGATTTGTACAAAAAAAGAGGAATTAATCTAGTTCCAAAAGTCTCGCCAGAAATGGATTTCAGACGAGGATCGAAATTCCATATATTTTCATCAGTGTGCAGCGAATAGGGGGAGGGTAAATACCTTGAAGGTACTGAAAGTTAATGGTGAATGGGTCTCTGACCCTGATCATATTAAATTGAGTGTTTTTAGTTTTTTCAATGAGACTTATAATAGGAAACCAACTGTAGGAGTGGATAAAGTGGACCTTGAGTTTGCCAGATTATCGGAAGCACAAAGTTCGATGCTGGAAAGGACGTTTGCGGAGGAGAAAATTTGAGAAGCAATTGCATCCTCGGATAGCAACAAGGCGCTGGGATCGGATGGTTTAAATTTGGGTTTTTTAAAGAGATTCTGGCCGGTTTTAAAGGATGAGATCCGAATGTTTTTCTCAGACTTTTATATAGGGAAGAGGTGGGAGAAAGAAGTGAATCATTCATTTATTTCATTGATACCCAAAAATTGAATCCGGAGAGTTTGAAAGATTATCGGCCTATTAGTTTAGTTGGCGGTCTTTACAAAATTTTGTCAAAGGTTCTCTCAAGAAGACTGAGGAATTGCATAGATTCACTTATAGGTCCGGGATTGTTTGGAGAAGAAAAGGGTTGAAAGGTGTTGCTTTTAAAGTGGATTTCAAAAGAACTTACAATTCAATAGATTGGTCAATTTTGTTGAAGGTTATAGAATATATGGGGTTTGGGCAGCTGTGGCGTTCTTGGATTTCAAAGTGTTTATCTTCAGCTTCAATCTCCATCTTGGTTAACGGTTACCCGACTGAAAATTTAAGATGTCTAGGGGGTTTCGCCAAGGGTGTTCGTTATCACCGTTGTTGTTTAATTTAGTGGGTGAGATGTTAAGTTTGATGCTAACTAAGGCAGTGAAGATGGGTCTCTTCAGTGGGTTTCAGATCGACAGTACGGATATGGCATTCCCGCTGTCTCATTTGTAGTTCGCCGATGATCTGTTAATTTTCTGTGGTGCTTTGGAAGGGTAACTGAAGAATGTGAAGAGAGTATTGACCATTTTTGAATTGTGTTTGGGGCTTCAACTAAATTTGTCTCTCGGTTAGATTCTTTCCCACGGAATACCTTGGTCTTTCCCTTGGTTCGACAAAAAATTTGGTTACGTTGTGGGATCCAATAGATGTTACCAGAAATTGACTGGTTGGAAAGCAAGTACTCTTTCCCTGGCAGGGAGGGCAGTGTTGATGAAGTCGGTTTTAAGCGCTTGCCAATTTATTTTATGTCGTCGTTTAGAATGCCGAATAAGATTATGAGAAAACTGAATTCTATTATGGCAAACTTCTTATGGGGTGGTTTATCTCAAAAAAATCGTACCCATTGGGTGAATTGGCAAACTGTGTGCAAACCTAAAGGTCAAGGGGGTCTAGGTAAAATTGATCTAAACTCTATGAATAGGGTTCTCCTAGGAAAATGGGCATGGAAGTTTGCTATGGAAAAAGAGTCTTGGTGGAAGAAATTGGTGTGCTGTAAGTATAATTTTGATAATAGATTAAGTTTGATGGTTAACGGTGTATCCTACAAGTCATCTTGGATTTGGAGAGGAGTGATTAATAACTCCTGTGCGAATGATGCTTTTGGTCATTGTTTTAGGAATCATTTTCAATTACGAGTTGGAAAGGGGAATTATTTCATGTTTTGGTCTAATAGGTGGAATTGCAATGTCTCGCTTAGATTGAAATTTCCGAGATTGTTCTCCCTTTCCGTTAATAAAGAGGGTAAGATATCTGAGTTTGGTTTTTATAATGCAAGGGTTGGTGTTGGGATATACAATTTCAAAGAAATTTATTGGACTGGGAAGTAGAGCAGTGGGTGGAACTCATGGATTTAAATAGCGTTCGCGGTCGCGTTTTCGGTCGTGTCGCGTTTATCGCGGTTGCGGACATAACGGATGTTATCGCGGTCACTGCGGGTGTCGCGGTCGTGAATTTTTTTAAATTTCATACAAACTTATCCTAAAACATAATAATTATAATTATAAAGTCATTTTTAATGATTTTTAGAATATTTTCTAAATAAAAATGACACACACATATATATATGTTTAACCAAATTGGAAACATTAAAACTCTGTAATATGATAAGATAAAAATTAGGTTGAAATTAAATGTAAAGATAATAAAAATGTATTGAAATACGAAAAATGAAAGTTGAAATTTTGAATGGAATTTGAATAAATTTAAAGAACAAAAATGACTAAATTAAATTGAATTAAAATAAATGTGTAAAATTTAAATTGCATAAATTTAAATTACTGAAATTAGGAATAAAATCCAAATTAAATAAATATTAAAGTTGCATTAAAAACTAATGATTAAATTATAAATTCTAAAAAAGTTAAAGGAGTGTGGTAACAAATTAACATATCCATTAAAATTAGATTCTATAACTTTTAACATTAAAAAAATAAAAAAAAATGGAGTGGAACAGTCAAAACCAGAAAGCATAGCAAAAACACTCTAGAACTTTCATTCTCTCCAATCCCAATCTCATCTCCTAACTCCCAAAGTCTCAACCTTTCATGAGTGCTCAAATCCATTTTACTTCCTGAACGTGGACAATAGAGGTCGATTGAGGAGCCAATTCTTAAGATTGAGATGCTTACACCGAAGGACTATATTTGTTCATTGATGGAATTGGCTCAAGACATAAGAGGTGAGTTCAAAGAGATGAAATATATCACTGAAAAAAGAGCATCCATCATCTATGAGCTACCCCTTGTAGAGGTGAGATCTACCCTTTTATTTTGGATCATCCTGCTTTATTCACAGCCAAAGTCTCAACCTTTCACTATTTTTTTGTAAAAAAGAAAAATTTTGAATTTGCTTCGACAACATAAGAAATCAGTTTTTGTTTTGCCTTCTTGCACAATAAAATACACGAGCTTGATGATGAGGGCTGAGGAGGATAACCGAACATCTCAAATGGAAGTCCGTTACTCAACTTCTTCACCGAAGCTCAACGGAGGCAACATTTTCATGTGAGAACCTTGGGTTTTTTTGCAGTAACGGTTGAAAAAGGTAATAGCGCCCTGTTATCGGCGTTATACACCGTTACCCGCTAAATTGCGGGCGCAACAGACCGCTACCAACGTGAATCGGTTACCCACCGCGAAATTCCTCAATACCGGTTTCGGACGGTGGCACGACTGCGAAATAGCGGTCACTATAACGGTTTCGTTCCGCTATTTGATTCCCTGGTGGAACTGCTATCGTTTTAAGCAATGCGAGTATTCACAATGATGCGAATGATCAATGTGTATGGACGGGGAATGGGAAGGCGTTTATTCGGTAAAATCATATGGTAAATTACTGTCAGAAGGGTCTGTTGAAGATCTGATTTGGTCGAAGCTGGTTTGGATCGGTTATGCCACCCCAAGAGTGGATGTGTTTATGTGGATGGTTTTGTGTCAAAAATTGGCTATTAAATCTGAACTTTTAAAGTGTGGTGTTACTGGGATAGAGAACATTTTATGTCCGCTATGTGGTTTGCATCGAGAGACGGTTTCTCACCTATTTTTTTCGTGTTCTATTGCGTGGACCTTTGGGGGTGTTTCTTAAGATTGTGGAACCTATCCACGGTCATTCCAGAGCATCCTAATGTCTTTTTATCGTCTTGGGAAAGCCTTGTTCCAAAGTTTATAATCTGGAATTTTATTCTGGGAGCTGTAATGTGGTCAGCTTGGAAGTGTCGGAACCATGTGATTTTCGAGAAAGGAAACATTGATCTTAATCATTTGTTCTTTTCATCTAGATATAGAGTGGCGGCGTGGTTTTTGGTGAAGTTTCCTAATTTTCCACTTCTCTTTGATTGCCTTGTTGGTGACCCAAAGCTGGCTGATTCAAGTAACCCGTCCATGAAGATTAATCTTTCACCGGTCTCGTGGAGTCCCCTTCCCATGGGTTTCTTAAAAATTAATGTGGATAGGGCAGTAAAAAGAGATTGGGAAAGCAGCGGTATTGGAGGAATACTAAGGAATGAAGAGAACAAGGTTTTTGGGCTCATTTTCACTTCAGCTGGTCTAGGTACCCCTATTTTAGCTGAATTGAAGGCCATTCAAGTTGGTTTAGTTTTGTTTGTGGATTCAGAGTGGTGTGGCAAGGGTCGGCTAATTGTAGAGACTGACTCAGCAAATGTAGTAAATTGGATTAGGAATCCAGAAGTGTTTCCTACCATATTTTCACAGCTAGTTAAGGAAATTGTCAGTGTTGTTTTCGAGCATAGTGTTATTACAAGGTTTGTAAAAAGGTCTGTGGATTGGGAGGCAGACAGCTTGTCTAAGGCGGGTATAAGATAGTAGTTAAGTATTGTGTGGTTGTAGAGAGTTTTGGGGGGTGTTTGTAATAGCCGACTGTCGTATGAATTGTAATTTATTTTTGGAATAACATTTGAGGCACTCTTTTCGTCCTTCCGATGTCCGCTGATGTATTTTTGTACAACAGTGGTTACGAAGGGGGGTTTTAACGAGGCCTCGTTTCTTTATAAAAAAATGCTCTAATTCCTGAGAAACACTCAGTAACTATTTATGATCAAGGTTTACCATGCAAGATAATTAAGTTGTTTGCACTGAGGTTGAAGAACAAAATCACACGTGACAGTTTCACAAATTTTATGAATTTGATGTTTTCAATTCGTTTGCTTTATTATGTGTTTCTATGCAGGTCACAAATCCAGCCATTGATCCTCTTCGGGAAGGATTAGTTATGTCTCTTGAAGTCAACATTGGAAAACGAGGAAATATATTGGAAGTTGGACCTGAAAATGCTTCTCAGGTTTGTAGATTTCCAAAATTTATATTTGATGCCATCGCATGCTTGCTGTCAAATTGGAAATTGCTTAAATTTTTAATCATTTCCCACCACCAAAATTAATTTTTGTCCAAACCAGGTTAGTTTTTCTAGTCCTGTACTGAATGAAGGGGAGCTTGAATCATTGCTAAAGGATCCCCAGCTAAAGGCCCAAATCTTGCCCACTTTTTTTGATATACGTAAAGGAGTTGAAGGTTCGTTGGAAAAGACACTTCACAGACTGTGTGAAGCTGCTGATGAGGCTGTTCGTAATGGCTCTCAACTGCTTGTGCTCTCTGATCGTGCTGATGAGCTGGTACGAACCATTTTATACTTGCATGACAGCTTATTAATCAGTAAAGTGACCTCGCTTTGAGAACTAGTTTAACTCTGATTTGAGTTTGTGATCAGCAAAGGCTGCTGTATCATGTACTCTCGTCTCTGATTATTGAGACCTTGTTACTTACTGTAATCGCTCTTTTCCTCCTTCCGCTACTTGTCTCCTTAATAGAGACAACTATGAGGGAGGTTTTTCATGAGGCCTTCTATTCCTATCAAAAAAAAAATCTCTGGCCAAACTTTATTCTGGATGTTTCCCCTTTTCTCTCTTCAGGAAGCAACTCGGCCTCCAATTCCAATACTTCTAGCCGTTGCTGCGGTTCATCAACATCTTATTCAAAATGGATTGCGGATGTCAGCTTCCATAGTCGCAGATACTGCTCAGTGCTTCAGCACACATCAATTTGCCTGTTTAATTGGATATGGGGCAAGGTAAGTTCTCTTTTTATCATCTATCTGAAGCCTATTTACCTTGTAGTTTCCTTTTGTTCTTGGTTTTATTGAAAAGCATAAGTACCATCCCCGAGGTTAGTGATGGCTGGTGGTACTTTTCTGGTTTGCCAGATTCTTATTGATAGAAAACTCTCTTTTGGCACTTTGCTAGATATAGTGGATGTAATCCTATGTTACTCAGACTTGGGTGTGAGTGTCGGATATGGGTATGTGTTTGACATGGGTTGTTCAAACTTTTTCTAAGTTTTTCATGTATTTGGTGGATCCTTCGAGGGTCATATTCACCTACCTATGTCCAAATATGCATCAGACTCAGATTTCTTGAAGAAATAAATAAATAAAGGGTTAGAGCAACATAGATGTAAATTTTGCTTAATATTTCCCACAATTGTAGTATATGGGATTACTAGATGGTTTAATAGCATTGTAGGAGTTTACATCTTTATGTCAAGCCAGTTTAGTAAAATTTTCTTGGCAAAAATCTCTTTTCCCTTGAAAGAGCATACTGCAATGAAAATTTCTGCCATATTTTTTTAGTAGCATAGGTTCAAGTTCTAATGAATAAGAGCCTGGGAAAGATGTCCTTTTTGTACCTGCAATTTGTGCAGAAGAGATTGTAGTGTGAACCCATGTAAATGTTTCTTTTCTCCCTTTTATTTGGTTTGTACAAGATGATGCCTTAATTGGTTTTTGAACGTATGAATAGTTAGTTACGGTTTAATTTTATTATTATTTTTTTCTGAAACTTTACTAATAGTTTATGTCATGCAATTTGTTTGCTTACCTAGGATTTTCAAATTATAATTGTGCCTCTTTTGGTTATAGTCATTTATTTATTTTAGGTTCCTGAATCCAAAGGACAAAGAGATTTAGAATAGGGTTAAGGGTGCAAAATGCCCTTGAACTTTTTTCACCCCAATTAAGCCCCAAAACCCAGGAAAAAAAAATCAATGTGGCCCTTTGACCAGGTTAACTTTAACCATTTTTCTAATAACTTGTGGCACATGCCTTGTCAGGATGCTGACACATGGTTTTTCTTAGAGTTTTAAAATTATTTAAAATCTCTAAAAATTAATTTTTTAAAACCATCTTAAAATTATAAAAAATATTAAAAATTATAAAATATTAAAAATTATTTTAAAATTATTAAATATTATTAAAATTTGTAAAAAAATAATTATTTTTTAAAAAAATTCTACAAAGTTACAGATTTATTTATAAAAAAATACATTTGTAGCTATTCTGTCATAGTCAACTCACAATTCCACTATACTGTCCCTCAGAATTTCTAAAATATTATAGATTTATACTAAAAATTCTAAAATATTATACGAATCTATTGACAAAATATCTATAACTGACCCCAGTCATAGACAACTCATACTCCAACTATACTGTCCCATCAGAATTTTTTTAATATTTGTTTATATATTTGGAAATTTTAAAACATTTTTTAATAATTCTTTAATATTGTAGAATAGTTTTGTAATATTTTATAATTTTTAAAATAATTTTGAATATTTTATATTTTTAATATTTTTATGATTTTTAAATAAATTTCTTTATTTTTCATAAGATAAATGTTTTTTATTATTTAAAAATATTTTTTAACATTTTAAGATTTTTAAAATGTTTTTAAATACTTTTTAAAATAAAAATAAAAAATTCTAGAAGTGTCACGTGACAGCACCACAGTGTGCCAGGTGGTAGTGATAACCCTAAACCATTAAGATTTAAAATGTCAACATTGGTCAAAGGGCCTAATTGATGTAATTTTTTAGTTTGAAGGCTTAATTGACTCAATTTCTCAGTACAAGGGCTTATTTGGGTGCTAATAAAGTTCAAGGGCTGAATAGATTTTTTTTCAAAAGTTCAGGGGCTTTTTGCACCCTTAACCCTTTCGAATAATAAAGATAGCTATCAAGGAAATGGTTGTAGTCTACACATTCACAATTGAATGCTTCTATTTATATTGGTATGCTTGTGCTCATGTTTTACACAATTTTGTCATTTGATCTAATATGGCTGATGTTTGAGGCAAGTGATTTTTTGTGGAAAGTATAAAAAAATTATGTTCCTCTTGGTGTATTTATCACATAAACCCTTACATGGTAAAGTAAGAGTACAACTACCGTACTACATGTGAAAATTAAAATTTTACCGTTTTGTTTCTTGTTACTAGTTTCAAGATGGTTCCTTAAGTTGTAAATTACTTGTTGCATCACTTAATTGAAGCTCTGTTCTCGTTAAAGATCTCAAAGATCTCTTATTTAGTAAGTTTATGATTTAAGATCAGGAGATAAGTTGTTGAAAACATTTATTTGGCATGCGGGCAGTAATCAGGAGGCTTAAAATGTTTTACTTGGTTTTTAAAGCCTATTTTGTCTTCTTATCTTTAAACTGCTTCATCTTTTTTGTGGTTTTCACTTTTGCAGTGCTGTATCTCCATACTTGGCATTGGAGACTTGTCGACAGTGGCGTCTGAGTTCTAAAACTGTGAATATGATGCGGAATGGAAAAATGCCTACTGTGACAATTGAGCAGGCTCAGACAAACTTTTGCAAGGTCAGTATATATCAAATGAAGAAAGATTTTGGGATGTTATTTTGCTGTCTTGTCATATATGAAATTCTTTTATCTTCATTTACTTTAGGTCTTGCTATGTTGATTTTCTTAAGTTTGAATATAATGAAATTGAAAATGTTGATATTTGGTAAGAAAACTAAAGACGGAAAAACTTGTTCAGAATAAATCGTGTTTATTTCTGATGAATATGGCTGACTTAAATAGAGTTTACAATGTAACAACTTTACATAAAAGATGCATAAAATTAGCAACAAAATAAAAAACTGATTCTATCTAATTAAAAATGATCCTATCTAATAACTAATATAATAAAAACTGATTCTATCTAATTAAAACTGATCCTATCTAATATTTAATTTAGATATTCTCGACACCCCCCTCAAGCTGGAGAATAGATATCGATCATTCCCAGCTTGGACAGAAATCCTTCGAACATCGTAGTAAACAGTCCCTTGGTGAGAACATCGGCGAGCTGCTCTGATGATGGAACAAACGGTATGCAGATATCGCCATTTTCCAGCCTCTCCTTGATGAAATGTCGATCTATTTCGACATGTTTGGTCCTGTCATGCTGTACAGGATTCTGAGCAATACTGATTGCCGATTTGTTGTCGCAATACAACTTCATTGGTTTATCTCCTTCAACCTTCACCTCCTCCGAGATCTTCCTAAGCCATAACAACTCACATACACCTTGCGCCATGGCTCTGAACTCGGCCTCCGCACTGCTTCTAGAGACAACTGGTTGCTTCTTGCTCCTCCAAGTAACTAAGTTGCCCCAGACAAAGGAGCAATAACCGGTAGTAGATCTTCTGTCTGTAGAACTTCCGCCCTAATCAGCATCAGTGAAGATCTCCACTCTTCGACTTCCATTCTTCGAAAACATGATTCCTTTACCATGACTCCCTTTCAAGTAATGAAGAATCCGGTAAACAACTAAGTTGCCCCAGACAAAGGAGCAATAACCGGTAGTAGATCTTCTGTCTGTAGAACTTCCGCCCTAATCAGCATCAGTGAAGATCTCCACTCTTCGACTTCCATCTTCGAAAACATGATTCCTTTACCATGACCCTTTCAAGTAATGAAGAATCCGGTAAACAGCCTGGAGTGTTTTTTCTGAGGGACAATGCATAAACTGACTAACCAAGCTCACAGCAAATGCAATATCTGGTCTCGTATGAGCCAATAAATCAGTTTCCCCACCAGCTTCTGATACCGATTCTTGTCCACAGCCAGCACCATCTTCTTTTCGAGTTTTTGATTCGGATCAATAGGAGTCGCCACTGGTTTTACATCCGAGTAATCCGGTCTCTTTCAAGATATCGAGGACATATTTCCTTTGCGAGATAATTATACCTTTTGAGGATCTAGCCACCTTCATTCTAAGGAAATATTTGAGTTGTCCTAGATCCTTGACTTCAAACTGGTTGGATAAGTTCTTCAACGACTCCAACTCTACTGTGTCATCTCCTGTCATAACAATGTCATCTACATACACAATTAAAATAGCAATTTTACCATTATTGTGTTTGTAGAACATAGTAATTAGACTGGGCCTGAGTGTAAACCATGTTGTTTCACAGCTCGTGAATCTCTCGAACCAGGCTCTCGGAGATTGTTTCAATCCATAAATGGATTTCTTTAGCTTGCAGACCCTGCCATCCTTCTTCAATTCATCAAAGCCTGGAGGAACTTCCATAAACACCTCTTCCTCTAGCTCACCGTTTAGGAACGCATTCTTCACATCAAACTGTCTGAGAGTCCAATCCAAATTGGCGGCTAGTGAGAGTAGGACACGTACGGTGTTTAGTTTTGCTACAGGTGCGAAGGTCTCCTCGTAGTCAAGGCCGTATGTCTGAGTGAAGCCTCGTGCTACGAGTCTTGCCTTGTATCTCTCGACCGAGCCATCTGCATGGTATTTGATGGTGAACACCCACTTGCTGCCTACAGATCGTTTCCCCTCAGGTAGAGTTAGATCCCACGTGTCATTCTTCTTCAGGGCCTTTAACTCCTCAAAAACTGCCTCTCTCCATCTCGGAACTCTAGAGCTTCATGTATCGACTTAGGTAGTGCATATCCATAATCCTGGTGGAAAAAGCTTTGAAATCTGGAGAGAATTTATTATAAGATAAGAAATTGGATATTGGTTTTGTGGTACATGATCTACACCTTTGCGCAAGGCTATGAGTTCAAAGAATTATGTAGAAGGCTCTAAATTTGGAGAAGAAATAGGAGAAAGAGAAGTCGTACCTTGGACCATAGTCGAGTCCGATGGTTGGCATACCTTGGGGGCCGGTGGAACATTACTTGGTCGAGTCATCCGTCTAGAATAAACACGAAGTTTAGTAGGTGGTTCCAAGTTGGTTTCTACCTGAGTCTCACGAGGTTGGAATTTATAGGTTGTGAAATCCTAGGATTAGTTACGGAAATATGAATTGGTTCCACTAAGCTATTTACAATCGATTTTGGCAGGATGTTTGTTCCCAAAAACTCATTTCAGAGTCATTCTCCCCCGGAAGAGAGTTTTTGTCAAAAAAGGTTGTTTTTCAAAAACGTGACATCCATACTCACATAATACTTCCTAGATTTAGGATCAAAGCTTTATACCCTTTTTGTGTTGGTGAAAAACCTAGAAATATGCATTTATGTGCTCGGGGATCGAGTTTTCCTCTATTTGGCCGTGTATATGAACAAAAGCAATGCAACCAAAATTTTAGGCGTTAAATCATTGAAAGATCTATTTTCAGGAAACATATTCTTTAGAGCTTGCAAGGAGTAATATAATTAGAACTCTTATAGGCATTCGATTTATCAAATAAGACGCTGTTAAGAGTGCTTCATTCCAAAAACGATTAGGAACATTCATAGCAAACAGTAAAGCCCTAGTCACCTCTAATAAATGCCTATTTTTTCTTTCAGCAACTCCATTTTGTTGGGAGTATCAACGCAAGAACTGTGATGAATAATTCCTTTGTTTCAAAAAATCACTAAGATTGCATTAAATATTCTCGACCATTATCAGTTCTAAGAACTTGAATATTTGCTTGAAACTGAGTATTGATCAGTGAGTGAAAATTTTTGAAAACACTTGCTTCCTCGATTTTTCTTTTAGTAAATAATCCACGTGACTCTAGTGTGATCATCAATGAATGTGATGAACCATCTAGATCCTGAGGCTGTTTTTACTCGTGAAGGGCCCCAAATATCACTATGCACAAGAGAAAAGGTTTCGATGGCATATACTTAAAGATGGATAAACAGATCTATGATGTTTTGCCAATTCACAAGCTTCACATTGACAAGAAAAACCGTCCTTTTTTTTTGAAAAGATTTGAAACAAATATTTCAAGTAATTAAAACTAGGATGGCCTAACCTATAATGCCACAACATTATTCATTCTCACAAGACAAGGTAGTAAAGCATCTCGGTTTCTGAACTTGTTTATCTGAAGGATTGTCCGTGACCAAGTGATAGAGTCCATCAACCTCCTTAGCATTGCCATCATCTTCCCCGAACAAGGGTCCTGAAATTCAAATCCAGCAAATGTTATTGTAGCAATGCATTTGCAATCATGAATAATACGATTAACAGAGATGAGATTGCAAGAGAGCTTTGGACATGTAGGACATTTAGTAATGTGAGAGATGGAGAAATAATGATAGAGCCTTTTCCACTATAGAGGTTAGGGAGCCATCAGCAATTTTTACCTTCAGATTACCAGATAAAGGAAAATAAGATGAGAATATGGAGGAATTACCGGTCATGTGATCTGTTGCCCTGAATCTATGATCCAAGGGTTTGATTTAGAACCGGCTATGAAAGCTGTAGGATATGTACCTTTCTGGGCTAATGATGAAGAGGCAATATAAGATGATGGGTTAGGAGTGTTGGATATGGAATGAGAACTCATTAGTTGATACAATTGCTCTAGCTGTTCTTTGCTGAAGGCAGACAGTTCTGGCAGGTTTCGGCTCTTCAGAAGCATCTTCAGATGAGGCATGGAATCCCTTTGCATTACGAGAATTTCGATTGGCTGAAAAATTCTCGGCTGGCTTCCCGTGTAGCTTCCAACACTTGGCTTTAGTGTGTCCCAGCTTGTTGCAGTGCTCGCAGATTGGCCGATCTCTGTCGTTCCGACGATCGTTGCGACGTGGTGGCTGACCCGAGAACAAGGCAGAAGACTCGGTGGGATTTGGTGAGTGGCCTCCAAGCATGACTGTCCGCCGGCTCTCCTCTCGTCTGTCCACCATCTTCTGAATAGAGCCTATCCTTAACACAACTCATTCGTAGTCGCTGAACAGTCAACCTCTTGCCACAAGGTCTTGAGTTCAGTGTAGTTGAGTGACAATTTTTTCTCCTTTTTTAGCCTTCATAACCGGTTTTTAGTTCAAACCATTGTCCTGCGTTCCCGAGATCAGAATAGGTCTCGTTCACAGCATTCCAAATGTCATGAGTAGTATGAAGAGATAAGTTCTCCCTACACTCGGATCCATGGAATTTATGAGCCAAGACATAATCATCGAGTTTTCTGCCTCCCTCTTTCATTCTTCATCTTCTTCGGCAGGTTTCTAGTGGTACCTGAGAGATGGCCGAATTTTCCACGGCCCCGAATAAACAGTTTCACAGATGTGACCACTGTAAGAAATTATTTCCATTCACTTGTAGAAGTGATGGATATGTTTTGGAAGGATTCAGTGTTTAGGGTGATTGAAGGTGAGCGAGTAGAACTCATAGAGTCGATACCAGAGGTATCATCGTAGGGTTTGTCCATTTTGGCTCTGACACCATAAAGACGGAAAAACTTGTTCAGAATAAATCGTGTTTATTTCTGCTGAATATGGCTGACTTAAATAGAGTTTACAATGTAACAACTTTACATAAAAAGATGCATAAAATTAGCAACAAAATAAAAAACTGATTCTATCTAATTAAAAATGATCCTATCTGATAACTAATATAATAAAAACTGATTCTATCTAATTAAAACTGATCCTATCTAATATTTAATTTAGATATTCTCGACAAAAACAATTACTACCATATCTATAAAGCACCACAATTAAGTAGTGACAATACAAAATGGATTTTAGGATTTGCTACTTCGCAAATAGTATAATATGAAAAGCAGATGTCTAACAGAAATATAACTTCAGTCTAAAATATAGGGGCTACAGCTAAGGATACACTTGACTCAATGGTCAACTCTTTAACACATGGGGTCAAAGGTTCAAATATAACCATTTTTCTGTATATTTTTTATACTTAAAATAATAAAAGAATCTCTAAACTAGTTCAACATTGAACTAGTGCGGTTTAGCCCAATTCAACATGCTTGATCAGTTCAATGCACTCTAAATTTTTGAAACTTAAAATAATAAAAGAATCTCTAAACTGGTTCAACATTGAACTAGTGCGGTTTAACCTGGTTCAACATGTTTGATCAATTTGACGGATTCCCATTTTAATGCATGTGACTGACCTAAACATGCCACCATTTGCCCACACTACTGGTTAATTATTTTCAACAATAAAAATCTTTAGGCCACCTTTAGCACTAATCATTTCCTTGATTTTGCTTGTGAATATTGGGAGGGAGAGAGTTTTAAGTTACCTCTAAATTGGGTTCCTTTCTTATATTTTACCTATATGCTAAATGTTTGTCATGATCTAGGCAATCAAAGCTGGTCTTCTCAAAATTCTTTCTAAGATGGGTATCTCATTACTTTCAAGGTATGAGTTCTGAACTTAGAAGGGTTTGAATGAGTAAATATGTATTCTAATGCTTTTTTATGTGTTCATTACTTGTGAAAATTGATTTACTTTTGTTATTCTCTATTTAGTTATTGTGGTGCACAAATATTTGAGGTTTATGGACTGGGAAAGGAAATAGTGGATTTTGCATTTTGTGGGAGTGTCTCAAAGATTGGCGGACTGACTTTTGATGAGGTTAGACTACTTGCTCTTTGATTCGAATGGGATCATGGTATAAAAATGTGTGCTTGTTCTTATGAAGTAATTTATCTCATCATTCTTTTTTAACTGTTTTAAGACAATGGTAAAGATGCACCAATTCTATTTTGTGTTTTGGTTTTATATTGATCATTTTTTGTTTCTCATGTGTAATGAACTTGAGATTACATGGCACATACTTTTTTTTTTGTGTGTTCTGCCTAGGCTTTAGACTAATTATGTTGACCTTTGACAGTATTTCTGGATATGTATTTATCCCTGAACATCTCGACTTCAAAAGCTAGTCTATAGCCTTTGAGAGACTGGAATCCTGAGTTTTGAGAGTTCAGAAACATCTCGTTTTAGTTGAAGTAGTTTATAGTATCCAATCAATAGTTTTTGGTCAATATCAAATGCTCTTATTTATTCCTGGGGGTTCCCATGGTTTCCTTTAATGCTTGGTTCTTCATTTACCAAATAAAGAAAACCACCTGGTGTTGAATTTTAATTGTGATGTACGGATGGGTGATGCTGATTCAATTAAATAATTAGGGATACATTTTTGTCAATTTTACATTTTGCATGGACTCTCCTGGCATTTTATGTTAGTTTTGTTATGCTTTGCTTATTTACCAGGTACTGGGGTTTGGGCAGTATATTGAAACTTTGGGATTTTGAAATTTCCTTTGGTTTTTACATTCTCTCCAAATTAATCTTTTGAGTTGTCATTTTCTCTATTTTTCCTCTCTACCCTACCTCAGGTGGCCTACTTAATTTGCTTTAGCACTTGCATTCTTCGGCCATTTTAATCTCAATATTTGATTAAGGTGTTATTATGCTATTTACATCTATTTCATTTGATTTTGTTTTCTGTGATTTTTGTTACCTACAGTTGGCGAGGGAAACATTGTCTTTCTGGGTAAAAGCATTCTCTGAAGATACAGCTAAAAGATTGGAAAATTTTGGATTTATACAATTCAGACCTGGAGGTATCACTTATTGTCAAAATACTTGTGCATTTATTTGCTTCATGAGGAATACACGATTTTACTTATATGGTATCCCTTCTATTCTGATGATAAGAATACTTTATCTGGAAATGAATGAACAATGTGCTGGATTAGTTATAAAGATACAGCTAAAAGATTGGAAAATTTTGGATTTATACAATTCAGACCTGGAGGTATCACTTATTGTCAAAATACTTGTGCATTTATTTGCTTCATGAGGAATACACGATTTTACTTATAATATGGTATCCCTTCTATTCTGATGATAAGAATACTTTATCTGGAAATGAATGAACAATGTGCTGGATTAGTTATAATTCATGCAAATTAGCTGAAAAGTGGAAATGAATGAACAATGTGCTGGATTAGTTATAATTCATGCAAATTAGCTGAAAAGACATAATATCATCTTAGCCTGAATTCTGTCACTTCAGGCATTCCCTGATTTAGTATTCTCAAGAACAATGGTTTATTGAGTATATTCCATTTCATCTACTTGTGTTTATATCTATATTAATGTTTATTATTTAATTTTTAAAAGGGGAGTATCATGCAAACAATCCTGAGATGTCAAAACTACTTCATAAAGCTGTCCGTGAGAAGAGTGAAAGTGCTTATTCAATTTATCAGCAACACTTGGCCAATCGTCCAGTCAATGTTAGTCAATACATATGATATCCCTTCTTTATCATTTCAATGCTATAGTTATATAATTACATGATCTATTCCTATTATTGTAAATGCAGGTTCTCCGTGATCTTCTTGAATTCAAAAGTGAGCGTGCACCAATTCCTGTTGGAAAAGTTGAATCTGCCTTATCCATTGTTCAAAGATTTTGCACTGGTGGAATGTCACTTGGAGCTATTTCAAGGGAAACTCATGAGGCAATAGCCATTGCCATGAACAGATTAGGTGGGAAGTCTAATTCAGGAGAAGGTGGTGAGGTAATCCAGGACAGGAGATATATAATAGTTTTTTTTCTGATATATTTCTTTTGAGCAATATACATGTACATGTGTGTGTGTTTGTGTTCTAAAGTTATTCCTTTGGTCACTAACTCATAGTACTTACTATTTCAAAAGAAAAGGTCACTTCCATGTTACATATGGGAAGTGCTTTGCTCTATTTACTGTTTTATTTGGTACTCATTCTGAAAGCAAGTTTTAGACCAAAATAATCTTGAAACTTGTGTCTGTTGGCTTAGCTGAGGAGCTATAGGGGATTAATAGATTTGGTTCAGGTCTTCCTATCTATAGGAGAATGGCTTTTTCAACCCCCCCCCCCCCTCCTTCTCTTCCATTAACAGATCAAACATTTGGAAATAAAATGAAGAAACTAATGGTTTTTGTTTTATTTTCTTCAAGGATCCAATTCGCTGGAGGCCACTTACTGATGTTGTTGATGGGTATTCTCCCACGCTGCCACACCTTAAAGGTCTTCAAAATGGTGATACTGCTACAAGTGCCATTAAACAGGTCATCTAATAGAATTATGCTTAAAAAGGGTTTCACATGATTCTGTAATGTGTCATGTAGACCACATGGGGATTTCTTTAGGGCACTGATATTTTTAAACCAATACACCTGCTCTTATCATACACAATGTGAATTGTATACATTTGAATTGTTTATGCAATTGCACCAAAACTGTGTAGCACCGAGTTATCTTTGGTTTCAAATGTGACTTCTCTTAGCTACCTTGTTATTTATTCTGTTACAAATAATACAACTAAGAATTTCTATTAGAAATTCATTGTAAAGTTAAAAGTACACCTTTTTTTTAAGGTAACAATGCAATTATGTCAATACTTGAATTTCCTTTACTTTTGGCCACGTTTTTGGTAAAGTTTAAATACTTCTCTCTCTCTCTCTCTAAAAGAAAAATAACTGAATACCAATATGGAGGGATCTTTATGAGAAAACTGGCATAAACACTTTGGAGTTACGATAGTGCTTAACAATCCTCAACTTTCTTTATTAGATGGGAATAACATAGATAAATCTAATCGTTCTGATCTGCTAGGAGCAGTCTGTGCTTTTACTAATCTAGTAGTCAACAGATTGTTCCTTGTATTCTCATGCATCTCTATTTCCTCAGGTTGCTTCTGGTCGTTTTGGTGTTACTCCCACATTCTTAGCCAATGCAGATCAGTTGGAAATCAAAATTGCACAAGGTGCTAAGCCTGGTGAAGGAGGTCAGTTGCCTGGGAAAAAAGTTAGTGCATACATTGCAAAGTTAAGAAACTCTAAACCAGGCGTTCCACTTATATCTCCACCCCCACACCATGACATTTATTCTATTGAGGATCTAGCTCAATTGATCTTTGACCTACATCAGGTAACTGATTGCTTCATTGTTAATCTAGATTTGACTTATACATATAGTATCTGAACTATAACAGATTTTTTGAACGTTAAAGACATTTATCTACTTTCACCATGAACACTGTTAAACCAAGCTGCTTTTGTGGCATCGAATAAGTTTTCGACATATTGGCTACTTCTACTTGAAAAGGGTTATTGATTTTATCCAAACCGATTTTAAGTTCCAAATTTTTTTCCTGAAGCCTTAGTTGCCTTGAAAACCAAATATTTAAATGTTGAAAATCAGTTTGTGTCAAAAAAGGGTTAAGCCGATGGCTGCTTGTACTAAATCTCTACTGATTGCAAAAGTTGTGGGGGCTAATAGCGCATGTTTTTAGTTCAGCTACCAAATTATGATTGTAACCTGTTTAGTCTTTTGCTAAAAGTAGTATACTTGGAGTATTGGTAAGACAACTATCTTATATCTACCAAATAAATAGGTCAACCCTAAGGCTAAGGTATCTGTCAAGCTAGTGGCAGAAGCTGGAATTGGGACAGTAGCATCTGGTGTTGCAAAGGCTAATGCTGATATCATACAGGTGAATCATCACAACTTATTACCAGTATCTTGAGCTCTTAGATGTATAATGCTTCTTCGGTTTTTATATCTATGCCCTTGAATCTCATTTTTATTTCTGATTTCTTCAACTTCAAAACACTCAAATCTTTTTTCCCTAGACAGTTTACCTACAAATGTTGTGCCTTGTCAATGTGCTTAAAATGTTTATGCATTATTCTTTTGTTAGAATGTACTTTTTGGCCAACTTTTGTTAGATTATACTAGTGTTAAACCCACACATCACAAGTGAAATTGCTTCCTAAATATGAATATACATGTTTATTTGTAGTTTTGAATATTAACAACGGATGATGAATAAAATAACTGTAACAGAGGAAAGGAATGTTAAGGGACAAAGATTAACTTTTCAAGAAGAAGATATCAGCAAAAGGTAGAATAGAAGTCATTATATCACTTGAAAGATTTACCATACCCAGAAAACAGATGACTGCAGAACTTCAATATATGTGAAAAAAATATTAAAAAAAATCGATTCTTATAAATATGGCGTCTACTATGAAGCGTCAGAATTATGTTTAAAACTCAATATCCTTATTACATGAATATAGTAAAAATTACAGCACGCTAGAGAAGCATCATAAAATTTCACAAAGAGGTATATAAACAAATTGGGAAATGGAAGAGGGAGATATATCTGAGATTTCCCATAATTTGTGAAGCTGATGGTTTCCCTGCATCTGCAAAATATATTGTTTTTCCTTAGATATGAACACATTAAATATTACGTGGAAATGAAGTTAGAAATAAAGCTAGATCTTGTATTTGATTTTCGTCTTAAAATTTGAATAAAATAAAATAAAATAAAAAAAGAGATAAAATTTGAATAGATGAATAAGCAACTTCATATATGAAAGAATATATTAAAAAGTAATGAAAAAGGAGAACAAAAGTCTAATCGATCATAATTTTGGGTTTAGTTTATATCTTTTTAAATTCTCAATCCTTGAAAGCTCATTAATAAAAACTTGCTGCTTACAGGACTTTTATGATAGACTGAAATAGACAATTAAAAGAGATGCATGTTTCAAGACTCACTAATTGGTTGATCTCATCGGGGACTTCTCCTCTTTCCTAGTTTTTCATCTGATTCTTTCAAGTTTCCACGGGAAAGTGGCGTGCTGAAGAAGATTAAACTTTTGACATATCTATTATCTGTCACAGAGTTCCTCTTGTGAAGTGGGTTACATCAAGATAACTGTTATTTTAAGTTTATTATGAATCTCAAAAGTTTCCTTCACAGCTAAATGGAAAATACTTGTACTAATGGACTTTTGGCATTTCTACGTAGTGCTAACAGTAGTGCTAGCTAGTCAAGATTTATTCCTTGCAAAGTTGATACATGCCTTGTATATTCATGAGAAAGAGTGTTGTCTGGTCATTGTCTAGATTTCTTGTGTCTTTAATGCTACTATTTTCTTTTCTTTTCAATTATGATTTTTTATGTTTGTATCTGTGAGTTGTACATAAATGTGATAAGGAGAAAGCAAAGCCAAGAAAGCTGTTTTTGAACTTCGCTCTTAAGAATCCATCTGAAGTCAACTCACAACTGTAATTTTCTTTTGCAGATATCAGGTCATGATGGTGGTACTGGAGCCAGTCCTATAAGTTCCATTAAACATGCTGGTGGTCCTTGGGAGCTTGGACTTACCGAGACCCACCAGGTATGTCTTTTATCCTACCAATTAAGTCATGTAAAATTATTTTCGGTTTAATTAGAGCAATCTTAAATCTCTGATCTTTTGCAGACTCTCATTGAAAATGGACTAAGAGAAAGGGTAATTCTTAGAGTCGATGGTGGTTTCAGAAGTGGTGTTGACGTTCTAATGGCTGCAGTGATGGGTGCTGATGAGTATGGGTTCGGTTCTTTGGCAATGATTGCCACTGGATGTATTATGGCTCGCATCTGTCACACAAATAATTGCCCAGTTGGTGTTGCCAGTCAGGTACTATGGTACCCTTTTGCTTATGTGACGCTATGATTGATTGTGCTCATATGTGGTGTACCATTCCCTACTTTCTTTTTTTAATATGTATTTCTTTTATTTGAACAGAAAGAAGAACTTCGTGCAAGATTTCCTGGTGTGCCTGGTGACCTTGTCAATTTCTTTTTATATGTTGCAGAGGAGGTAATCCATAATCCTTATTCTTGATGGTCTTTTGTATTCATTTTTCCCCAATTTAGAATTCATTTTAGATTATGCTCTTAAAGTTTAGTTTTCTGCATTGTTCCCCCTCTAATAGAATTATTTTTATTTCTTTGAGGTGCGTGGCATGTTAGCACAACTGGGTTATGAAAAGTTGGATGATATAATTGGACGAACAGATATACTAAAACCGCGAGATATTTCACTAGTGAAAACCCAGCATCTTGATCTGAATTATATTTTGTCGGTATGTTTTTAAATCATTGCCTGCTCGCCACATTTTTTCTCTGACGAATGTATTTTTATTTGCACTCAACATGAGAACTGTCTCTGGTTCCTAGAATGTTGGATTGCCAAAATGGAGCAGCACTGCCGTCAGGACTCAAGAAGTTCACTCAAATGGTCCTGTTCTGGATGATAATATACTTGCTGATCCAAAGGTAAAGCTTGCATGGTTATTGATGAAAAATTTTGTTGATATTTATGCTGATAGTATTTTTATGCATGCAAATGTAATTTCACATCCATCGTATTCTACTGTCAAGGACTTTGTGGATATGCTTAATAATCCTTATGCTATGTTGCTATATGACCAGAAAAACTACTAAGTTTAGGTACAGATTGTGATAAATTGAGTTACTAGATGGAAGTATATAAAATCTCCAATTGTCAACAAAATGGACCGGAGTTCAGAACGGGCCTTCTGTTTAGATCAGAAAAAAAAATTAATCGACTTTACTCATGTATTCAGGGATTGTTTTCCCAGATTGGTGAGGTTTTGGATTTATTTTTCTTTGTATTTGAGATGTCCCTTTCTACTTTATTTATGATTGGTTTTAGGTTTGATGCTATTATATTACAAGAGCCCAAGTTTCTTATGCTGCTTATTGGTTGTGTTGTTTGTTGCCCTTCTTTGGTTTTAGGTTGGATGATAACATATTAGAATGTTATAATCCTACCTTATTGTACTGGGATTGTTAATTGCTACATATATTGGTTAAGTCTTGAATTTGTTAATTGCTCTTCACCTGTAGCCAATTAGTGATTTCTTCATAGGAACTAGACTGGTTGATATAAACACCAAATTACAATACAAGAAAAAATGTTGTAAGGTAGATTCAATGTTTAAATCATGTTATGAAAATTGTTAATTGAATTTAATTTGCTCAGCTGCAATTTTTGTATGAGTTGCTACTAATAGCCAGCAATTTAGAAGCTTTCTTTCATTCATTCAGGTCTCTGATGCAATTAAAAATGAGAAAGAGGTACATAAGACTGTAAAGATATACAATGTGGACCGAGCTGTTTGTGGTCGTGTAGCAGGTGTGATTGCAAAAACATACGGTGACACTGGGTTTGCAGGGCAGATTAATATAACGTGAGATCCAACTTCTTAATAGTTGTTGTTTGTGCATAAAATTGTACCTGTCAGGCAAGCTAAACTAGGTTTCTTCTTGTTCATAGATTTACTGGTAGTGCTGGTCAGTCATTTGCATGCTTCCTGACTCCTGGAATGAATATTCGGCTTATTGGAGAAGCTAACGATTATGTGGGAAAGGTATTGTGACTGAACTGCTATCTGCATGCTCTGTTGGATAATTTTATGACTTCAGAAAAGCTGTCTGATTTTTCCAAAGTTTGAACTTGGTTAGTAAAAAATTTGCAATTTTTTGATTCGGTCGATTTCCTTTTTTTATTGACTCTGGCCTCTATAGACTGAACTAGGTATGAAATAATCTAAACACATAAACTATGTCAAAGATTTCCCTTTTCCAAATATGCATTTTCAAACACACTTTGGTATAACCTAAACTGTTTTGTGAACATCGTCATTGTTGGCAACCTTTCAAGTTAAATTCTAATTTAAGATAAAGTATTAAAATGAACCTTCTAGCAATGATTGAACTCCATTGTTTCTTCATAGAATCTGACATAAGCTCTATAAATAAATATTACAAGGGTATGGCTGGTGGTGAGTTGGTAGTAACCACCGTAGAGAATCCTGGGTTTTGCCCTGAGGATGCAGCTATAGTAGGCAATACATGTTTGTATGGAGCGACAGGTGGCCAGGTCTTTGTTAGAGGGAAGGCCGGAGAGCGCTTTGCTGTGAGAAACTCACTTGCTGAAGCAGTAGTTGAAGGCACTGGTGACCATTGCTGTGAGTACATGACTGGTGGTTGTGTGGTTGTACTTGGAAAGTGAGTAACTGTTATTTATTTATTTGTACTGGTTATCACTAACCAACTTGTTGTTATCCAATTATCCAAAAACAAAATGATGCAATTCATAGAACATTCGTATTTATTTTTGGCAGAGTGGGGAGAAATGTTGCTGCTGGAATGACAGGAGGGCTAGCATACATACTCGATGAGGATGATACTCTAATACCCAAGGTTTGAGCAGAAATGGCCTATCTTCCTCTCTTATATCCTGGCTTAATTTATTATACATTGGAAAGTACTTTACGATTCTGGAGCCTTGATTATAATTTCTAGATTTGCTATGCCATTAATTTTTTATGAGACCTCTCTGCTGCCGTAGGAAATTCTTAACTAATTGCATGTTACCAGTTGCGTCTCATTTTCTTCAGCTGCTCCCAAGCAGAATTTTGCCACATATAGCATAGACAAAGTTTATAAAATATTTTAATGCTTCTAACAGCCTTTTATCTCCACTTAAATTCACCCTATTATTACTTTTATATATATATATATATATATATATATATATATATATATATATATATATATATTGATAGATAGATGTTAAATTTCTAAGCTTTGGAATACCGACCAGTTTCTTTTCCCCCCACCCTCTCCACGGGCTAAAAGAAGAAAAGAAGGAAGATGCCTTTTTGAACAGCAATTTCTTCTACTTTTGAGGCTAGCAACTGCTAGCCAAAGCATTAGATACCTATTTGGCAATGAAGGTCTCTTGCACATTTCAAGTCTGCTTGCGTCATTTTTGGCAATCATAGAACTTAAGTATAATCTATAGGATGAATGTCAGTGGAAATTAATGTTTCTGTTCTGGATCTTTTGCTGGATTCAATATCTAGAGCTACATGAATACTTTGAATTATTCTCCTTTTTTGGTTTCCCTGCCTCTCCCGTTTCTCTTCCTTAATCTATCTATCTATCTATCTATCTATCTATCTATCTATATAATTTCTTCTCTTTACTTACAAGGATTTTTCGCATTTGATTCCATTTATTTCATTTTTACCCTGCATCCCCTTCCTTCTCCTGTTCTCCTTTACAATTTCATGTTACATAAGCATTTAGTGGAATCTGTTTTTTGTTTATGATTAAATCTCTCTCATCATCATCATTATTCCTTTGGATTATCATCTTTATAATTTTATAAATGTTTGATCAGGTAAATAAGGAAATTGTGAAGATCCAAAGAGTAACAGCCCCTGTTGGACAGATGCAGCTTAAGAGCCTAATTGAAGCCCATGTTGTAAGTTCACCTTGAATTGTCCAACAATCATCATGAACCAGCACAATAAACTATTATTAGATTTGTCACGTATTTCTTAGGTTAAGAGCCACTGCATACTGACCAGCGAGCAGTGACAGAGCTATATAGGAGAGGGGTGGCTAAATTTTAATATTCTCTTATGTGCATGGTGAATTTAGTTTAGGCTCTTCAAATAGTATATGAAAATTAATCTGCCCCTCTCAAAACTCTAAACCTTGAGTATAAAATGATGTTAAAATTTATAGGAATTTCTTTTATATGATGTAATATTTGGTAAATTCTAGATTCACTAAAGGTTAGTATTGAAATCATGATGAGTCTAACTTGCAATTTTTCTGTTCAGTATATTCTTTAAACAAAATCTTATCCTACTAATTTTAAATGATTTTTTTGTTGGCAATAATTGGCACAAGGACGCAACCTATAATGCATTTATTTTATATGCTGAATTTTATTTTTACACGATGTGTGTGTGCACGGACTTGTATTCTCTTTATAGAAATTTATAGCCATTTACTATGATTTTGCTATTTGTAATTTTATCCCCTGTTGTTCTATTACTAAAAGCACATTGATTTTCTTTATTTTCTGAGTGAATTAATTAAAGTTATCCTTTTTTTTTCAATTTGAAGATTAAAATTATAATATCAATACTATCTCCTGTAATGAGGATTGCCAACTTTAAAAACTGGTTTTACAAACTTCGTATTTGCTATTCTGGTATTGACTTTCTTATGTGGTCCTCTAATGCTAATTCTCTGATGTCTACTAGTTCCATACAAATCATCTTAACAACTGCATTACCTTTATTTCCTTGAACAACGTCTTAACTTGAAGTCTTATGGTGAAGGAAAAAACTGGGAGTGCCAAAGGCTCGACGATATTGATTGAATGGGACAAGTACTTACCACTGTTCTGGCAGCTGGTTCCACCTAGTGAAGAAGATACCCCTGAGGCTTGTGCCGAGTACCAAAGCACAGCTGCGGAGAAGGTGACATTGCAGTCAGCCTGAGATAATGATCAGACCATTTGTTCATTGAGAGCATTATTGTAGCCCCACATTGTATAGATCAACCAAAAGGGGATTGTTGTGGTGTTATGAATGAATGTGATCATGCTTCGAGGAGTTTGATGCAGGGAGAGGAAGAACTTTGGTAGTCAACGGCAGGTTATGAGCTTTTGGTTTTGATCCCATTTCTGATCCATCCAAAAGCATTCAACTTCCAAGTGTCACAGCAGTTATGTAGTCATAGGTGTTTAGTTTCTGTCAGCAAACCAATTGGAATATAAGACATCTATTGTCTATTGCTTTGAATACTAGTTTCATAGAGTCCGTATGGAAGAAGATACTATTATTTGTACTACCTTGATGTGTAAATGTGCATCCGACTTATAAATAAAGAGTAAAACTGGTTGTCAAAATTGGAATATGTTGGTTTGAATACTTTCCATTGAAGGGTGATATTGGCTCGACTTTAGGTTGTTTTCTTTGTCATGGGTTCATTGCCTTATCAGGCTAGGATTAGCAGTTCCTTGCATCAATCAAATGGCATTGTTCTGGGAGACCTTGGCCTTGCCAGTGTAAGTAATGATGTCCAGTGTCATGTAACAAGTACGACCCTTTCTTGTGTAAAGGAAGGTGTGGGTATGGTGGAGCTAAGGTAATAGCTTTAGCTATTTCTATGATTATATACATTTATTTAAAAAAAAACATTTTGATAAAATAAATCATTGGAACACTAATACTAATACTAATACTTAAGCAATCTCTATTAATTGGTTTACTTAAATCTTTTCCCAAGATAAATTCCTTTTGGATCAAATGAAAATTAATAATAATAATAATTTTATTCTACATCAATTTATTTTACTAATTAATTAGATACATAAAGAACTACCATAGTCCAGTCAATCAATGGCCATATTTGATTTAGTTAGAATATCTTTCGAGGTCATTGAAGAACAGCAGACATGTGACAAGTTGAATCTTCCATGGTAGAATGCATTTAATTTGTAATTGTGGAAGAACAGCCGATGCCTTTTGTATAATTAAATAATCGTAGTAATCACAAAGAGCCTGGTGACAGACCCAAAGGATTCTCACATGAAAGCACATATACTCCATCGCTTGCAGCCATGTTAAGTTGAGATCAAACGAGGAAAAACCAAGAGGACCTTTTTAGTTTACTATTTTCATTACCAGTAAAATACCAACTGTTTTCCTACTTTGTACTGCTCACACATAATGTAAAGCCGAACATCTCTCTCTTTTTACACTCATCAACACTGGCCAATGCAGAATAACCTTCACAATCATGTAAAAGAACCTCTACAATTTTACAATCTTCCAAGTGGATGAACCTCTATATCTTTACTCCTATCCTTTGAGCAACCTGCATCATCAGATCAATTCGAAAATTACATTTACATTTTTTTTTACCTTTTTTAAGTTTTTAGTTGCTGATAATAAAGTGTCAGGTGAAAGTCAACCAGACAAATGGGTTAACATAGACGATTAAAACAGATATTCATGAAGATGAACAGATAATAGGCAGAAGTCCAGGTGAAATGGGATTACACAGAATGTTAATGGCAGTTAAAACAAATGTTAGCTATACGGCTAAGCCGAAACAATAAATGCAATCACTCAGAAAAATATCTCAAAAGAAATATAATTTAGATAACGTCATGTTCTGATCCGGTTAGAAATGTTAATCCGACTGCCCAAAAATCTTGAGTCATGTGTCTGGAAAAACAGATTCAGGTTGGCTTAAGAGTTGCTGCAATAGACCAAAAACACCAATTTTAATTCCCCAAATACAACACACTCAATGCAACAAAAATACTCCAACCAATTAGCCTATCCCCGACTTAGCAAATTCATCTACTTCCCAGTTCGCTGCTCTCAACACATGCCTAACAATAACACCTTTATCAACCATAATCGAGGCGATATCTTTAACTATGGAGAAGAAAAATGGGGTGGTGGCGGTAGGATTCTTGATCCAATCCACAACCATAGCACTATCGGATTCTAAAATAAGTCTTCGATTCACCGACATCCCCGATTCCAAGAAAAGCAACAAACATCTCTTAATTGCCAACAGTTCTGCCAGAATAAGAGGGTCAGAACCAACTCTCTCAGAGAACGATCCCAACACCATACCTTTCTCATCTCTAAGCAACCCATCGATGCCACCTTTCAACCATATTCTATCCATAGCACCATCCACGTTCACTTTAACAAAATCGATTGGAGGCAGAGACCAGCTCACCAAATTTGAAGGGATCCTATCAGGATTCAAAACATGATCAGCTAAAAAAGGATCCCTACTAGGCTATCAAAAGAAATCAACACTTTTGGAAATTTTGAGATAAACCGTGCTGCTACTCTATACCTCGAGAGAAAGGATAACAGGGAAAAATTCAGCTTCCCTTTCTTAAAAATGATCTCATTCCTCATCTTCCAAATTGACCATAAAACGGCTCCTGGTATGAACCCCCAAATGGTTGATCGAGATACAAGGTTAAACCAATCGGAAATCAATGATGCAGGATACTAAGGAATAGCAAAAGAGACCTCCTAAAACCTCACCCATAAACCCCAAGACACTTTACAAGAAACAAATAAATGAAAAACAGCTTCCTGAGCTAGCCCGCAAAAAGGACAAGATGGATCTTCAATCCCTTGTACCCCACGTTTAATTAAATCCACTTTGATTGCTACCTTCTTGTACACCACTTGCCAGACAAAAGATTCGACCCGAGGAGGAGCCACACCAGACCACACATGTCTTGACCAAAAAAAACTATCATCCAAATTGTCAAGAAGGATTCTAAGACAAGATTTAACTGAAAAATGATCATCACCTTCTCCTGACCACACAATGTTGTCATCAATCAAAGGCGGGAGATTAAAATTATACAACAATGAAATATAAGTTCATTCCATTGCAGCATCTCCCAATCGGTAATATTTCTTCTCATTTGAATGTCCCAAAAATAGCCTGAGGAGTTTAATTTCCTGAAATTGACAATCTTCCCCTCCTTGTTAATCGAAAGAGTGAACAATCTTGAAAAATGCTCTTTCAATGGAACTCCATCAAGCCAAGCGTCATGCCAAAACAAAATTAAATCCTCATTGCCCACCTTCATTTTAAAATTACTCCGCAAATAAAGTCCAAATTTATCATTCAAACAACAATTTTTAACAACCCCTTCCATATCCAAGATGCTTTATAAGAGGTCGAATTTCCCAACCCCATTGAATTGTGATCAATTTTGTTATTGTAGAAAATAATCCTTTTCCACTAAGAGTTTTTCTCATTAGCAAATTTCCACGTCCATTTTCCCAATAAAGCTCTGTTCATAAGCTCTAAATTTGGAACCCCAAGCCCTCTCAAAACCTTAGGCTTGCAAACGGTAGACCAGTTAACCCAATGAATTCTGTTTTTGGCAATCGAATCCCCCCAAAGAAATTTCGCCATAATTGAATTAAGCCTCTTCAATACACAACTTGGCATTCTGAAAAATGACATGAAATATGTTGTTATGGAACAAAGAAAAGATTTTATCAACACAACTCTACCAACAATAGACAAAGAAGTTGACTTCCACCCAGCCAATTTCTTGTAAAATTTTTGAATAACCTGGTCTCATAATGATGCTAATTTTTTCTTCTCCCAAAGAGGTAACCCCAAATAATATTGGGAATAAACCCATTGTGCAACCTATTATAGCATCTCACTCACTAAGGACCGCTTCATTCACGTTGATTCCATATAACCTGCTCTTGGATAAATTAATTTGCAAGCCATATATCATCTCAAAGATCAAAATCACCCTACTCACATTCTTCAACTCCCCAATCGAAGCGTTACAAAATATTAATAAATCGTCTATAAATTGGAGGTGAGAGAGCTCAAAGGAATTACCTAAACTTTCAATCTCAAATCCTCTAAATAAGCCTAAAGACACAACCTTCGACAACATCAAGCTCAATAATTCACCAACCAAATTTAAAAGAAGATGAGACAGAGAGCAACCCTGTCGAAGACCCCTTGCAATCCGAAACTCATCCGAAGGAAAACCATTATGTAACACCCCCAACCCGTATTCGACCTGAATACGAGTCCGAGATGTCACATTGACTTTTCAAATTGTTTCTTTTCACAAAATAGCTAAAGAATTTCAATTTCACATTTAAATCAAACTGAATAAATTGTATTAATTAAAAAACATTTGGTTTTACAAAGCCTATCAGAGCATATTCAATATAAATCTCTTAGTACATGCCAACTACGTTCAATATACCAAAATACATAATCATATCCATTTCTTTTCTGATCTGACCTTCGGTAAGGAGAAATTGGCATGTCTTGCTCCTCTCAGCTCCTTAATCTTCTCGGAACCTACGTGTGAAACACTCACACGCTAAGTCGATAACTTAGTGAGGCATAAATAAACTTAAATATAACATCTAAATACTAATTCCTTCTATGCACACTTCACGTAATCATGTTAATTATAAAATACATTATGCATCAAACATAAATAATATATACATATTCATAACATATCATTATCCTTATTATTACTCTTATCATTATTAGCCTTATTTTCATTCTTATATCTTAGTCATATGTTCTTGTATCTAACATTATTAACCAAGCCATATACACATCATCATATCACATATATCACTTCACAACGAAACAAACATATAATCATACCAAGTTTATTTATATTATCTTTAATTATCCCATGTACACATGTGAGAACTAAAGATATGTGAGTACATAGACGTTGTGCACATATGATGTCACCACAGCTCGTATAATTCCCACTAAGGGCGCGTAGGATTTATCCCGAATGACCACTATGCCCCGAAGGACCACATATAACACATATGTCCCGAAGGACCACTCCTTAAGAACCATATACATATTCCAATGGACTAAATAAGTGTACCGAAGTACCACATATATGTTCCAAAATATTATATATATGTCCCGAAGGACCACGTAGAACCCTCGACTCTTGGCATGCCAACTATACCTCTAGCCCTCATGATACATAACATAGGCATTATCATTTATCTCATTTCACATAGTCATATCACATAGACACATGTTCTCATAGCTTCTTATCATATCATATGACTTATCTCTTGTGATCATGTAATCATATCATATGGCTTATCTCTTATGATCATGTAATCATATTACTTATAATCACATAGCTCATATTCACATGGCTTATATCATATACATATGTCCACATACTTTATAATCACGTAACTTATACCTTTTCACATATGGTCATATAGATCAATATTATGTAGCTTATTTCACCTTTCATATATTCATATAGTTTATTATCACATTATTGATATCATAATCACATAACATGCATTTACACAGATCAATAACATGTAAAACAACACATCACACATATATTCATATCAATAACATGATTATATATATTATTTCATGCATCCTAATATAGAAAATAGACTTGTCGCAAGTCTTATTTTCATTCATCATTATATACTAACTAATATGCACTCACCTGGCCTCACTAGTCAATATCGATCTCTTAGTTCTTCCTAGCTCAATCTTATCTCGTTGATTCATTAAATACTCACTTCCGGTCAATATCTACACAATCAAATATTTGATATGCATATAAGAATTCTAAGTGTTATAATTTGATCCTTAATAACTCAAGCTAAATGAAATGCTTAATAAAATTTCAAATCCTTCCCAGACTGACCTTATTCAAATCCTTCCCTTTTTATATTCAAATCCTTATTTAAAAAATGGGTACCCATACTGACCTTATGATATCGGTACTCTTGGTATCGATACTACCTTTCCAGATATCGATACCCCATGAACAATTTATAATTTCCTGTCTTATGGTATTAATACTCATTCAACCAGTATCGATACTTATACCTTAATAATCACTTATTTTCTCTTTGAAGTATCGGTACTGAATGAACAGAACTGATACCCCTAACCCATAATACACTTTTTTAACCCAAAAATCTTACCAAACTCACTTAATTCTTCTTCCATAACCTGCTTTTAACCCTTGAGACTTAACTATACTTATTCAAATCAACTTATATCACTTTAATTCATCCTAATATCCAATATCCTACATACACACTTGAATTCAATAATCAAAGCAATAAATCAACATGTTCCAAATTCATTTCTAACACTCTGAATTTCTTAGTTAGATCATTGACAAGTCATATTTCACTTCAAAACTTATTTACTAACTTTATCTCAATAATTCCTTTAAAAACTCTTTACCTTCAATCTTACATAACTTAATTTTCTTTGAGTTTTAAGCAATCTTAAGTTTTCCTTAACTTTTCTTATCACTCCAAGAATCAAAACCAACCTTAACATGAAAGGAAAATCACTAAGAAGCATACTTACCTTATGCAAGACCCCCACGATGGAGAGGAAGAAGAAGACTGAAGAATGCTCTGGATATCTCTTACTATTTTCCCCCCATTTCCACGTGGTAATATCCTTTAGAAATTAAAGATAAAAGCCATTCATTTGAAAAGACCAATTTACCCTTAATTCATTTAATATTTACTAAATCATCCTTCACAAAATATTCCCAATTAAATCCCTAAACTTTTTAATTTTTTGAAATCCAACCTCAAAGTTTCAAAACTTTCATTCTAGTCAATAGCCCTGATTTTTTGGGGTATTACAAATCTCCCCTCCTTTTAAGAAAATTCGTCCTCGAATTTTCACTGCACACATCATTAAGAACATATCTTCTAATGTTCTCATGTTGCTTCTTTTACTTAATATTTCCTGTCACCGTCAGAAAACTTGCTTTTCATTCCTTTAGTTCTTCAACTACCTTTTCCCTTTATATATCCATCTAATGTCACTTATCATATAAAAAGTAACATCAGTTCTTATCACTCAAAATCATAAATCAATCAATGTCCTTATCAATCTCTAATTACTTTGTAATAATAACCAAACTTTATTCCATCATCATTTGGATGCCTCTAAACTTCCTTAATACATATAAATAAATCCTTATCTCTCTAACTACGTCTACTTGATTAAGAAACACAACCTTAAATCTTCATCCAATATGATTAAGGCGTATACTTTACGAAATCAAACAATCTTTCCACATCACAATACACATTTTTCTCTTCTATATCAAACTTATAATTTATACTTCCATATAACCCTTGTCATATCTGATTCTGTAAACTCCATCCTTTCATTTCCTTATTATATTATTTTCCATAAATTAAGATCTCTTTATAACATCAGCCATATCTTTTTTCTTCATACTCTCATACTCTTTTCATATTACTTATACTTATCTCTAATTACCCATCTTTATCACGTCTTCATAACTCTGATAATCCACATTTTTTTTGCACAAATCTTATTCCTTGTAAAATCATTGTTCAAATCACAATACCAATATCCCTTTTTATCATCTTAAACTTTTCTATCAATCCTTAACTCCCCTTAAACATACGAATCCTTATCTCATTCACTACATCACATTTACATAATCAAGATACACAACCATATCCACTTCATATTTGGTTAACTCATCCTGACAATATCTTCAAATCTTTTAACTCCAACACTTTCCATCTCATAACCCTATTAGCCAGCACCAAATCTTTTAATCTAGGATACAAACTCTTATCAAAGCTACACTCTTACTTATAATATACTATTCCCTTGTTTCAAACTCATAAACTCTGGTTTCATTTATCTTATACACTTGTCACTGATGCACTTATTTTTAACCCTTTTACAAATTCTAACCACATCCTTTGATCTTTTAACATTCTTATAGTGATACTTGTCCACCATATTATATCTTATCCACGTAATAACGAAACTACTTCATATCACTTTTCTGATTCAAAACAGTGAGACCTTCTAACTTTATTCTAACATAGTTTCAACTTCCTGAAATCAACCTTTGATCTTACGAGACACTTCCTGAGGTGTTCGTTCTTCATCATGCCTGGTCAGGGCAGATGAATTGCTACCACCATCAGGTCTATCACCTCTCACTTCTTTCGAAACTCTCATTATCATACTTTTATTATAACATAACAATCTAATTCTATTAGCAAGATAACATACTCCTTACACTATAATATCAGAAATTTTCATTTTATATTGGCATGTACACATTTTTAAAACTCGTTTGATTTTGGTTTAAGCCTAGAATCGGTTAAGATTTAGCTCTGATATCATTAAATGTAACACCCACAACCCGTATCCGACCCGAATACAAGTCCGATGTGTCACATTAATTTTTCAAATTGTTTCTTTTCACAAAATAGCTAAAGAATTTCAATTTCACATTTAAATCAAACTGAATAAATTGCATTAATTAAAAACATTTGGTTTTACAAAGCCTGTCAGAGCATATTCAATACAAATCTCTTAGTACATGTCAACTACGTTCAATATACCAAAATACATAACCATATCCATTTCTTTTCTGATCTGACATTCGGTAAGGAGAAATTGACCTGTCTTGCTCCTCTCAGCTCCTTAATCTTCTTGGAACATACGTGTGAAACACTCAAATACTAAGTCGATAACTTAGGGAGGCATAAATAAACTTAAATATAACATCTAAATACTAATTCCTACTATGCACACTTCATGTAATCATGTTAATTATAAAACACATTATGCATTAAACATAAATACATACATATTCATAACATATCATTATCCTTATTATTACTCTTATCATTATTAGCCTTATTTTCATTCTTATCTCTTAGTCATATGTTCTTGTATCTAACATTCTTAACCAAGCCATATACACATCATCATATCACATATATCACTTCACAATGAAACAAACATATAATCATACCAAGTTTATTTATATTATTTTTTATTAGCCCATGTACACATGTGAGAACTAAAGATATATTAGTACATCGCGGTTGTGCATATATGTTATCATCACAGCTCGTATAATTTCCACTAAGGGCGCGTAGGATTTGTCCCGAATGACCAATATGCCCCGAAGAACCACATAAAACACATATATCTCGAAAGACCACTCCTTAAGAACCATATACATATTCCAATTGACCGAATAAGTGTACCGAAGTACCGCGTATATGTTCCAAAGGATTACATATATGTCCCGAATGACCACATAGAACCCTCGACTCTTGGCATGCCAACTATACCTCTAGCTCTCATGACACATAACATGGGCATTATCATTTATCTCATTTCACATAGTCATATCACATAGACACATGTTCTCATAGTTTCTTATCATATCATATGGCTTATCTCATGTGATCATGTAATCATATCATATGGATTATCTCTTGTAATCATGTAATCATATCACTTATAATCACATAGCTCATATTCACATGGCTTATCTCATATACATATGTTCACATACTTTATAATCACATAACTTATACCTTTTCACACATGGTCATATAGATCAATATTATGTAGCTTATTTCACCTTTAAATATTCATATAGTTTATTATCACATCATTGATATCATAATCACATAACATGCATTTACACAGATCATATAACATGTGTAACAACACATCGCATATATACTCTTATCAATAACATGCTTATATACATTATTTCATGCATCCTAATATAGGAAATAGACTTGTCGCAAGTCTTATTTCCATTCATCATTATATACTAACTAATATGCACTCACCTGGCCTCACACGTCAATACTGATCTTTTAGTTCTTTCTTGCTCAATCTTATCTCGTTGATTCATCAAATACTCACTTCGGATCAATATCTACACAATCAAACATTTGATATGCATATCAGAATTCTAAGTGTTATAATTCGATCCTTAATAACTTAAGCTAAACGAAATGCTTAATACAATTTCCACTTTGAGTAGTATCGGTACCCCCATGCATGGTACCGATACTTCCCTAGCTATGGTATCGATACCAAGCTTGGGTATCGATACCCTTTTTACATTCAAAATCTTTATTTCAAAAATGGGTACCGATACTAACCTTATAGTATCGATACTCTTGGTATCAATACTACCTTCCCAGGTATCGATACCCCATGAACAATTTATAAATTCTTGTCTTATGGTATTAATACTCATTCAACCAGTTTCGATACACATACCTTAATAATCACTTATTTTCTCTTTGAAGTATCGGTATTGAATGAACAATACCGATACTCCTACCCAGAATACACTTCTTTAACTCGAAAATCTTACCAAACTCACTTAATTCTTCTTCCATAACCTGCTTTTAACCCTTGAGACTTAACTATACTTATTCAAATCAATTTATATCACTTTAATTCATCATAATATCCAATATCCTACATACAAACTTGAATTCAATAATCAACCCAATAAATCAACATGTTCCAAATTCATTTCTAACACTCTGAATTTCTTAGTTAGATCATTGACAAGTCATATTTCACTTCAAAACTTATTTACTAACTCTATCTCAATAATTCCTTTAAAAACTCTTTACCTTTAATCTTACATAACTTAATCCTCTTTGAGTTTTAAGCGATCTTAAGCTTTCCTTAACTTTTCTTATCACTCCAAGAATTAAAACCAACCTTAACATGAAAGGAAAATCACTGAGAAGCATACTTACCTTATGCAAGGCCCCACGATAGAGAGGAAGAAGAAGACTGAAGAATGCTCTAGATATCTCATACTCTTTCTTTCCCCCATTTCCACGTGGTAATATCATTTAAAAAGGAAAGATAAAAATCATTCATTTGAAAAGACCAATTTACCCTTAATTCATTCAATATTTACTAAACCAATATTCATAAAATATTCCCAATTAAGTCCCTAAACTTTTTAATTTTTTGAAATCCGATGTCAAAGTTTCAAAACTTCCATTCTAGTCATTAGCCCTGATTTTTTTGGATGTTACACATTCATTAAAACCGAAATTGAAACCGTAGACAAACACATTTTCATCTAAGATCTCCACCTCTGCTCAAACCCCATATTATCCATGATTATTAGCAGTAAACTCCAATCAATTGAGTCATATGCTTTCTTGAAGTCAACCTTGAATGTTATTCCTTCAAGGTCTTTACTTCTGCAATAATCAATCCCTTTGTAACATCCTCAATACCGGGTTAGTGACTAAATTGGAAAGTTTCAGATTTTGGTGATTAAAATAGAATGAATGAATAGTATAAAGATTTATATGTAAATGATTGTGTAGGATTGAATTGAAAGGAAAAAGGAATGGAAGGGCAAAAGAGTCATTTGCAAGGAAAATTAATTAAAGAAGGGATAAGGATGTATATGACTACAGGTGGGATGAAAAGAAGAGAACACCAAAGGCTTCAAGAGTTATCTTCTTCTTCTTTCTTCCTTGTACGTGTGAACCAAAGCAAATGTAAGATTTCTGATTGTTGAGTTTCTTGTTAAATTTAATATTGGGTTTTGATTATTAGATGATAACTAAGCTTAAGGAAAGCTTAAGTTATCTTAACATCAAAGGATGATTGAGTTATGAGAGATTAAAGATTTGAAGTTCTTAAATGAAATCTTGGAATAGAGTTCATAACTAGAATTGAAAGTTATATTTAACTTGTCATCAATCTAATTAAGATATACGAAGTGTTAAAAACGGAATTCAAACATGTTGATTTATTAATGTAATTCTTGAATTACATATGAAGGATAGGATTTTAAGGTTTAAGATGAAATAAATGAGTATAAATTGGTTTAAGGATGTGTATTAGAGTTAAGAATGAAAAAGGGGATTAAACATGAAGGATTTAATCCAAATGAATGAACTTTCGGGTTCAAAAAGAGGATTCTGGGCAGTGTGCACCGATGCACATTCATGGTGCATCGATGCATCAAGGTTAAAACCCAGAAATTGTTTGAATGTACACCGATGCATTGGTAGTGCATCGATGCACTCTTTTAAAATAAAGACATCGAATGTAATTCATGCATCGATGCATAAGTATTGCATCGATGCATCCCATTAATAATGAAACATCGAATGAAATTGGTGCATCGATGCATAAGGAGTGCATCGATGCATCCCAGCAATAATACTACATCGAATACCTTTTATGCACCGATGCATCAGTAGTGCATCGATGCATACCTTCATTAAAAGATGAAATTGACTTTTCTCTTAGTCTAAAGAGTGAATCATTAGAGTATATTAGTTATAATACTGATATAGATCCATGTGCGATTATGTAGATACTAAAAGTAAGCTTATTCCGGAATGATCAAAGGATTAGAATCGAATCAAAGCAAAGCTAAGGTGAGTGCATACTATATGCATATTATAATGGAATAAGACTTGTGATAAGTCTAATCCCTATGTTGATTTTTATAATACAGTAGTTGTGAACATGCATACATGATAATTATTGTGATACATGCATAAGATATATATATTTGTTCATGTGATATGATATGTGATATGACCTGTGATATGAGAACATGATATGAAGTGATATGAGATACATGATCACAAGAGAAATGATATGAGTACATGAACATATGAAATATAAGAATAATGCCCATAGTATACGATATGAGAATTATAGGTGTAATTGGCATACCAAGAGTCGATGGTATAATAGTCCTTCGGGACGTAGTCCTTCGGGACGTAGTCCTTCGGGATGTAGGAGTCATACGGGACGAATACTGAACTAAGGTTCGGTGCCCCATGAGGGAATAGATACGAGCTGTGGTGACAACATTAGTGCACAACCTCAATGCACTCACATACTTCTAATCTCAATAATATACATGGGCTATGCAATTGAAATACCGATTTACAGTGAAAGTGATACAAGAATGTAAGTTTCGTATATGCATTATATGTTATCTTGCGATAGATACATGCATATTGAAATGTCATGATCCAATTTTATGTATGAACATTCACAAGTTTATTGTTGCATATTCATTTATTGCCTCACTAAGTCTATGACTTAGCGTGTAAGTGATTTACACGTAGGTACCAAGAATCAGGAAAGGTGGAAATAGAAGTAGCACGGACAACAATGCTACTAAGAGATCAGATCAGAAGTAATTGATAAAGTATGTACTTGGTTATGTATAGAGTGTTGGCATGTAATAAGTGTTAATTACGAATACTCTGATCAATTTTATATTTTATGGTCTTATGTAAATTAAAGTATTTCGTTTTAATGAAAGTTTTAAAAATTCTTGGGATTTTCAATAAGAGTCAAAGTTTGAAAAGTCAATGTGACACCTTGGACTTGTATTCGGGTCGGATATGAGTTAAGGGTGTTACATTTAATGGTATCAGAGTTACGGTTTAGTCGATTCTCGGCATAAACCAAAGTCTAGAGTATCTTATAAGGTATACATGCCAACAAAATAGTGGAAACTTCTGATCTGATGGAATAGTAAGTATGTTGTTTTGCTAATAGAACTATATGGTTGTATTTTTATAAATGTCCGGACAAAGTAGATCTAGAAATGAAGTGGGAGATGATAGACCCGCTGAAAATAGTAATTCACCTACCCTGGCCAGGCAGAGTGAAGAACAGACACCCTCTGGAGTGCCTGTAAATGATCAAGATATATTCTTTAGAACGTTATACGCGGTATTGACGCGTTTCCAATCTCCTGTTACTTCAACTCCAAAAATAAATGTTGCAAAAGAGTTGAAGGGATTGGGAGCTCTAGAGTTTAAAGGGGAAGCCAATGAAGGTCCTGTTACTACGGACATTTGGCTTAATGACATGAAAGTCATACTTACGGGACTTCATTGTTCCGATGCTGAGAAGCTGGATGGAGTAATTTCCTTGTTGAGAGGACAAGCAAAGATCTGGTGGACCAATGTTACATTGAGAATTCTAACGCCCAAGTAACTTGGTCTTTATTTTTAGAAGATTTCAAGCATAAGTACATCGGAGATCAATTTGTTCGTCAAATGAAGCAAGAGTTCATGAATCTGAAGCAATGGAATCATACTGTATATGAGTGTGAGTGTGAATTCAATAAGTTGAGCCACTTTGCTGTCGAGCTAGTTCCTACTGAAAAGGATGCTTGTGAGTGGTTCGTAGAGGGTTTACGTCCTCGGTTAAAGAAAATGTTGATTGTCTTGAATTTATCATCATTTCAAGAAGTAGTTAACCGTGCCAAGGCTCTGGAAAGAGCTCAGAACGAGAGATTTGAAAATTTGAGAGCTCAGACAGTCAAAAGATCGGGTGCTTCTTCGAATTCTGCACCATCAAAAAGGGGCAAAGATGCTGGTTTTCGACCCCAGGTTAGATCAGAATCAGTGGCATACTCCGCTAGAGGATCAAATCAAATGAGAGGTAGACAAACTCAGTCAGTGGAATCTGGAGCTGGGAGAACTAATCAGAGTCAAGCCAGACAATGCCCGCATTGTGGAAAGAATCATTTAGGGGTATGTCGAATGATTTCTAGAGTCTGCTTTAGATGTGGAGACGCCGGACATTTCGTTTGAGATTGTCCAATGTCAACCAGTGAATCTGTACAGCCAGAGAGGTCTGTTTCTGTAGCCCAGAGGGGAAGAGGTAGAGGCAGAGGAAGAAGTCAGTCAGAGCCCTCTGCTCAACAGGAGATACACTCCACTGCTCGAGTGTACAACCTCAAGACCAATGAGGATTGTGATAACCTAGATATTATAACAGGTACCTTTCTATTGTTTGACAAATGTGTTATTGTATTGATTGATCTGGGATCTACATATTCATATATTACTAGTACGTTAGTAAGAGAATTGAACATTCCTTTAGAAACTACTAGTAATGAAGTAATAGTGACGAATCCACTAGGGCACAGTGCTCAGGTAAATATGGTGAGCCGAGGGTATCTCATACGGATTCAGGGAATTGAATTTCCTGCTAATCTGATGGAATTACCTTTTGACGAATTCGAAGTGATACTGGGGATGGATTGGTTATATCGTTATTACGCTGATGTCGATTGTAGAATGAAAAGAGTGACATTGAGAAGTTCTGAAGGAATAGAAGTTATTGTATTTAGTGAAAGATGGAATTTATTAGCAAGTGTGATTTCAGTGATGACTGCAAAGAAGTTACTGTTACAGGGATGTCAAGGGTTTATTGCTAATGTACTGGATGTTAGAACCAACGAGAAAGGGATTGAAGAGATTCCTATAGTCAGAGAGTTTCTCGATGTATTTCCTGCAGAGTTGCAAGGTTTACCTCCTGACAGAGAGGTAGAATTCCAGATTGAGATAATACCAGGAACAACACCCATTGCAATGGCACCATACAGAATGGCTCCAAAAGAATTACAAGAATTAAAGATTCAATTAAAGGAGTTATTGGACAAAGGGTTTATTAGACCAAGTGTATCACCTTGGGGAGCTCCAGTTCTATTTGTTAAGAAGAAAGATGGATCAATGCGTCTTTGTATCGATTACAGACAACTCAATAAAGTGACCATCAAGAACAAGTATCCACTTCCTCGAATCGACGATTTATTTGATCAATTAAAGGAAGCTTCAGTGTTTTCAAAAATTGATCTACGTTCGGGTTATCATCAATTAAAGATTCAATAAAAAGACATTTCGAAAACAGCGTTTAGAACAAGATATGGTCATTATGAATTTATCGTGATGCCGTTTGGAGTTACGAATGCACCAGCTGCTTTTATGGATTTAATGAACATAATTTTCCAAACGTATTTGGATCAGTTTGCTGTGGTGTTTATTGATGATATTTTAATATATTCAAAGTCAGAAGAAGAGCATAGTTCACACTTACAGATTATTTTACAGATTTTACGAGACAATAAGCTTTATGCTAAATTCTCTAAATGTGAATTCTGGTTGAATGAAGTGGCATTCCTTGGACATGTAATTTTTGCAGAAGGAGTTCGAGTGGATCCCCAAAAGATTAAAGCTATTCTGGAGTGGAAAGTTCTAAAGAATGTATCAGAAGTTAGAAGTTTTCTGGGGTTAGCTGGTTATTATCGAAGGTTTGTTAAAAACTTTTCGATTATAGCATTACCCATGACTAAACTGTTGAAAAAGGAAGTAAAATTTATTTGGACTCAAGAATGTCAAGAGAGTTTTGAAAAGTTAAAGAAGGTTCTTACAGAGGCTCCAGTGTTAGTTCAACCCGAGTCTGGAAAGAACTTTATAGTGTATAGTGATGCGTCTCATAGTGGTTTGGGATGCGTATTAATGCAAGAAGGAAAAGTGGTAGCCTATGCTTCGAGACAACTAAAATCGCACGAGAAAAATTATCCAACACACAACCTAGAGATGGCGGCAGTAGTGTTTGCTTTAAAGATCTGGCATCACTACTTGTATGGTGAAAAGTGCTACTTGTATACGGATCATAAGAGCTTAAAATACTTGATGACTCAGAAAGAGTTGAATTTAATACAAAGAAGATGCGTGGAATTTCTCAAGGATTATGATGTGGTGATTGATTTCCATCATGGAAAGGAAAATGTGGTAGCTGATGCCTTGATTCGAAAGACGTTTGCAACTTTGCGAACTCTTGATGCTAGATTATCGTTAGGAGAAGATGGTGCAATTTGTGCAGAATTGACAGTCAAGCCCGTTTGGCTAAATCGAATTAAAGAATTGCAAGTTAAAGATGAAAAGTGTTTAAAGAGGATACAACAAATAAAGAATGGAGAGGGTACGGATTATGAGATAAAGTCTGATGAGAACTTGTATTATCAAGAAAGATTAGTAATTCCGGATGATGATGAATTAAAGAATGATTTGTTAACGGAAGCTCATTGTAGTCCATTGACAATGCATCCGGGAGGGAACAAAAATGTATATGGATCTTAAGAGTCGATATTGGTGGTCGGGAATGAAGAAAGACATTTCGGAATTTGTATCAAAGTGTTTGACTTGTCAACAAGTCAAAGCTAAACATCAAGTTCCGTCAGGATTGTTACAACCAATTTCAATTCCTCAATGGAAATGGGAAAACATAACGATGGATTTTGTGACGGGTTTGCCTTTAACTCTGAACAAAAAGGATTCAATCTGGGTAATCGTGGATAGATTGACTAAGTCAGCCCATTTTATTCCAGTACGAACTGATTTCTCCATGGATAGGTATGTTGAATTTTATATTAGAGAGATTATATGGTTGTATGGTGTACCTATTTTCATAGTTTCTGATCGGGATCCTAGATTCACATCACGGTTTTGGAAGTCATTACATAGAGCATTGGGAACTCGGTTAAACTTCAGTACAGCGTTTCATCCTCAAACTGAAGGTCAATCCGAGCGAACTATTCAAATTCTGGAGGATATGCTAAGAGCTTGTGTCATTGAATTCAAAGGATCGTGGGAAAGGTATTTACCACTTGCTGAATTTGTATACAACAATAGTTATCAGTCAAGCATCAAAATGGCTCCCTATGAAGCTCTATACGGAAGAAGATGTCGTACGCCCTTGAACTGGTATGAACTTAAGGATCGAGAAGTTATTGATCCTGAATTGATTCAGAATAAAGAAGAGAAAGTTCAAGTAATTCAAAATAATCTGAAAGCTGCAGCTGATAGACAGAAATTGTATGCTGATTTAAAAAGGAAAGATATTGAATTTCAAGTCGGAGATAAAGTGTTCTTGAAAGTGTCTCCGTGGAAGAAAATATTGAGGTTTGGACGTAAAGGAAAGTTGAGTCCTCGGTTCAATGGACCTTATGAGATTACTAAGAGGGTAGGATCAGTAGCATATCAGTTATTTTTGCCACCTAAAATGGAGAAGATACACAATGTTTTTCATGTCTCAATGCTTAGGAAATATAGATCTGATCCATCTCACATTGTGACTCCTGAAGAAATTGAAGTCCGACCAGATTTAACTTATGAGGAAGAACCTGTTCAAATATTAGCTCACGAAGTTAAACAACTAAGGAACAAGACTATTCTATTGGTTAAGGTCTTGTGGAGGAATCACAAAGTAGAGGAAGCAACATGGGAACGTGAAGAGGACATGAGGATTAAGTACCCCTACCTCTTTGCATAATGAAAATTCGAGGATGAATTTTCTTAAGGGGGGAGAGTTGTAACATCCTCAATACCGGGTTAGTGACTAAATTGGAAAGTTTCAGATTTTGGTGATTAAAATAGAATGAACGAATAGTATAAAGATTTATATGTAAATGATTGTGTAGGATTGAATTGAAAGAAAGAAGGAATGGAAGGGCAAAAGAGACATTTGCAAGGAAAATTAATTAAAGAAGGGATAAGGATATATATGACTACAAGTGGGATGAAAAAAAGAGAACACCAAAGCCTTCCAGAGTTATCTTCTTCTTCTTTCTTCCTTGTACGTGTGAACCAAAGCAAAGGTAAGATTTCTGATTATTGAGTTTCTTGTTAAATTTATTATTGGGTTTTGATTATTAGATGATAACTAAGCTTAAGGAAAGCTTAAGTTATCTTAACATCAAATGATGATTGAGTTAGGGGAGATTTAAGATTTGAAGTTCTTAAATGAAATCTTGGAATAGAGTTCATAACTAGAATTGAAAGTTATATTTGACTTGTCATCAATCTAGTTAAGATATACGAAGTGTTAAAAACGGAATTCAAACATGTTGATTTATTAATGTAATTCTTGAATTACATATGAAGGATAGGATTTGAAGGTTAAAGATGAAATAAATGAGTATAAATTGGTTTAAGGATGTGTACTAGAGTTAAGAATGAAAAAGAGGATTAAACATGAAGGATTTAATCCAAATGAATGAACTTTCGGGTTCAAAAAGAGGATTCTGGGCAGAGTGCACCGATGCACATTCATGGTGCATCGATGCATCAAGGTTAAAACCCAGAAATTATTTGAATGTGCACCGATGCATTGGTAGTGCATCGATGCACTCTTTTAAAATAAAGACATCGAATGCAATTCATGCATCGATGCATCCCATTAATAATGAAACATCGAATGCAATTGGTGCATCGATGCATAAGGAGTGCATCGATGCATCCCAGCAATAATACTACATCAAATACCTTTTATGCATCGATGCATCAGTAGTGCATCGATGCATACCTTCATTAAAAGATGAAATTGACTTTTCTCTTAGTCTAAAGAGTGAATCATTAGAGTATATTAGTTATAATACTGATATAGATCCATGTGCGATTATGTAGATACTAAAAGTAAGCTTATTCCAGAACGATCAAAGGATTAGAATCGAATCAAAGCAAAGCTAAGGTGAGTGTATACTATATGTATATTATAATGGAATAATACTTGTGATAAGTCTAATCCCTATGTTGATTTTTATAATACAGTAGTTGTGAACATGAATACATGATAATTATTGTGATACATGCATAAGATATATATATATGTTCATGTGATATGATATGTGATAATGACCTGTGATATGAGAACATGATATGAAGTGATATGAGATACATGATCACAAGAGAAATGATATGAGTACATGAACATATGAAATATAAGAATAATGCCCATAGTATACGATATGAGAATTATAAGTGTAATTGGCATGCCAAGAGTCGAGGGTATAATAGTCATTCGGGACGTAGTCCTTCGGGACGTAGTCCTTCGGGACGAATACTGAACTAAGGTTCGGTGCCCCATGAGGGAATAGATACGAGCTGTGGTGACAGCATTAGTGCACAACCTCAATGCACTCACATACCTCTAATCTCAATAATATACATGGGCTATTGTTGAGTTAATCGAATGACGAAATTGGCCAAGAGGGGGGTGAATTGGCAATAAAAATTTTGTGGAAGCTTTTGCAGAAAATTGAAAGTAATTGCACAGCGATTTACAGTGGTTCGACTTTCTCAAACAAAGTCTACGTCCACTACCTTAGCTATCCACACTAAGGATTTTCCAACAAATTCACTAATTTGTTCTTTCTTTTGAGGCCAAAGAGATAACCTTACAATTCCCTCAAGAGTATACCCCAACTCTTGAGAACACTCTTTTCTCAAAGAGAAGATTACAAATTTGCAAACTTACAAGAAAACCTCACAAGGTAAGATGTTTGCACAATTCTAGAACAAAGAAAAGAACACTCAAAGATGAATACAACTGAGCACAAAAAGTGTTCTTGAAAGCAAAATGAATATTGAATGAAAATGGGCTTGAAATGCTCAAACTTGAGGTTTGATGCTTTCTCTTTGATTCTCTCTTGATTCTAGTTGCTTGATGTTTCTTGTTTTTGATCAATGGCTTCTAAGCTTGCTTAAATACACCTTGGATCACTTCTGAACGTTGGGGATAATTAGAGAAGATATTATAGCCGTTTTAGTGTGAAAACATTTAATAAAACAGCTTGGACAGTGGGGGGAATCGGTTCCCTCTCATAGGGAATCGGTTCCCTAAGTGTAAAATTCAAATATTTCGACCGTTGAACAAGGGGGAATCGGTACCCCCTTGGGGGGGGAATCGGTTCCCTCCGAGCATTCTGGAAATCTCGGAGCCAAACCATTCAGGGGGGAATCGGTTCCTCCTATGGGGGGAATCGGTTCCCTCTGAGTATTCTGGAATTTTTGGCTTTGAATTGGTTCGAAATACTTTGTAAAATATTTTGAAATTGTTTTATGATTAAAACTTAATTTTACACTTAAGTAAGGATCAAAAATGATTTTTGAAATATTTGGAGTAATGTTTTGATATTCGAATAGTTATATCGAATATACTTAGAAAATCATTTGGAAAATCTTAAAATTCATTTAACTTAATTTGTTATATCGAAATCTTAAAATGTTTCAACAATCTCCCCCTTTTTGATATAACAAAACATTTTAAGATTTTTGAAATCAAGTTTTGAAATTACTCCCCCTTACTTTAACACTTCTTCAATTTATCATGTAAAACATTAAACACTTATTCTTCTCCCCCTTTTTGTTAAATCAAAAAGACATTGTAAAACAAGGTTTTGAAAATCATTTAGCCAATTGATTTATTAATTATAAGCTTAAGCTGCTAAGATTACAATCAAAAGAGAGGTTAGCCATTAATTTCATAAATCAATATTCATAAATAATGTGATATGGCAAAATTGGTCATATTGCTAATGATAATGTAAATAATGCAGAAATGTATAAAACACACCAAACATATAAGTTCACACCATTCATATATCCAAAATCCACAAAATCAAACAAATCAAAATGTTGAAACAATATTCATTTTGTTCAAAGTTTTAAAGCTAAACATAAAATCAAGCATCCGGATCGGTAGGAGGAAAACGGGCTCGCATAGCGGCCATCTCGTGTGTGAGTTCATTGATACGAGCGTTGGTTGATTCATTGTTTGCACGCATCTCCCGAAGAATCTCTAATTGTTGAGCTCCCATTGTGGATAAATGAGACTCTATAGAGGAAAAGCGCGAGTCCATGGTAGCGTATCGGAAATCGAATGTCTCCATAAAGGATTGAAAATATGGAGGCATTTGATGCGTTTGTTGAGCTTGCTCCTCGGGCTGCTCTTCGGGTTGTTCAGGTTCTTCTTCAGCTTCATCAATATCCCTCATTAATTGTTCAAACTCGGGATCTTCGTCAGCCTCGGGTGGAGCTTGTGAAGAACTAGCTCCCGGAGTAGAAGAACGAACCCATTCACCGGTTTCTTTGTCCTTTACCCATCCCGCTCTCGTTAAGGAAAGAAGATTTATTTGTTTCTTAAGAGGAAAAACGGCATCTAGACCGACTCTAAGCCCAGCTTTGGAAAACAGATTACTCAAAAAGCAACCGTAAACTAGAGATGAACAGTGTTTCTTGTTAGGAACAAGATTTACGGTTTCAACAATTTCAGCAAAAATAATCTGAGGTAGGTTAATTTTAATACGGTTTTCGAAACAATGTAACCACCAAAGATCCAAAGCTCTAAGAGTAGAATAACGACCTCCGGATGGTCGAAACCACCAAGAAATCATTAGATGAAGAAAACGCTCATGTAGGTCTAAGACACTCGCACTATCTCTTCTTTTATAACGAGAACCTAAGATTTGTTTTTCATTCGAAATACCATCATTATCTAATCCAAAAGTATTGGCTATATATGCCGGGTCAATATAAGAATTGTCCTAGAAGGTAGGAACGAATTCCTATGGTTTCGGTTTCAGCTTGGTTTTTAACGCATACGGCATTAGAGTAGAATATACGAACAAGTTGATGGTAAACGATGGGTTCAAGATCAAATAGTTTATCAAATTTCCATTCTTGTAAAATGGGAAGATATTTAAAATTGATAGCTAACATAGCTTGACGAGAAGGAATACATTCTTCCCGGATTTTGTAAGAATCGAAATACTGATAATACCAATATCGGTGATTTCTAGACCCAGGATGATTGAAACACGAATTTTGGATAGTCAAGTTAGGATCAGTGGGATTGGGATTAGAAATTGGAATAGAATGAGGATTTGGAGGTGGATTTGGTTGACGACTGGAACGACTAGATGAAGACCTAGGACGTTTAGGATTTGACATGGTGAAGGAAATCGGAATAGATATAATAACCTGCAATTTTAAAACAAGTGTATGCAATTCAATTAATCCCAAAACTCAAATGAGTCCTCAATATTTCAAGATTCTCTAAATCAATCCTAATGGGCAAAGTTTTTGAAAAGCTTTTGAAAAATATGGTTTTGAGAAACAATATATGTATAGTTTTTCATAACAACAATATAATTTGATCAAAACACAATAATAACAATTTTTTTTTTTTTTCGAAAATTTTAAAAATTTGAAAATTCTTGTGTTTTGATGAAATTAGTTGTAACATCTAGTTTCTAATCACTAAATAATCAATGCCCGATCACTATTTCAACCTAGAACTAATTGAAACTAATCCTATGTTCAAAAATAATGAAATAAAGAGTTTAGAAAAATTTACCTTGAAATATGAAGATTGAGGGGATTTAGATGTTGTTTGCACGATTTTAATGATTCCAACAGGTTTGGAAGATGATTTATGAAGCAAATTCCGATTAATATCGTTGATTTGAGGTAAAAATGGAGATTTGAGGGGTTTAGAGGGTGAGAACGGCGGAGAGAGAGAGGAAGAGGGTTTTTGAGAGTTTGGGGTGATTCTGCCCGATTTTAGCAGAACCCCAGGGGGGTATCGATTCCCCTGTGGGGGGAATCGGTTCCCCTTCAAAGGGGGAATCGGTTCCCTCATTGGGGGGATCGATTCCCTCTGTACCAAAATGCTAAAATCCGATTTTTTAAGCACAAAATGCTAAATTAATCTTTTCTAGTGGTATTGGCAACTCATATATCAAACATTAATTATGTTCAAATAATTAAATTAGTCTTTAATTATTTTTGAACATAAAATTAATTTTCATTAAGAATCACAAACTCCCCCTAACTAATAGCAAGAATGCAATCAAAAATTATTATTATAAGCATTTTTCAAGATTTATTAAAAGTGCTACAATTATTTTAAACACTAAGTGAAGATAGGTTGGTCAAACCTAATTCTCTCCTAAGTGTCCAAAATCTTTCCTTGTCTAAGGGTTTTGTAAAGATATCCGCTAATTGGTGCAAAGTATCAACAAATTCTAGAACTACATCTTCCTTAGTGACATGGTCTCTAATGAAGTGATGTCTTATTTCAATGTGCTTAGTTCTAGAGTGTTGGATGGGATTTTTAGTGAGACAAATAGCACTAGTATTGTCACACTTGATAGGAATGGTACCTACTTCAATTCCATAATCAAAAAGTTGTTGTTTCATCCATAAAACTTGTGCACAGCAACTACCGGCTGAAATGTATTCTGCTTCAGTGGTAGATAATGCAACACAATTTTGTTTCTTTGAAAACCAAGAAATCAACATATTTCCAAGGAATTGACAAGTACCGGAGGTGCTTTTCCTATCTAATTTGCATCCTCCATAATCCGCATCAGAAAAAGCATGCAAGCTAAAGCTAGAGTCTCTAGGATACCAAAGTCCTAAACTAGGAGTGTCCTTAAGGTATCTAAAGATTCTCTTAACAGCTAGTAAATGTGATTCCTTAGGACATGATTGAAATCTAGCACATAAGCAAACACTAAACATAATGTCCGGTCTACTTGCAGTTAGATAAAGCAAAGAGCCAATCATTGACCTATATAATTTAACATCTACACATTTACCTCCTTCATCCAAGTCAAGCTTTGTTGAAGAGCTCATTGGAGTGTTATGAGGTTTCCCATTTTCCAGTCCAAACTTCTTGAGCATATCTTTGACGTACTTAGCTTGATTAATGAAGATGCCATCTTTTCTTTGCTTGATTTGGAGTCCCAAGAAAAATGAGAGCTCCCCCATCATGCTCATCTCAAACTCACTTTGCATTAGCTTAGAAAATTCTTGACAAAGAACATCATTAGTAGAACCAAATATATATCATCAACATAAATTTGAACTACTAATAAATCTTTACCTTTTCTCTTTAAAAACAATGTAGTGTCAACCTTTCCTTTTAAAAAACCTTTTTCAATTAAAAAATTTGACAATCTTTCATACCAAGCTCTAGGAGCTTGTTTTAAACCATAAAGAGCTTTTGTCAATTTTAAAACATGATCCGGAAAATTTGAATCTTCAAACCTGGAGGTTGTTCCACGTACACTTCTTCTTTTATAAAACCATTTAAAAATGCACTTTTAACATCCATTTGATATAATTTAAATTCATTGAAACATGCAAATGCTAATAACATTCTAATTGCTTCCATCCTAGCTACGGGAGCGTATGTTTCATCATAGTCTATGCCTTCTTCTTGAGTATAGCCTTGAGCAACAAGTCTAGCCTTGTTCCTCACTATATTACCACTTTCATCAAGTTTATTTCTAAAAACCCATCTAGTACCTACAGTAGATTTATCACTAGGCCTTTCAACTAATGTCCATACTTTACTTCTCTCAAATTGATTTAATTCTTCTTGCATAGCCATAATCCAATGTTCATCTTTTAATGCTTCTTTGATGTTCTTAGGCTCTATGCATGAAATAAATGCAACATAATTACAGATATTTCTAAGAGAAGATCGAGTAGTTACCCCTTTTGATGGATCACCTATAATTTCACCATCTTTGACATAGTTGTACTCTCTTGGAAAAGATACTTCCCTTTCTTCAATGGTTGGATTCTCGAGGGGATCATGAGTTTCCTCATCTTTTGTTTCTTCCTTTGATGATGATTCTCCAACGTCATATCTAACGTCATTTGCTTGTACAATACCTACATCATCATTAACAGAAGAATCCTTCCTCGGAAGGGGATTATCATCGAAAACAACATGTATAGACTCTTCTACAACTAAAGTTCTTTTATTAAATACACGATAAGCTTTAGAGTTTAAGGAATAACCCAGAAAAATTCCTTCATCACTTTTAGCATCAAATTTACCAAGATTTTCTTTACCGTTGTTTAAAACAAAACATTTACATCCAAAAGGATGAAAATAGCTAATGTTAGGCTTTTTATTTTTGAGAATTTCATATGGAGTTTTCTTTAAAATTGGCCTAATCATTACTCGATTTATAACATAACAAGCGGTATTTGTGGCTTCCGCCCAAAAATATTTTGGCAAATTATTTTCACAAAGCATGGTTCTAGCCATTTCTTCTAAAGTTCGATTTTTCCTCTCAACAACTCCATTTTGTTGAGGGGTTCTAGGTGCTGAAAAATTGTGGCTAATACCATTAGAATTACAAAACTCAATAAATCCAAGATTTTCAAATTCAGTTCCATGATCACTTCTAACACTAGTGATAGAGTATCCTTTTTCATTTTGGATTATTTTTGAAAATGTGATGAAATTTTCTAATGCTTCATCTTTAGTACTTAAGAATAGAACCCAAGTGTATCTAGAATAGTCATCTATCAAGACAAATGCATATTGTTTTCCTCCCAAGCTAGTAGTTCTAGTTGGCCCAAAAAGATCTAAATGGATCAATTGTAATACTCTACTAGTTGATACATCATTAATAGATTTAAAAGAAACTCGTTTTTGTTTTCCTTTAGCACAAGCATCACAGATTTTATCATTATCAAATTTAAGCTTAGGCAACCCTCGAACTAAATCACCTTGAATTAGCCGTTGCAGAACACTCATACTAGCATGACCTAGTCTCCTATGCCATAACCAACTATCATGCTCATCCTTAGCAACTAGGCATAAATTAGTCATATCAATAGAATCTAAATGCACCATGTAAATGTTTCCTATTCTATGACCAATAAGCATAATCCGATTAGATGCAATGTCAATGACTTTACAACCATTAATTTCAAATAAGACATTGAATCCTTTGTCGCATAATTGACTAATACTCAATAGATTATGCTTTAATCCATTCACATATAAAACATTTTAATTTGTATGGAAGAGGTATTACCTATTGTACCAATACCTTCAATGTGACCTTTTGAATTGTCTCCAAAAGTCACTTCTCCTCCATTTTTGGCGTTAAGCTCAATGAACCGGCTTTTGTCTCCGGTCATATGTCTTGAGCATCCACTATCAAGGTACCATGAGTTTGAATTTGTTTCCCGTGCCTTGTAGCAATGCTCCTTTCCCTACAAACATAGATTAATTTTTTATTTTTGGTACCCAAATTCTTTTGGGTCCATATTCATTAGTTTCCAAAATCCTAGTTCCCTTAGGTATCCATTTTTGTAGGACATCTTTATCTTTAGTAGTAATGAGTCCTTTAGGAACCCATATACTTCTAAATATTTTACCATTTAAGGTTCGTTGAGGATTTCTATGATTGTAGTTTCTAAAATCTTTTCTAACAAAGTTGGATTTTGAATTTTCTCCTTTTTCAAAACGTTTTGTTCCAACTTTTTTAAAAGAGATTTTAAGATCATCAATTTTCTTTTGATGATCATCATTGACCTTTGAAAGTAAATTTTGCAAATCTAAATTTTTCTTTTCAAACTCTTCTAGTTTGATTTGCAAATCTTTAATTTTACTTTCAAGATCATTGTTGGTTTTGGATATGAGTTTATTTTCATTTTTCAATTTTGAAACATCATTTTTATTTTAAAAATAATTTCTCATAATCCGAAGCCAACCCATTATATTCCTCTAATAGCTCATCATAAGATAAATCATCAAAATCAGATGAGTTAGAGGTTACCTTAGAATCTTCCCCGAATGCCATCAAGCACAAGTTTGCTACTTCTTGTTCCTCTTCATCGGAACCTTCTTCATCGCCTTGTGCCATGACCCTTTTTCTTCAAGCAATCATATTTGACATGCCCCGGCTTTTTGCATTCATAGCAAATGATTGGGTCCTTCTCTTTTGGTTCATTTTTGAGGCCTTCGTTTCGTTTGAATTTTCTTCCTTGGTAAGGTCTCATCATTTTTCTGAACCGTTTGGCAAACAATGCCATTTCCTCGTCATCATCATCATTAGAATCACTCTCATCTTTTGTGGATTTGAGAGCAACTCCAATGTTTTTCTTCTTCTCCTTCTCCTTTGGTGTCTCTTCAACTTTATCAAGGTCCACCTCATCTTCAAGCATCATCTCATGAGTGAGGAGTGAACCAATAAGTTCTTCAAGAGTTAAGGACGATAGGTCCTTAGACTCGATGATTGCCGTCTTCTTTGATTGCCATGATTTTGGGAGGGAGTAGACTAACTTCCTCACAAGCTTTTCATTTGAGATGATCTCTCCATATGATTTGAGACCATTGACAATCGTTGAAAATCTATCCGTCATAGCTTTGATGTCTTCATTTGGTTTCATCCTGAAATTTTCATAGCTATGCGTTAGAATACTAATTTTTGATTTCTTTACCTCATCTGTACCTTCATGTGTGACTTGAAGTTTGTCCCATATTTCTTTGGCGGTTGTACACGATGAAACTCTTCCGTATTCATCTGGTCCAAGAGCACAAAAAATAATATGGATGGCTTTGGAGTTGAGCTGGAACATTCTTGTCTCTCCTTCACTCCACAACCTTGGATGAGTGAGAGGTTTGATGTATCCTTCTTCTACAGCATTCCATGCTCCCATGTCACTTGCTTGAATGAAGTACATCATTCTATTCTTCCAATAGGCATAGTTAGCTCCATTGAAGAAAGGAGGCTTGTTGACGGGCATCGAATCGAGACCGGAGTCGAAGTTTGAAGTGGAGGCCATTGATGACTTTGTAATCGATGTAACTCTTCCCGGGTCGACTCAAGAGGCGATTAAACCTTCAAATGAGTTAGGCTCTGATGCCAATTGTTGAGTTAATCGAATGACGAAATTGGCCAAGAGGGGGTGAATTGGCAATAAAAATTTTGTGGAAGCTTTTGCAGAAAATTGAAAGTAATTGCACAGCGATTTACAGTGGTTCGACTTTCTCAAACAAAGTCTACGTCCACTACCTTAGCTATCCACACTAAGGATTTTCCAACAAATTCACTAATTTGTTCTTTCTTTTGAGGCCAAAGAGATAACCTTACAATTCCCTCAAGAGTATACCCCAACTCTTGAGAACACTCTTTTCTCAAAGAGAATATTACAAATTTGCAAACTTACAAGAAAACCTCACAAGGTAAGATGTTTGCACAATTCTAGAACAAAGAAAAGAACACTCAAAGATGAATACAACTGAGCACAAAAAGTGTTCTTGAAAGCAAAATGAATATTGAATGAAAATGGGCTTGAAATGCTCAAACTTGAGGTTTGATGCTTTCTCTTTGATTCTCTCTTGATTCTAGTTGCTTGATGTTTCTTGTTTTTGATCAATGGCTTCTAAGCTTGCTTAAATACACCTTGGATCACTTCTGAACGTTGGGGATAATTAGAGAAGATATTATAGCCGTTTTAGTGTGAAAACATTTAATAAAACAGCTTGGACAGTGGGGGGAATCGGTTCCCTCTCATAGGGAATCGGTTCCCTAAGTGTAAAATTCAAATATTTCGACCGTTGAACAAGGGGGAATCGGTACCCCCTTGGGGGGGGAATCGGTTCCCTCCGAGCATTCTGGAAATCTCGGAGCCAAACCATTCAGGGGGGAATCGGTTCCTCCTATGGGGGGGAATCGGTTCCCTCTGAGTATTCTGGAATTTTTGGCTTTGAATTGGTTGGAAATACTTTGTAAAATATTTTGAAATTGTTTTATGATTAAAACTTAATTTTACACTTAAGTAAGGATCAAAAATGATTTTTGAAATATTTGGAGTAATGTTTTGATATTCGAATAGTTATATCGAATATACTTAGAAAATCATTTGGAAAATCTTAAAATTCATTTAACTTAATTTGTTATATCGAAATCTTAAAATGTTTCAACAGCTATGCAATTGAAATATCAATTTATAGTGAAAGTGATACAAGAAGGTAAGTTTCGTATGTGCATTATATGTTATCTTGCGATAGATACATGCATATTGAAATGTCATGATCCAATTGTAAGTATGAACATTCACAAGTTTATTGTTGCATATTCATTTATTGCCTCACTAAGTCTATGACTTAGCGTGTAAGTGATTTACACGTAGGTACCAAGAATCAGGAAAGTTGGAAATAGAAGTAGCACGGACAGCAATACTACTAAGAGATCAGATTAGAAGTAATTGACAAAGTATGTACTTGGTTATGTATAGAGTGTTGGCATGTAATAAGTGTTAATTACGAATACTCTGATCAATTTTGTATTTTATGGTCTTATGTAAATTAAAGTATTTCGTTTTAATGAAAGTTTTGAAAATTCCCGGGATTTTCAATAAGAGTCAAAGTTTGAAAAGTCAATGTGACACCTTGGACTTGTATTCGGGTCGGATATGAGTTAAGGGTGTTACACCCTTCGTTTGTAATAAATGAACAGTTTATAATATGCCTCCCTAGAATGAAGGCGAATTGGGAACGGTCAACAATCAAATCCATACATTATCTTAATCTCCTAGATAATACCTTTGATAAAATCTTATAAAGCCCTCCGACAAGGCTAATTGATCTAAAATCCTCAATACTTTCTGAACTTGTATTTTTCGGGGTAAGGGTAATGAAATAGAGGTTTACCCCTTTATCCTATCTTTTTCTCACATAAAAATCACTTAAAACCCTTAAGATTTCCACTTTTAAATTTGACCAAAACTTTTTGAAGATTCTCATTGTCAATCTATCTGGCCCCGGAGCCTTGTTACTATCTGATGATGATATTGCATCCCAAACTTCTTCCTCCAAAATTGTTCTCTCCAAGAACGAATTCTACTCCACTGAAATCTTAGAGAAATTGAAATCCAATGCCCCCACCTCAACTGTAGGATTCCTATTGTAAGCTTTTTTGAAAAAATTTTACAAAGCTTGATTTAATAACTTCAGGATTCATCGTTAACTGACCACTCACTTTCAACGCTTTAATTGCATTCACCCTTTCTCTATTTGCACCACACATATGAAAAAATATTATGTTATGATCGCCCTTTAAACACCATTTCACTCATGATTTCTACAACCAAACCTTCTCCTCTTTTTTATATAGATCCCAAAGTTTTTTTCTAGTCATACCCAAAGAATCCATAGATACGGAAGATAACCCCTGCTATATTTCAATTTTCGTGTCATGAATATATTTTTCCAACTCCGAAATGGACCCTTGTATTTTGATAAAGCTGGATTTATACCACTTTTTGATTGCCGCTTTAGAATAATTTAGAACACTAGAAATCCCTTTTCTCTTGCTTCTCATCCTTGCTTTCTGAAATTTCTTTATCATTTTCTCTTTAAAACATTCATTCTCTAACAAGTAATTAAACAATCTAAATGGTTTCGGCCCTAAATCTGGCCCTTTACTTTCCAGAATAATTGCATTATGGTCTGGTAAAAATCTCAAAAGAAAACTCTGATTTAGTATCGGAAACACTGATAAGAATTTCGGATCTACCCGAAACATTTCTAATATAACAAAAGTAGAAATTTCCCTGTTGTTACTGTAACACCCCAATTTAGGGGCTAAATTTTAGAATTTATAAAATTTTGAATTAATGTGATATTTTGTAAAAAAAATGAAGGATCTTAATTGTAAATTGTCCTTCTTTAGTTTTGGGATATTCTGAAATTCACGTGAAATTTTATCTTTTGGATTGATGGGAATTTTATAACCTGGAAAATAGAGAACCACACAAATGGAATATATTTTTTTCAAAGATAGACCAGTTATAAAACTAAGAAATGGGAGATTAGAAAGAAAAGCCATAACTCTTGGTAGATCGGCCTTCCTCCAACACCGACGATACAAATCACCACAAAGCTCATTCAAAATCCAATGGCCAACATCGTGAGCTCCAGTCCATGTATCTTTTCTTCACCTACGAAACCACCATTAACGACTATAGGTACATCAACCCAAGATTAAAAAATATATATGAAGAAACCCCATTTCCCTTTGCTTGCAGTGCTTCTCCTTGTTTTCATAACTTATTCGATTCTCTACAATGAATTCAACTTTCAACAAATCCATGAAAGCCTGGATCATGGTTCTGCTCACAGCACTCAATGAACTTCGTTTACTTTGTGAATCAAATATTCCCAATGGAGCGTCAGGTTTTGGTAGATTCAATATCTACAACTCCATTAGGGGCTACAATAGGAAGAAAATCTGGTGAGCGGATCTGGACGCAGAATCAGGTTGGCGACGGAGTACAAGGCAAGAGAGATGTGATATGTTCTTCGGCAAATGGGTATTCGATAACCAATCGCACCCGCTTTACCAAGAGTCGGACCAGTTAGATTGCCATAAGCATGGACGGTCTGATATGCAATATCAATATTGGACATGACAACTTCACAACTACAATTTGAAGAGGTGGAATGTTTATGAAATGTTAAAGAAATGGAATTGAAATGTGGGGAAAATGGGGTTATGATACCAACAAGAAAATCACGTGGGTGGGACTAGAAAATAAAGTGGAAAAATCACATCATGGGTCCTCCAGGTTTGGTAAGAACTTGGCCTTGTTTGCTAGTTTCCATTGATTTTAGTTTATGGCCCAATAGTGCAAATTAATTTGTTTCAGTCCATAATTTTAGTGATTAATTTTTAAAGTAGCCCCACAAGTATTCTATTATACAAATTGGGTTTCCAAATTATTATTTCAATTCTAATAAATTATCTTTATGGCGAGGGAAATTATTTAGATACGAATTAGTAATTTTGATGGTCTGGATTGTGAGGAATTATTGGAAGTTGATTTCAAGATCGAGGACGTTCGAATGGAGTTTAAATGGTCGATCAATATGACATGGAAATTGAGGTAATGTTTTACTACCTTTTCATGCTTTATGGAACATGTTTTATTGGTAAATGCATGAATAGAAATGTTTGGTCTCATATGTGTAATTAAGAAAGTTCTACACTCAATCCGAATACGATAAAAATTCGGTAACTGAATTATGGTTCCGATGACTTTTATAAGAAATTGAAGGATTGTTAGAATTAAATTACAAGTTATGTGGTTAGTGAAAAGGAATCAACCCTGAATGTAACTTATATTTATATCATCAAAGGTTAAACGTTAATGGTACTTAGATGAGAAATTATAAGAATACTCTGGTTTGATTAAATTATGAAAATACCCTTATATTGTAAAATATCAAGAATTATCCCTGAAAGTTAATTAATAACTCTGAAAGGATATATTAATATGATGAAATTATTGATGTGCATAAGAAATGCTAGTTTTGCTTGGAAAATTTAGATAATCGGTTTTTAAACCCAAGAGGATTTGGGCAAGTCTGTTAAGGAATCATTTCAAGATCAGATAATGTTCGGGAAAACAATTGACCATATGATCTCTAAATTATAATTATTTTTGTTAAGAGTTAATACCGAAATTTAATTGGTTAAGAAATTACAAAAATGCCCTTGAAAGGTAAAAATAGTTCGAGTTGACTTTGAATGGGAAAGTAACCTGAGACTTTATACTTAAACCGATAAATTACTGATTTGATAGTTTAGATCCTACCTTTGTATGAAAAATATCTGATAATTCGCCAGTAGCATCTGAAAGGACTTTTAACCTAGAAATCTCTGATTTGAGAATAAATTATCAAGGGTGTTCTTTTGTTAGAACTATTAAAAAAAGTACTAGAAAAGATGATACGTTTGAATTAAATAATAAGATCAGATGGATGGAAATGATTAAAATACATCGGATCTGTCATAATAGTTTGATGGGACTGACATAAATGATAAGTTTGAATTTAATAATAAGATCTGACGGAATGAATTATTGGACTACAATGGATCTGTAAAATGACCAGAATACCCTTAGAATGGAAATGAATTAGAATATCATCAAGCCCAAGAATGAATGGATATCCTCAAGCTCTGAAATAAATGGAAAAACATTGAGCACCAAAATGACCAAAATGCCCTAATGGTATAGACTAAATAAATGTCTTGGGTTAATTAAGGAATTCAAATAAACATAGGGTTGTATTACTCTTAAAAGTAATGTAACTCAATTTAAGTGAGTAGATCAACTCTAATGTCATGTCAGTACCTGAATGGAATTGATATCACTTGAATGCGTGTTCGTTTTCTCAAGTTTGGATTGATGATAATTCTGGAAGTACTTGGCTCAGCTCAACTCTAGAGCGTCTTCGGTTCTAAGAAGTGGATATTCGTGAGATAAATCAACCACGAATACATGAATGACTTTATTATATGATTAAATTGAACTGAAAGGAAGTACAATATGTATCTGAAATTCAGAAACGTCTGAATTACTCTGGAAAAATCTGAAGTAACCGGGATAGCATTAATTGCTAAATGAACCAAGCAACCTTAATGACGGAGAATTTAGTAAGTAATTAAATGAGTCTGGAATTATAATAAACTTGTATGATGTACGGTCCCTATGGTTATGAACTAAGAATCAAATACGTTATCAATTCTTGATATTGTTGTAATGTGGAAAGAAAATAAAGATTATAAGGATGCATGTTCGAATTTTTTAAGGTATATTTAGCGATGATTCTGAAGATGAATTATGGACAAGAATTGTTGGTGTTATAGAGTGAATACCAAGAAGGGTAATAAATTGATCAGTCGATAGGCATCAGTTCTGAGAGTTGTTCAGCTCAAGTTATTTGATAATCTGATCGATCGACATAAATTGTAAGTGTCTTGAATTTTCGTTTCTACAGTTTCATCTCAAATCACTTCGGTAATGTCTGAACACGTAAGTAATGCAGAAGGAAAAGATTCTGAATACTCCATTTGTTTCAATTGGGCTGAAATCATATGAATTCAAAGTATATCCCTGAATATCCCTGATTGTTTGGGTAATAGAATCACTCTCATTAAATCTGAATCTAGAATTCATTCGGTATAAAGGTTCCTGAACACTTTCATGATGCTCCTGAATCATAGTGGGATTCTAAAGTATCGATTTTAATGTCTGATTTAAACGACTAGCAATTGACTCATTTTCAATAGGACCTCGTTCATGGAATCTGATCAAAAGACATCAGTTTCATGTTATCTATGTTGATAACTGCAAAATGCTTCTGATAAATATTAGGATTTCTCTAGTGTGTTCCTTATTTTTTTTATAAATTATTTTGTTGTTTTAACATGAGGTACACCGAAATCTATTGTTATTGTTTTATGGATGCACCAACTTAATGGTGATGGCTTATGGATTTGTATCACGGTATAAATTGTATCTTGGAGATACATATTTGTAAAGTACAGCTCTGATCAAGCTGGAATATTTTTATGGACCTAATGTGACTCTTAGGTAGGCTCTACGGCCTTGAGATCATTCTCGGGTAGGCCCTGCGGCCCTAAGATGTGTTCTTAGATAGGCCCCATGGCCCCGAACTTTCTTGGGTAGGCTCTCAGGCCCTAAGATGTTCCCTTAGGTTAACTCTTTATACGATGGTTTTAAAATACGAGCTTAAAAAGCTCCACTACAATATGGTTTATGGGATTTACTGAACTATCATTTGATAAGTGTACCTATTATGATTTTATATTACTGATGGAACACACTAGACATCTTATTCGATCTCCTAAAAATGTCATACTATGAATGCTTCCTATGAACTGAGATAATCATGGCTTCAATTTGATGAACTACTAGTGGAACATTGGATTATCCCGAAAATTTGTATACGTTTGATTCAATAAGGAAATTATATGGTTTTCCACTTATCTGCATCTCATGTAGCATCATCTGGTAGTTTTGTATTACTGAGCTTTCCGAAGCTCATTCTATTACTCACCATGGCAAGTTAAAAAAATTGTACCAGTGCAGCTATTGACACCAATAATGGAGTTATTCCGGCGTTGATTACAGAGTATGATACATATGATTAGGGGGCATGTAATTGTATTTTGTTTTATATTTGAGTCTAAAAATTTGTTTTAATTCTGCTTACTGATTAATGATTTTATAAGTTACATATTTTAAATAAAAGTTTTAAATTTTTTGAGATTTTTATAGTGGGTCACTCCGGTGACCTTAATGTGACGCCCTGGATCGGATCGGGCTATCCGCATCGGTCTGAGGGTGTTACAGTTACACCAAGTGAAGTTACCACCCGACAAAATAAGATCATTCATATTAGTCCTATGCATGAACTTGTTAAAAATTCTCATCGAGAACATGTTCTGATTTCTCCCTATTTTCTCTTCTTGTGATAGGTATGCATTAAAATCACCTCCTAAATAAATGGGACAATCCAGTTGTAGCACAAAAGGCAACAATGCCTTGAAGAAAATTTATTTCTCCGAATCAACTGATGGCCCATACACATTAATAAACCAACATTTAACGGGAAATTCTTTTAAATTACCTTTAACTGCAATAAACCTCTTTTGAGCACATTCAGTTTCCAACTCTAACTTACTTTCATCCCATAACGTTATCAAGCCCCTTGCTGATTCGATCGCGGCAGACGCCACATATCCTCTCAACATATTCCCTCTTAATATCCTTAGTAAGGAAAGATTGACAACCTACACCTTTGATTCTTGGATAAACATCAACACTGGTTTCTTCCCTATAATAAAATTTCTCACAGCCCTTAACATTCCAAGATAAAATACTTAAACTTGACATAGAAAATAAAAAAATAACCTAACAACCACTAGAGATCAAATATCACCCCCTTCCTCCTTTCCTCTATCATAGAATTCGCCTTTTTCTAAAGGTTTTTTTTACCTCCTTGGAAGGTTAACCCGTCAAATTTCTAACTTCTCAGCTTGCCCGGACTTCTTCATCCACATCCGGACACTGACTTAGAGACTTTGAACGATCCTGCTTTTTCTCTCTTGAGATTCTCCTTCCTCTACTTCTGCTATAGACTCTAATAAAGGGTTTGCACCCAATACTACCCATTGACACACTCCTTTTTAAGGTGCGGTCATGATTTGAAGAAAGATCCCTTCTCCGAGAACTTGAAGGAAAAATTGAATCTTTACCTAATATGATATTATTGATTCGAAAACCGCCTGAACCCCTTATGTGATTACCATTAATACTTAGAGAATCCAAAGAACTAGATCTCTTATGAGACCCACGTTGAAAATATCTACCTTTGCTGGTTCTTGGATCAACCCGTGTAGTCTCCACATTCTCCTACCATAATTGGGCATATTTGGCCCGCTATTAATTCCCCTTGCCAACCCATAATCCACTTCATTTATCCCGACAGAATCTGTTGCATAGAAACTGTACAATTAACCTACCTCTCTTTATCAATCCCTACCAAATTAATTAGCCTCGTATCAGTTACAACATTAACTCCATGAACGAGGGCGTCCATGCCACCTGTTGAAATCTCTTGAAGTTGTGTCTCCATCACTCTCCCCATTCAATATCTCATGAAAACCATCATTCGATATCTCTACTTAATCTTTATCACATACAACCTACCGTTAGTGTTGATGGAGATCGATTCCGGGAAATCAAAAGGACTAGTCGCCCTAACAACCATCTGGGCTACTCTACAATCCAACTTCAGTAGTGTTTCCTTCTTGATCTCCACTAACTCCCCCCACCTTGAAGCTTGACTGGAGAAAAAGGCTTCATTCCAATAATTCAGGGGTACTCCAATTAACGACACTTCGCAAAACGCCAAAGGAACGCGCCTATCCGAGAAAATTGGCCTCAACCAATTGAACCAGAAATTTAACTCCATAGCTTTTTCTTACAAAGGTTTAATTTTCTCTTCTTCCGACATGAAAGTGACTAAACATGAGTTTAAGGTGTATATTTCTCTTTTTTGCAATGAAACAAACATAAATGGTGAACATATATTTATTGTTTTTATCGGTTTTTATTGTTTTAACACATTTTTAATAGTTTAAAGGAATTTCAGTAAATTCCAAAATATAAGAACACTAATCATCATATTACTATTTTTTTTTGAAGTCCATAAAAAACTACTAATATTAACTTTGGGATAATCAACATGCAAAACTTTCACTTTTATCAGCTTTTCAATTTGGTCTCTAAACTTCCAATGTGACGTATTGATTTTTAGTTTAATCTCAATCTTAACTATCATTTAATCCAATGAACTTGCTCGAAATAAACACAATTCGAAAAATTGTAGAAGAGAATTCGATGTTGTTACAGATAAACTATCCGTAGAAGTGACATGTACATATGTTGATATGTTTTAAGCTCATTTTAGTGTGTAAATATGATATATGTGCTCAAGATATCCTATAATTATGTCTTGGATGGGTTAAAGCATGATTTAGTCAAATATGTGATTCAAAAGTGAGGATTGATAAAGAATAATCTTATATTTGGAGCATAAAGAGTAGTATTTTTCCATTAAAAGGGTATGGCAAATGAGGTAATATATGATCATCTAGACCATTTTATCATTTGAAACTTGTTCGCATTGAATTTATTGAGTAATTTTAGTGATAAAAGATAATATTGTTACTTTTAGAAGATTTAGTGTCGAACAACTATATTTATGATGTGGGTACGTTATCAGTTACTAAGATTTTAAACATATATTATATTATCATCATCTCACACTATATAAAAAAAATGCTCAAGGCGTTAAGGGATCATTTTAGATTATTTTTTAAGTCAAAGTTTAAAATGATGGTTTATCGTGCTATGGTGGATTAGGAATAGCTCAATGGAACAAGGCCATGGTTTTCATTATTCTATAATACCTCAACTGTACTTCACCACCACATAAAAGCTTGAATATTATATAGTATTAGTTTATATAAAGCCCTTTTAAAATTGAGAAAAAACAATAATATTTTATATGTTCTAAATCAAGGTTATCAAAGAAATTATTTATGTTGAGATTCGCAATTATAATTGCTTGTTAAGCCTCTATATATATATATATATATATATATATATATATATATATATATATCATGTTGAGAATGATTTAGAATGTAACTTGCCAAGCCTGAGTAATTAACAGCTATTTTAAAAGGAGTGATTTAATCACCAACATTATCGGTTTATAACAGATTAATTATTCGAATGTTAATAGTTATTACCAGAGTAACAATGTTGATGTAGCACATTAATCTGATTTTTCTGACATCATTTGACCACATTAGATCATTTTTGATCTGTCATCACCTCTTTTTCTTCTTCTTCGACTCATCATTTTTTTTCTCTCTCTAAACTTATGCTTCCCAAATCTTTAAACATCCTTCATTTTCTCATCATCTCCTCTAATCAGAAGCCCAACTACAACTCTTTCCACATCCGTTTATGGCCATTGAAACGTCATCTCTCTTCCACGTTGTCCAAACACATATCTGTTGTGTATAATATTTTAACTGTGATAAATTAAAATAGGACAAGTGGAAAGAGTGAAAAAAAATATGATAATCATCTTGTATGTAATATCATTTAATCACTAGAGCAGCTAAGCCAAACCTAACAAATTATTTCTTCTATAGATATTTTTTATTTGACATATGTATTTTATATTTGGAATAAATTATCATTTCATACCTTTTTAAATAAATTACTTAATCACTAAATCATCAAACTTTTATCCTTATGAAAACATTAATTAATTTTATAATCCAACTGTTTTATAGTGTTCGCGATTATATTAAGGATTAATTATTTGTGCCAAAAAAACAACAACCCATCGATCAGCTTTTATTATATTATCCAAGGAGATCTCAAAGTACAACCACATCTACACAAACTAACTAAATTAATAAGGGCTTTAGTTCCCGGTTCATTGTACCACCTTTCAACTTATTTTATACACATTTCATCCCTAATATGTTGTAATTTTTAACAATAAATCCCTAAAAATGATGTTAGTCAATACTAATCCTAAATTAACATGTCACACTAAGGAAAATGCACAATATATATAGGAATTGATCGAGGGATAGACTCATAGACAGACACAGGAATTTGTGTCAAGAGGTGCGAACATAAAAAAATTATATTAAAAATTTAGGGGTACGAGATTATAAAATATCAAGGATACAAAATTAAATAATTCATATAAAATACAATGAAAATATCTAATATATAAGGTTCGGTCCATCCCTACTCCAAAAATATCAAATTATCAAATATTTCAAATATTTTTTAATAATATGTTTTTTTGTTTATTAAAATTTTAAAAATTTATCTTCCTTAAAATTTTAAAAATTTATCTCTAATATAAACTTATGTGTCGTCCTTATATATAGGCGTTGACTTAATCCTATCGTTTGTGTGTGCGTCTAAATATGACGGTGTTAAATATTGTGTATGTGCTGAATTATGTAAAGTGTATATGAACATGTAGTATGTGAATCGGAAATACGATATTAATGGTGTCATTAATATTATTTATATATATAATAGTTTAAACAGATAATATTCGTTTATATTCTATATATTGTCAATTACTTCAACCAAAAATTTATAAGAAAAATAATATTACTTTTAATTATTGAATTTGTTAAATGCGTTCAACCTTTAGTTATATTCAATTTGCTAATATGTAAGGCCATAATAAAGAGATTTAAGACCACCTCGCCCATTTCCATTTGTTTCATTATTTTATTTTGTCATCCCATTTTCATTTCCCCTTCCCCATGCTTGCTCCGTAATTCAAAAATCAATCAACTTTGAAATTTTGCAAGATTTGGGATGAAATCTGCTCGAATCCTGCTTTCTAGGCTGTGGATTTTGATGGGTCTCATTTCTTTTCACTTTGAATCTCTTCATCTTCTTCACCCTTCTTTCAACCCCCAGGACAAATAACACAAGTCACCCACCCCCATCTTCTTTTTTCTCAATCCCATTTCTCTCTCAATATCATAATTTGGATCTAGAGAACAGGAACAATGGGCATGGCAGCTGAGTCCCAGTTTCATGTTCTTGCTGTTGATGACAGTATCATTGAAAGAAAGCTTATTGAAAGGCTACTCAAAACCTCTTCATATCAAGGTACTTGGAGAACTTTCATTAATAAAGCTTGGGTTTCATTGATTTTCTGCTGTTTTTTTTTTCTCTAATCGTTTTGATTTCATTGACAGTTACCACAGTTGATTCAGGCACCAAAGCTTTAGAATTTCTGGGTTTACATCAAGATGAAACAATCAACCCAAATACACCATCTGTTTCTCCTAACAATCACCAGGTTCATTATTTTTTTTTCCTTTTTAATATCTAAGATTACCCAACCTGAAATTTTTTTTCTGATTGTTTTTGCGTTCTATAGGAAGTTGAAGTGAATCTTGTCATTACAGATTACTGTATGCCTGGCATGACTGGCTATGATTTGCTCAAGAAAGTCAAGGTGTGTGATTTGTTTCTGTTCATCGTCTCCTATCTCTTTCATCATTGTATTCCTTTATTCCTGTTTACTTTATATCTAGGTAAATACACATATTTTTAAGGTGGTAACTTAATAATTTATATTAATTAGAAATTTAAGAATACGAAATTATCACATTTAAGGATATATGAAGTGTAAAAATATTTAAATTATATAAAATTTTAAAGATAAATAAAGTGTAAAAATATTTAAATTATTTAAAAATTTAAAAGATGTGACTGCACTCTCCAGTTTCTCTCGGTCCATCGTATTTATAGCGACTAACCTTTTAGGATTTTTTTTTTTTACTTTTGAGATTTTGCATTGCCAACTTAGTAATTGTAGCACACTGTATTGGAAAAAGTTGGCAATATGGGTCCTAAAGTGGCAGACCTGCTTGAGAAAAAAAGGGAAACTTTCTCTTGAATATTTTGCCACTTGCTCAAACATATTCAATAGAAATATGATATCATGATTTGATTTTATCATGGCGGTCCAAAAATATTTTACTTTTCCATCATAAGAAATAGAATAGATGTGAGAAGTTTGTTCTCTGTTGCAGGAATCTTCATCTCTAAGAAACATACCAGTGGTTATCATGTCATCTGAGAATGTCCCTTCAAAGATCACCAGGTAAAAAAAACACAAAACCAAATACAAGCATTTGAAATTGCATTTCATGGCGAAACTCATTTACTGGTATAATATTTGATTCAGATGTTTAGAAGAAGGTGCTGAGGAATTCTTGTTGAAACCGGTGAGGTTATCCGATTTGAATAAACTTAGGCCCCATATGTTGAGAACCAAATTAAGGGATCATAATCAGAAACAAGAGAAGCAAGAAGAAAAAACAGCCTTTCAATCACCAAAACAACAGAAAATTGAACAGAACCTGCAGCAGCAGCAGCAACAATGCAACACTAACAAGAGAGGCCATAGATGAAAGGCTTTCACCTCTGAGGAGAACTAAATAAAGTTGCATCATAACTGTGTTTTTCTGTCTTTTTTTATTAGTTTGGGGATTATAATATAATATATGTTCAGAATTTTATTCGTTAATTAATAATGAACGCACACACTCCCTGCAGATCAATTATTTGAACTGAAACTTCTAACGTAAATAAAACTCTTTTCTACTATTGAGGTCACTTAATAGATTCGTAAAATTATCATACCAATCATATATGTATATGTTCTTTTTTATTGGGTTCTTTAAAGTTTTAGTGTTGTTATAAATGATCTTAAGGTGTAGAATTACTTAAAACTCTCAAAGACCAAACAAAAGGGTAAAGATTATGGTATGAAAACAATGCTTTTTTTATAATTAACACAAAAATCGTATCATATTATTTTTTTAAATGTACAAAATTTTTGTCCAAATTCTACCAAAGATATCAAAATGTCACCTTAAAAAATTAAGGTATTTGACGAAGATAATAAAAGTAGCTTTAAAACTAAAATTATATATTCTAAAAATCAAATTATAATAATAAAATTAAATTAGTTAATAAATAAATAGTACTGACTACAGAATACTAAAATAAATGTTTTTATTCTTGTCAAAGAAATAAAATAAAGGTTTTTATTTTTATATATCGATTTTTAAAATTAATTATTAAAATAAAATTTACTAAAATAGCATCTATGTATATCGTTGAGTAATTTTAAATCCTAATCCTTAATAACTCCAATTGCCTTTAGAGTGCGTTTGGTTTACGAAATATAAGATTACCAGTGGGAATAAAAGATTACCAGCGAATAGGATTATTGGGAATGTTGTATTTTGTGTTTGGTGGTTTAGCAAGAATGTAAGATTATCGTGTTTGGTTAAAGGAATAAAAAATTATTGGAATGTATATTTGACCAAATTGTCCTTATTTTATATTTGTTTTTTAACAAGTTGAATTCTACTATAATATTACTATAATTAATTTATATATTTTTAAAAAAAATAAATTCATAAAATTTATATAATTTTTTTTACAAAATTGAAAAGATAAATAGGTTTAATGAAAGGGTAAAATTTTATTTTAACCCCTAAACTTCATATAAAATTTTAATTATAGACTTTTTTTGTAAATCTAAAATAGTTTAAGGATAAATTTGTAATTTAACCTTCATAGAATTTTTATTATTCAACGACAGAAGAAGAATATTTTTGAAAAACAAAATTAAGGGTATTTTAGTCTAAAACGTCGGTAATCCAACAATACCTAAGGGAAGGGGTAATCACATTCCCAGTAATATACTCCAAAAAATCTACTATTGGTAATAAAAGATTATCGGGAATGGGATTACCCGCCAACCAAACGAGGGAATGAGGATTTCATTCCCCCTGTAATATTGTTGGGACCGTCGGCGCACCCCATGGCGCAGCGGAAACAAACTCAACGGTCTCACCAGCGATCCAAGTACGAAAAACTAAAATCGGGAGTAAGAGATGCAAATACTTATAATGGGTTCCTTGAAAAATAGCAAGGATAGTAGTGAATGATGGTGGTGTAGATCGGTTCGAATCGTAAGCCTCCATGAAATCACGTCTCAACCTCTACTCAGTTCACCCGATTGAGAGCAATTTTGTTTTCCCCCAAAACCGTTTTGAGAGAAAGTGACTGAAGGTTTTTGTGTGTGTTCTCTAAAATGGCTGCTAGACCTAACACACCCTTTTATAGCCAAGTCACCCTAATCATATTAGGGTTTTATTATTTCAAATTAATTAAATCTATATTTAATTAATTGGAATTTAATAATCCTTTTATATCCAAGTTACCCTAATCATATTAGGGATTTTATTATTTCAAATTAATTAAATCTATATTTAATTAATTGAAATTAAATATTCGGGATTATTAAATCAAATACTTAATTAACTCTAGATATATTTTAGTATCGTACAACAAATTGTACATCTTTGCTCGTTTCAATCCTAGAGTGTGACCCTGTAGGTTATTGCAACGTTAGTAGTAATTACTAGAACAATTTTAATATTACATACAATGAGTGACATCTAGCAATATATCATTGTCACATAACTTACAAGAAAATATGATTCAACATATCATCTTGGTGATTAACTCTTTTATGTATTACATCCTTATGTCCTTTATATCTAGAATAGGCACAAGTCTTGGAATAGTCACACTTGTATAGCCCATCTACTGTTTCTTGATATCTAGAGTAGACTTTAATTAACGAATAATTTATGATATCTCATATCAACTTATTCGAGCATGGCCATGTGTTTCTAGTCTTAATCAATCAAGTGGCCTGTGATATATTTCCTATTACGTAGGAAGGACAAATCCTATCTTAATCATACATACCCACTACATATATTGAGATATATTCAATAACAGTCTTTATAGAGCAACCATTTACGGAGCTTGTTTAGCTACATCAAAACATACAACAATATATGTTGAGATAATATTGATCTCAAGTCTGAGGATCATACATATAGTCATCACCATGAGCAATATTATGACTCTCACATAATAATCCAAGACATATGCTCATAGTGGGTCAATCCAATACATTGTTCTCTAACAATATAATCATGTATCAATTCTGACATCTCTATGTCAATGACAACTCGTTGTCATCAATCAATAACATGTTAGTCTTAAGCGTATTATTATTGTCCATGCCCATAATAATACTTGACTATAGATCATTTAATAATAACAATTATGTCATTATATGGACTTTATTATCTTCTAGTTTATGTTAAACACATATATATAACTGAAAATATTAGCGACAATGCCTTTATTCAATAAAATTGGTAAATAAAAGTATTATTACAATCATCATATGATTGGTCTTTGGGCATACTCTAACAAATACAACATTCCTTGAACCAAACGGGGCCTTAGAGTCATCGCCACCTCTTGAGTAACGGGAACCACTGTCACTGTATCCTCCTTCACGGCGTCCGCCACCATATCCACCATCATCATTTCCATATCCACTCCTTCTGGGCGTCCACCACCACCATATCCTCCTTGGAGACCACCACCTCCACCTCCACGGATATATCCACCGTTTCCACCACCGAAACCACTGTCACCTTATCCACTTTTACGGGACTGGGATTCATTAACGGTGATATTCCTCTAGTCAAGATTTTAACTGTTAATCCCTTCGATAGCGTCCTTCATAGACCTCTCATTACGTGACTGGGCCCATGCGAGCCCTCCTACGAAGCAACGAAACTCAACATCCACGGCGGCTATGAGAGAAAATTTTCGAAGAAAACTATGAGGGTAAGATATTTTAGCCGTGAATATATTTATTTTTTGGTAAATTACACAATTCATCATTCAATTATGATCTCACTCATATTTTGTTCACTAGAGTTTAAATTTTTTTAATTTAATTGTTGAACTTTCAATTTTATATGTTTTAACAATTCCACATATGATTAAAATAAAAAAAATAAAATCAAAATCCTAAATCAAATATTAAATCTCAAAATCACATCCCAAAACCTAAATTCAAATCTTCCCAATCTGCAAATCACAAAAATGAACAACATAAATTAAAGCGACAATAGAGATGAAAGTGACGACGAAAAGTTTAATTTGAATAAATTGTTCAAACTTTGTTCTGGTCATATCCTTTCGATGTAACACCCCCAACTCGTACCCAACCTGGATACGATTCCAAGATGTCACATTGACTTTTTAAAACAGTATTATTACAAAATAACATAACATTTGGACTTATATTAATAAAATACGATAATATATTGTTTTATTATAACAGTGTACCAATGCACTGCTACAGTGTACTAATGCACAAAAACCATCGAATTTAAAATGTGTATCGATGCACTGCTACAGTGTACCGATGCACTGTTATAGTAATTTCAGCCCAACATATAAAAACTTATAAAAATTTAAACTTTCATCACTATAAAGTTACTATTTACATAATTACGTTTAAAACGTTATAAAACTCGATCAGAGCATATATACTTAATTTAACGACTTTGTTTACATGCCAACATATTTATCACATAATAAAACATACTGTGTAATTTACTTTGATATGATCTTCAACTGGAGATATGTTGTTCTGCTGAGCTTATACTGGATCTTTTTGTTTTTCGGTACCTACGTGTAAAACGCTTACACGCTAAGTCATAGACTTAGTGAGGCATAATGATAATGTCATAATAATGTGAAATGTAATGAAATCACATATTTAATCCATGCAAATTACATAACAATATATTTTACCCATAATCTGATCAAATTAACCATCATGAATTCATATAATAAGTTCACTAGCCCATGATACCATAATCAGAACCTGAGGTATGTGAGTATTGTGAGGTTGTGCACTATGCTACTACCACAGCTCGTATAAATTTTCACCGAAGTGCCGCGTAGAATTGCACCGTAGTGCCACATAAAATTGTTCATAAGGGCCACATATAAATTCCTTAAGAATCATATACATATACCAATGATCAAGTAGGTGTCTCAAAAGACCTCATACATGTTCCAAAGAATACATATATGTCCCGAAAAACCATGTAGAATTGTCCCGAAGGACCGCGTAGACCCTCTACTCTTAGCATACCAACTATACTTATATTTCTCATCTATATAACATGATTTCACAATTCACATAGTTTTTATGTCGTAGAAAAATAAATTCTTACCTTATCGCATGGCTTATATAAACTTTTCATATATATTTACTTAGATCATTTTCACATAATGCATATAATATGAATTCATGTCACGTATCATAATATAAAATGAATCATGTATCAAAGTATTAAATCTAGACTTATCTCAAGTCTAGAACTGAATATACTATTATATTTATGTTATGTATATGCACTCACCTATATTTCCTTGTCTTTCCCTCGATTAATCTTACCTGTCACTTGTTCCAGAAGTCGTTTAGGCTCTGTATCTACATAAATATAATTTTCAAGATGATTATCAGAAGCCTAAACCTTATACTTTGATGCTACTAACTTAAATTAATTTAATAATCCAAATTCCTAATTTCCTTTAGGAGTGTACCGATACACTATGAGTGTATCAGTACACAAATTAGGTTTGAAATTCCCATGCATCGATGCCTGCCTGTGTGTATCGATACACCCCTGAATGTATCGATGTACCTTAAAAATGTTCTTAAAAATTTGGTCTTACTACATCGGTACTTATTCATAGTGTACCGATGCACCTTTCCAGAAAACCCGAAAATCATTTACACTTCACCCAAATTTTCATGTATACAACCCTTATTATGCTACTAAATTGATCTATAACAACGTTAACTGATCTTGTCATTTCAACACTTTATAATCTCCCATATTTCATCCAAATTTTTAAAGCTAAGAATCATACCAAATTTTCCATGTAATCCAAACTTATTTCTAACATTTATAGCTTCTTATTCACACCTATGACAAGTCAATTTCAACTTCTAAATTCATTTATACATCCTTATTCAAAATTTCACTTATCATCTTCTTATCTTTAATCATTCATAACTTAAAAATCTTTAAGTTTCTATGACATTTTTCATCTTCATCATGTTTCCTAAGTCTTTCTTAATCAAAACCACACTTTAATCTTAAGGATTAACCAAAAGAAATCAAACTCACCTTGGCTTGGGTGATTCATGATGAAGAAGAAGAAGATGAATAAGAAATATCTGGAAACATTGTTTCCCAAAACATGCTCCACATGGGTATTAAAATACCCAATAATTATTATTTAATTATTTTTCTTGTCCAATGACCCATTTGCCCTTTGACTCTTTCTTCATTTACTAAACTATCATATATAAAATATTTCAATTAATTCCTTCATCTTTTCAATTTATCCAATTTGGTCACTAAATTTTTAAAATTTCACACTTTGGTCACTAACCCGGTATTGAGGATGTTACAAATCTCCCCCTTAAGAAAATTCGTCCTCGAATTTTCATTACACGAACAAATAGGGGTACTGATACCGCATATCCTCTTCACGCTCCCACGTTCCTTTTTCTATCTTATGATTCATCCACATTACTTTGACCAATGGAATACTCTTATTCCTCAACTGTTTGACTTCATAAGCCAATATTCTCACTGGTTCTTCTTCATATGTTAAATCAGGTTGGACTTCTACTTGCTCGGGTACAACGATTTGAGAAAGATCAGACCTATATTTCCGTAACATAGACACATGAAAGACATTGTGAATTTTCTCCATTTCTGGTGGCAAAGATAACTGATATGCTAATGGTCCTATCCGTTTAACAATCTCATAAGTTTTCCTTTACGTCCAAACCTCAATACTTTCTTCCAGGGAGATACTTTTAAGAAAAATTTATCTCCATCTTCAAATTTAATTTCTTTTCTTTTAATGTCAGAATAGGACTTTTGCCGATCAAATGCCACTTTAAGATTATTCTGAATTTCTTAAACTTTTTCTTCCACATCTTGAATCAAATCTGGACCAAGAACACTTCGATCTTTAAGCTCATACCAGTTTAATTTAGTACGACATTTCCTTCCATATAAATCCTCATAGGGTGCCATCTTAATACTGGACTGGTAACTATTGTTATAAGTGAAATTTGCCAATAATAGATACTTCTCCCATGATCATTTGAACTCAATTACACATGCTCTCAACATATCTTCCAAGATTTGAATTGTCCTCTTTGATTGCCTGTCCGTCTGAAGGTGAAAGGCCGTACTAAATTTTAGGCGAGTTCCCAACGGTCTATGTAGGGATTTCCAGAATCTCAAAGTGAATCGAGGGTCTCGATCAGAAACTATAGAAACAAGCACTCCATGCAATCTACTTTTCCATAGAGAAATATGTTCTAACCGGAAGAAAATGCACTGACTTAGTCAATCGATCGAAAATTACCCATATTGAATCTCTTTTGTTCGGAGTCAAGGGTAACCTCAAAACAAAATCCATCGTCACATTTTCCCACTTCCATTGTGGAATGGAAAATGATGCAATAATCCTGACGAAACTTGATGCTCAGCTTTAACGTTTTGACATACTAAACACTTAGACATAAATTCGGTGATACTTATTTTCATTCCTGACCACCAATACCGATCCTTTAAATCCATATACATCTTGGTTCCACCCAGAAACATCATCAATGGAATGCAATGAGCCTCTGTCAATAAATCTTTCTTAAATTTCTCATCATCTGGTATCATAATTCTTCCTTTATAATAGAAATTCCTATCCGACTTAACCTCAAAATCCTTAATTTCTTTATTCTTTACTTGCTCTATTTTTTTCAAACACATTTGATCTTTACTTTGTAATTCTCCAATTCGATCCAACCATGTTGGTTTAAGTTTTAACTCTGCACATAGACCACTGTCTCCATTTAAAGATAATCTTGCGTCCATAGCTCGTAAGGCTACAAACGTTTTCCTGCTCAATGTATCTGCTACCACGTTAGCCTTTCCAGGATGGTAGTCAATTATCACATCATAATCTTTTAAGAACTCAACCCATCTCCTTTGTATCAAATTAAGCTCTTTTTTAGTCATCAGATACTTCAAGCTCTTATGATCTGATACAAGTAATAACGTTCTCCGTAGAGGTAGTGACGCCAAATCTTTAGAGTAAACACTACAGCAGCCATTTCTAAATCATGGGTGGGATAATTCTTTTCATCTGGTTTCAACTGCCTTGATGCATACACTACCACCTTCCCTTCTTGCATTAATACACACTCTAACCCATTATAGGATGTGTCATTATATACCACAAAATTCTTTCCAGATTCAGGTTGAACCAATACAGGAGCTTCTGTCAAAATTTTCTTTAAAGCTTCAAAACTTTCTTGGCACTCCGAAGTTCAGACAAATGATACGTTCTTTCTCATTAGCTTTGTTAAAGGTAACACTATCATCGAAAAATTCTTAACAAATCTCTGATAATAACCTACAAGTCCAAGAAAACTCCGAACTTCAGACACATTCTTTGGAACTTCTCAGTCCATTATAGCCTTTATCTTGTGAGGGTCCACCCTAATCCCATCTGCGAAGACCACATGCCCCAAGAAAATTACTTCATTTAGCCAAAACTCACATTTGGACAATTTGGCATACAACTTCTTATCTCTTAGAATTTACAAGACTATCATCAGATGTGCGCTATGCTCTTCATGGGATTTCGAGTACACCAGTATGTCATCAATAAAGATAATAACAAACTGGTCCAAATAGGGTTGAAATACCCTATTCATGAGGTCCATGAAAGCAGCAGGTGCATTTGTTACTTCAAATGGCATTACGATGAACTTATAGTGACCATACCTCATTCTAAAAACTATCTTCGGAATGTCTTTCTCTTGAATCTTCAATTGATGATATCCAGAGCGTAAGTCAATCTTCGAAAATACCAAAGCTCCTTTTAACTGATCGAACAAGTCATCAATTCGGGGAAGGGGATATTTGTCCTTGATTGTCACCTCATTGAGCTGTCAATAGTCAATGCAAAGACGCATTAAATCATACTTCTTCTTAACAAATAACATTGGAGCTCCCTAAGGCGACACACTTGGTCGAAAAAATACCTTCTCTAGCAACTCTTGCAATTGCTTCTTCAATTCTTGCAATTCTTTCGGAGCCATACAATAAGGTGTCATTACAATAGGAGTTGTTCCCGGCATTACTTCAATTTGAAATTCTACCTCTCTATCTGGAGGTAATCCTGGCAACTCTACAGGGAAAACATCAGGGAATTCTCTGACTATCGGAATATCATCTAACCCTTTCTCTTTAGCTCTTGCATATACCATATTTACAAGAAAACCCTGACATCCTTGTAGCATCAACTTCATTGCGGACATCACTGATATTACATTTGCTAAAAGATTAAACCTTTCACTAATCACATTTACTTCTATCCCTTCTGGACTCTTCAAGGTTACATTTTTTATTCAACAATCAACATTCTCATAATAACGAAATAGCCAATCCATTCCCAGAATTACTTCGAATTCATCCAAAGGTAGTTCCATCAGATTAGCAGGGAATTCAATTCCTTGAATCTTTTGGGGACACCCCTTACAGACCTTGTTTACCCGAGCACTATGTCCTAAAGGATTAGTTATTATTATCGCATTACTCGTAGCTTCTAATGGGATTCTCAATTCATTTACTAATTTACTGGTAATATAAGAATAATTAGAACCTGGATCAGTCAGCACCAATTTTAATTTATCATACAGATGGAAAGTACCTGCTATAATATCGGGATCATCACGGTCGTCACTTGTCTTTAAATTGTATACCCTTGTGGTTAATCGTACTTCAGGTTATGCAGAGGATTCAAACTGGTTTCTTCCTCTGCCTCTTTCTCGTCCTCGTTGTGAGGCATAAACATTTCTTTCAAAAGGTGCAGGCTCACCAACCATTAATGGGCAATCCTGGATAAAATGTTCAGTCTCTCCACATCGAAAACAGGCTCCAGAAGCTATCCGACATGTCCCAAAAATGATTCTTCCCACAATGCTGACACTGTCTTACTTGACCTTGAGTGGGTCTCCCAGCACCGGATCCCACTGATTGCGTCTGTCAAGCTCTCATCTGACTTGCTCATCTAGCAAAAGATGAAACAGATTTAGATCTAACTTGAGATCAGAATCTCAAATATCTTCTTCTTTTTGGTTGTGTTGTGTTTGAAGAAACACAAGTCCTCTTAGATGTATAAACTCTTGAGTCTCCAAATCTCTCGTTCTAAGCTCTCTCAAGGGCTTTAGCACTATTAATCACCTTCTAGAACGAGGAAAAATCCATTACTATCAGTATCTCTTTCAATCTAAGACGCAAGCCCTCCACAAACCATTCACAAGCATCTTTTTCTATAGTCACAAGCTCTGAAGCAAACCGACTTAGCTTATTAAATTCATATGCATATTCGTATACGGAGCGATTCATATGTTTCAAATTCAGAAACTCCTGTTTCATTTGCCTAATGAGTTGATATCCAATGTATTTATGCTTAAACTCTTCCAAGAACAGAGACCTAGTCACTTGATCACTTGACATCCTTATGGTGAAATTCGTCCACCATATTCTAGATTGTCCTCTAAGTAAAGACACATCTCCATCTAACTTCTTCACTTCAGAGCAGTGGATACCATCTAGTATGATTTTCAAATCATTCAACCAAAGATCCGATGACACCTGACCTTCCTCGGCTTCTCCCTTAAATTCAGGAGCTCCTAAACCTCTTAACTCCTTTGCTAAATTCATTCTTGGAGTTTTTGGAGCAGGAGGTTGGAAATGTGTCAGGACAGTGTCTAACATCCTGAAGAAAATATCTTGATCACGTACAGGCACTCCAAAAGGTGTATGTTTTTCACCTTGCCTGGCCAGGGCAGGTAAATTACTACTCTCAGCGGGCCGGTCATCTTCCGCTTCACTTCGAGAACTATCATGTTCGGACATCTAATAAGAGTAAACATATCATTCTATTAGCAAAACAGCGTACTCCATACTACACCAGATCAGAAGTTTTCACATTTATGTTGGCATATGCACCTATAAAGACACTCTAGACTTTTTTTTATGCCGAGAATCGGCTAAACCGTAGCTCTAATACCATTAAATGTAACACCCCCAACCCGTACTTGACCCAGATACGAGTCCAAGATGTCACATTGACTTTTTAAAATAATATTCTTACAAAATAACAGAACATTTGGACTTATATTAATAAAATACGATAATATATTGTTTAATTATGTTTCATTATAACAAATTTAGGTAAAAATATTTTTATGAATAGTACTATAATGTATGAATAATGTTGATATTGTTTAAATAGTGCCGCGAACAATAATGAAAAGTGTTACAGTGTACCGATGCATTGCTACAGTAATTTCAGCCCAACATATAAAAACTCATAAAAATTTAAACTTTCATCACTATAAAGTTATTATTTATATAAATACGTTTAAAAAGATACAAAACTCGATCAGAGCATACATACTTAATTTAACGACTTTGTTTACATGCCAACATATTTATCACATAATAAAATATATTGTGTAATTTACTTTGATCTGATTTTTAAGTGGAGATATGTTGTTCTGCTGAGCTTATATTGGATCTTTTTGTTTTTCGGTACCTACGTGTAAAACGCTTACACGCTAAGTCATAGACTTAGTGAGGCATAATGATAATGTCATAATAATGTGAAATGTAATGAAATCACATATTTAATCCATGCAAATTACATAACCATATATTTTACCCATAATCTGATAAAATTAACCATCATGAATTCATATAATAAGTTCACTAGCCCATGATACCATACTGAGAACCTGAGGTATGTGAGTACTGTGAGGTTGTGCACTATGCTGTCACCACAGCTCGTATAAATTTTCACCGAAGTGCCACGTAGAATTGCACCGTAGTGCCATATAAAATTGTCCATAAGGACCACATATAAATTCCTTAAGAATCATATACATATACCAATGATCAAGTAGGTGTCTCAAAAGACATCATACATGTTCCAAAGAATACATATATGTCTCGAAGGACCACGTAGAATTGTCCCAAATGATCGCGTAGACCCTCTACTCTTGGCATGCCAACTATACATATAGTTTTCATCTATATAACATGGGTTTTCACAATTCACATAGTTTGTATCTCGTAGACATATAAATCCTTACCTTATCACATGGCTCATATAAACTTTTCATACATATTTACTTAGATTATTTTCACATAATGCATATAATATGAATTCATGTCACGTATCATAATATAAAATGAATCATGTATCAAAGTATTAAATCTAGACTTATCACAAGTCTAGAACTGAATATACTATTATATTTATGCTATGCATATGCACTCACCTATATTTCCTTGCTTTTCCCTCGATCAATCTTACTTGTCACTTGTTCTGGAACTCGTTTAGGCTCTGTATCTACATAAATATAATTTTCAAGATGATTATCAGAAGCCTAAACCTTATACTTCGATGCTATTATCTTAAATTAATTTAATAATCCAAATTCCTAATTTCCTTTATGAGTGTACCGATGCACTATGAGTGTATCGGTACACAGATTAGGTTTGAAATTCCCATGCATCGATGCTTGCCTGTGTGTATTGATACACCCCTGAATGTATCGATGCACCTTAAAGATGTTCTTAAAATTTTGGTCTTAGTGCATCGGTACCTATTCATAATGTACCGATGCACCTGTCCAAAAAACCCGAAAATCATTTACACTTCACCCAAATTTTCATGTATACAACCCTTATTATGCTACTTAACTCATCTATAACAGGTTTAACTAATCTCTATCATTCCAAAACTTTATAATCTCTCATATTTCATCCAAATTCTTAAAGATAAGAATCATACCAAATTTTCCATGTAATCCAAACTTATTTCTAACATTCATAGCTTCTTATTCACACCTATGACAAGTCAATTTCAACTTCTAAATTCATTTATAGATCCTTATTCAAAATTTCACTTATCCTCTTCTTATTTTTAATCCTTCATAACTTACAAATCTTTAAGTTTCTATGACATTTTTCATCTCTATCATGTTTCCTAAGTCTTCCTTAATCAAAACCATACTTTAATCTTAAGGATTAACCAAAAGAAATCAAACTCACCTTGGCTTGGGTGATTCACGATGAAGAAGAAGAAGATGAAGAAGAAATATATGGAAACATTGTTTCCCAAAACATGCTTCACATGGGTATTAAAATACCCAATAATTATTATTTAATTATTTTTCTTGTTCAATGACCCATTTGCCCTTTGACTCTTTCTTCATTTACTAAACTATCCTATATAAAATATTTCAATTAATTCCTTCATCTTTTCAATTTATCCAATATGGTCACTAAATTTTTAAAATTTCACACTTTGGTCACTAACCTGGTATTGAGGATGTTACATTCGCCTTAACCACTATCCTCCTCCCTCTTAACACCAACACCCCTTACATCCTAATCCAAGTCTACAGTCGTTTCATATTAATAGAGAGATTTTTTTCAACCTCAACCCTTAACGCCGTTTCCTTTTCAAAAATGATTTTTAATGGTCTTGTCGCAACTGTAACATCCCCCATAGTGGGTTAGTGATTAAATTATGAAATTTTAAAATTTAGTGATCAAAGTTGATAAATTGAAAGTTGAAGGAATTGATTGAAATATTTGGTGTAGGATCAATTAGCAAAGCATGGGGAACTAAAGGGGTAAATGAGTCTTTTGATAAGGAAATAATTAAATGTTTCTTAAGGATATTTAATAAACCACGTGGAATGCTAATAAGAGAAACAAGGTTCTGGATATTTCTTTATTCTTCCTTCTCCTTCTCTGGCGTGAAGCCAAGCTAAAGGTGAGTTTTCTTGTGACCTAATTCTTGATGAATTTAAGGTTGCTTATTGATCCTTAGTTGATAACTAAGCTTAAGGAAAGCTTAGATTATCTTAAAACCATAAGATGAGGAGAATATGAAGAATCAAAGAAATGAAGTAGAAAAGTGAAATCTTGGATTAGAGTTCCTAATAAGAATTAGAAGTGGGATTTGACTTGTCATAAAGCTAACTAAGAAGTATGAAGTGTTAGAATTCAAATTAGAACATGTTGGAATTTGGGTTAGATTCTTAAACTCTACATGGAGAATTGGATTTCTAAGTTTTAAAAGTATGGAATGGATAATAATTAGTTTAAGTAAGAGTATGCAAGTTAAGGATATATAAAGAGGGGAAATATAAAGTGTTAAGTAGACTAAGAAGAGATTTTCGTGCTAAAAGGACAATTCTGGGCAATGTGCATCAATGCACATTCATTGTGCACCGATGCATCGATGATAAATCCCAGAAATTTTTCAAGGTGTACCAATGCACATGAAGTGCATCGATGCACTCTTTTAAAATACAAACATCGAATGCAATTAATGCATCAATGCATAAGGAGTGCATCGATGTATAAGGAGTGCTTCGATGCATCCCCATTAAATACAAACATCGAATAGGATTTATGCATCGATACATGGTGTAGTGCATCGATGCATACCTCCATTAAAAGATGAAAATGGCTTTTCTTTTAGCCTAAGAATGATAGCTTAGAATATACTAATTAGTATACTGATAAGTATCAATGAATTACTATGTAGATATCGAGCCTAAACGAGTTCCGGAACCATCGACAAGTAGGATCAATCGAAGGAAAGACAAAGAAATCTAGGTGAGTGCATATGCATAGCATGAATATGTATTCTATTCAGTTCTAGACTTGTGATAAGTCTAGATTCAATATTTTGATACATGATCGTATTTCATATTATGATACATGACATGAATTCATACCATATGCATTATGTGACATGAATATGCAAGAAAAAGTTATATGAGTTATGTGATAAAGGTATGAAAATAATATGTCTACGTGATACAAATTAGGTGAATTGTGAAAGCCCATGTTATGTAGATGAGAACTATAGGTATAGTTGGCATGCCAAGGGTAGAGGGTCTACGCGGTCCTTCGGGATATATATATATATTCTTTGGAACATGTGTGAAGTCTTGTGAGACACATGCTTGATCCCTAGTATATGTATATGATTCTTAAGGAATGATATGTGGTTCTTATGGACATTATTATATGGCACTCCGGTGTAATTCTACGCGGAACTCCGGTGCAATTCTACGTGGCACTTCGGTGCAATTATACGAGCTGTGGTGACAGCATAATGCACAACCTCACAATACTCACATACCTTAGGTTCTCTGTATGGTACCATGGGCTAATGAACTTAATAAGGTGAACTTATGAATGTGAATTTGATAAGTATATGTGTAAGAAACATGGTTCTGGTTATTGCATTGTTTACATACATCTTATCATTGCAACCCATCTCATTTTGGCAATTACTTTATATTTATTGATATTATTATATTGCCTCACTAAGTCGATGACTTAGCGTGTGAGTGTTTCACACGTAGGATCCGATAAAGTAGACGATCGAGGTTAAGCAGCTGGACAACATTACTCCTACAACTATGAGATCAGAAGCAACTTAATCAGTAGGTCATTTTGTTATGAAAATGGATGTTGGCATGTAACTAAAGAGTTAAGTTGTGTATGCTCTGAATATTTTGGTAAACTTATATTACCATATGTATATTATCGTATTTTCTTAATATAAGTTCAAGTATTTTGCTATTATTTGTAAGAGTTGTGTTTTAAAAGTCAATTTAATATCTCTGACTCATATCTGGGTCGGATATGAGTTGAGGGTGTTACAGAAACCGCCTCTCGGGTGGGCCCAAAATTTGGCTTCGACTTGGAATAAAATATTGGAGTCGCCACCGATTATTTCTTTTTCGTAAAAATTTTGGTTGATCGGATACCATCTTACCTGATCTGCGTTTTACCAGAAATATTTCGGGTTCGGTAGTCGGTTACAGTCAAGGAAGGATTAGCACCCTTGAACTGTCATTTCGGTACCATTTAATTTGTCGGTTGTCTTAATTGCGAAAATTGAAATTTAAATTAAAATTTAGAAATTTGATTGAAATTACTTACCTTTGATTGATTAAAATTATCCTAAAAAGATCATAAATAAAGTAAGAAAATAAAACAAACAAACACAAAGAGTTATTATTAAAATCAAAATAAAAAATAGTAACTAAAAGGAATAAAAGAAAATTCAAATTAAAAAATAAATTGGAAATAATTAAAATTTATAGATCGAATTAATTTTAGGAACGAGCTGCAAAATAAAAACAGAAACTTAAGGGATTAAATAGAAAAAAGAAAAAGAAGTACAAAAATAGCACAAATAGAAAATTAAAGGATTAAAAATAGTATTAATAGAAACTAGAAGGTTAAAATAAAATAACATAAACTTAAGTGTTAAAATCAGGAAAAATATATAGATAACCGTTCGGATGTATTTTCTCCAATCTGCCGTCGTTCACCATCCGATCGTTCTGAAATTTCAGTCTGTTGTTCGTGTTGACCTCGCGCAACTTTGATTGTTCAGAATGTTGATCGGATGTCTCGATCACCGGCCAGAGGCCAAAAACCGTTTGAATTTGTTTTCTCCGATCCGCCACCGTCCACCGTCCGATCGTCTTGATTTTTCAGTATGTTGTTTGTGTTGATATCACCCAACTTTTAACCTTTCGGAATATTGATCGGAGGTCCAGATCGCCAGCGAGAATTATGGCAGAATTCAAGACCCTTTTATTTATTTTTTTATTTTTTCCTTCAATTTTCTTGTCTCTCTCACGTATGGCCTCCTCCCTCTTCTTCTATCACCTATTACATATATATAGCATAGGAAAATTGTAACATCCTCAATATCAGGCTAGTGACCTAAAGGTGAATTTTGAAAGCATTGTGTTCAATTTCGAAATAAGTTAAAAGTTCATAATTTTAATTGGAGAATTTTGAGGTTGGATTTAATAGTAAAGTTTGAAAGTAATAAGGGTATTATGGTCTTTTCTAAGAGAATATTTTTACTTCTCTTTTAGGGGATATAAAAACGTGGGAAATGAGTTTCCAGAGTTTTCTTCTTCTCCTTTCTTCTTCACGCGTGGAAGCCAAGAGCAAAGATGAGAATTTTTATTAGTTGATTATTATTTGAATTCTAAGTTGGTTTTGATTCTTTGGAAAGTAAGAAAGCTTAAAGAAGTCAAAATATAAGTGAAAACTCAAAGATGAAGAGGTTAGAAGAGATTAAAGAAAATGAGTTTTTAAGTGAAATTTTGAATAAGAAGGTTTAAATGAATTTGGAGGATGAATTTGACTTGTCATCTATAAGAATAAGAAGTTAGAAGTGTTAGAATTAAGTTTGGATAACATGGAAAATTAGGTATGATTATTGATTTCCATATGAAAGATGGAATTTAGAGGTTAAAGATGAGATAAATGAATATTAATGAGTTTAAGTATGTATATATAAGTTAGGAATATGAAAGGGGTTGAAATATGAAGGATTTAATCCAAAAAGAATGAATTTTCGGGTTCAAAATTCGGATTCTGGGCAGAGTGCATCGATGCATATTCATAGTGCACCGATGCATCAAGGTTAAAACCCAGAAATTGTTTGAAGGTGTATCGATGCACAAGTAGTGCATCGATGCACTCTTTTAATCTAAAAACATCGAATGCAATTGGTGAATTGATGCATAAGGCATGCATCGATGCATCCCAGTAATAAACAAACATCGAATGTATTTTATGCACCGATGCACAGGTAGTGCATCGATGCACCGATAGGGAATGCATCGATATACTATGCATCGATGCACTCTGCAGTGCATCGATGCATACCTTCATTAAAAGATGAAATGAGCTTTTCTTTTAGCCTAAGAAGTGACAATTTAGAAGATATCAATTAGTATACTGATATGTATCAATGTATTATTATGATGTAGATATAAAATAAAGCTTGTTCCCGAACAATCTAAGGATTAAGATTGATTCAAAGCAAACAAGGCTCAGGTGAGTGCACATTATTTAGTATATGAGGTTCAATGGAAAATAAGACTTGCAATAAGTCTATTTCCAATATTGAAAAACATGAATTCATAGAAGTATGTATTGGTTATGATTTATATGTGTGCATGAGTATATGTGTTATTGATATGAATATGGTAAGTAAAAGGGATTAATGGTGAGGATAAGAATAATAATAAAGATAATAAAATGATAGGTATATGTAAATATATGTATTGATGTGTTTTTGTATGTATTGTAAGATGATATGTTTATGTGATAACATGATAAGATGACAATGATTTACATGTCATATGAACACATGAGAAATGTTATGAGTCATATGAAAGAAAAAGTATATGTGATACATGAGGGTGAATCCTATGTTTATATGAATATGAACTCATATGAGAATTGACATGAACTACGTGATTACATGTATATGTGAATGAAACCATGAGCTTATATGAATATATGATATGGTTACATGAATATGTAAAAGGATATAAAAGATAATACCCATGTTATGTGTCATGAGAGCTAGGGGTATAGTTGGCATGCCAAGAGTTGAGGGTCTATGTAGTCCTTCGGGACATATATGTATTCTTTGGAATATGTGTGAAGTCTGGTGAGACACATACTTGATCCTTGGAATATGTATATGATTCTTAAGGAATGATATGTGGTCCTTCGGGACATATATGTATTCTTTGGAACATGTGTGAAGTCTGGTGAGACACATACATGGCACTTCGGTGCAATTATATGAGCTGTGGTGACAGCATTAGTGCACAATGTCTATGTACTCGCATATCTTTAGTTCTCACATGTGTATCATGGGCTATTAAATAGATAATATTAATAAAGTGATATGATAATATGTTTGTTTCCTTGAGGAATTTCATGTGTGATATTGATTGTACAAATGGTAACTTATAAGACCATATGATGAAAGGAATCAATGATAGTGATAAAATAAGAAAGAAATGAAGATGATAATATAGTTGCTTGGGTGTACGTGTTTTATAATAGTATATATATATATGGTTTACATGACATGATATGTATATGTGCAATTGGTTATGGTATATGTTATATGATATGGACATAAGAGATCATAGGAACATAAGATAAGAGATATGAATGATAATGACATATATGTATGCATATATTCGTTACATGTAAAAGTATGAGTGGTATGAAATGATAGTAGTAATTGTTTAGGTAAGATTATTAGTTACCGTTTACCTTATATGTTTATATGCCTCACTAAGTCTTTGACTTAGCATGTAAGTGATTTACACGTAGGTTTCGAGAAGAGTAAAGAGCAATGTGGAGCAAGACAGGTCAGTTCTCCTTACTAAAGGTCAGATCATAAAAGAGGTGAATAATATGTATTTTAGTATATAAAGTTCTAGTTTGCATGTTTTCAAAAGAATATATTGTTTAAGCTATGAACAGTTTTATAAATGTTTCTAATAGTTATATGTAAATAAATAAGTGAAATATACACGCTCTGATTGGTTTTGTAATAATGAAAATGTCTTTTATGTAAATTAGTCATTTATATGTTATAAAAGTTTTAAATTACTCATTATTTTATACAAGTACATGTTTTAGAAGGTCAATGTGACACCTCGGATTCGTATCCGGGTCGGATATGGGTTGGGGTGTTACAAAAATAATTAGTATAAGTGGAAGAATAAAACATGGAAGAAAACATGGATTGGTGGAAAGGCTGGTGAAGGCATGAAACATGGGATAAGTGGATTTAGTGGATTTTAGGTTTAGTGCTTGGGTAATGATAATAATAATAATAATTTTTTTGACCCAGACAAAAACGGGTGTCTACAGCTGCCCCTCTACATATTCTTGTGTTAACAAGAATAGGGCAAAGACGAAAAAACAAACAGTTTTTGTCCGGTTCTCATTTTTGTTTTGGAGACTTGATATGTTTGTATTGGAGGATGACACTGCTCATACGTGATGAAGAGTTCGGATTGTCTAAGGATGATAACACGGTTCCTACGTGATGAGGACGGCTGGTTATCTAAGGCTGACACTGCTCTGACGTGATGATGAGATCTGGTCGAGGGATGACATGGTTCCTACGTGATGAGGATGGCAGGCCATCATTAGGGATGATAACACGGTTCCTACGTGATGAGGACGACTGGTTATCTAAGGTTGACACGTCTCCTACGTGATGAGGAGATCAGGTCGGGTAATGACACGGTTCCTACGTAATGAGGATGACAGGTCATCTAAGGGTGATAACACGATATCATTCGTCGTGAAGTTGAAATCCAAGGGTTGCATTGCTACTGGTGAACATGATATCATTCGTCGTGAAGTTGAAATCGTCGATGACCCATTCGTCATGAAGTTGAGCCTTGAATTACTATAAATGATGTGCCTTTGAGCTGAATGTAATCGAACTCGAAGGTCTTTTGTTGGCAGATAACCCTTCTGGCCTTGAGTTATGTTACAAAATGATGTGCCTTGGAGCTGAGCGTAGTCAAACTCGAAGGTCTTTGGTTGGCAGATAGCCCTTCTTGAATTAAGCTATGCTGCAAATGATGTGCCTTGGAGCTGAGCGTAGTTGAACTCGAAGGTCTTTAGTTGGCATATAACCCTTTTCGAGTTACGTTATGCTGTAAATATTGGTACCTTTGAGCTAAGTGTAATCGAACTCGAAGGTCTTTGGCAGATAGCCCTTCTCGACTTAAGTTATGCTGCAAATAATATGCCTAGGAGCTGAGCGTAGTCGAACTCGAAGGTCTTTGGTTGTCAGATAACCCTTCTCGACTTAAGTTATGCTGTAAATGTTGATGCCTTTGAGGTGAGTGTATTCGAACTCGAAGGTATTTGGTAGATAGTCATTCTCGACTTAAGCTATGCTACAAATGATATGCCTTAGAGCTGAGCGTAGTCGAACTCAAAGGTCTTTGGTTGGCAGATAACCTTCTCGACTTAAGGTATGCTGCAAATGTTGGGGCCTTTGAGCTGAATGTAATCAAACTCGAAGGTCTTTGGTAGATAGCCCTTCTTGACTTAAGCTATGCTGCAAATGATGTACCTTGGAGCTGAGCGTAGTCGAACTCGAAGGTCTTTAGTTGGAAGATAACCCTTCTCGACTTAAGTTATGTTGCAATGTTAGTGCCTTTGAGCTGAGTGTAATAGAACTCGAAGGTCTTTGGCAGATAGCCCTTCTCGCCTTGAGCTAAGCTACAAATGAGCACGATATCCTCCGTCGTGGAGTTTAAATCGTGGATGGCCCCTTCTTCGTGAAGTTGAGCCTTGACTTGAATATGCTTCATCGTGAAGTTAAAATCCAAGCTTGTGTTGTTTCGAGTCCAATATCCTTCACCGTGAAGTTGAAATTGGCTTTGAAACTGGAAAGTTTATTGAAAGATACTCCTTCTTTGAGTTGGATATCCTTCGTCGTGAAGTTGAAATCCAATCTAGAGATGGATGTTGTTTGTGTATACGATTCCCTTCGTCGTGAAGTTAAAACCGTGGATGTATGGGCACAATATCCTCTGTCGTGGAGTTGAAATCGTGGATCCGTTGGTACGATATCCTCCGTCGTGGAATTGAAATCGTGGATGGCCTCTTCGTCTTGAAGTTGATCCTTGACTTGAATATCATTCGTCATGAAGTTGAAATCCAAGTATTGTATGTTGCGGGTGGACACGATTCCCTTCATCATGAAGTTGAAACCGTGGTTGACCCATTCGTTGTGAAGTTTGATTTCAAGTTAGATATCCTTCGTCGTGAAGTTAAAATCTTCTCTTGAGCAAATTGTGTCGTTTTGAGTTCAATATCCTTCACTGTGAAGTTGAAATTGGAAAATTGTTTGTTGAGTACAATATCGTTCGCTGTGAAGTTGAAATTGACTCTGAAAGTTAGAAAGTTGTTTGTTGAGTCCAATATCCTTCGTTGTGAAGTTGAAATTGACTCTAAATAAAACTGGGAAACCCCTTCGCTGTAAAGTTGAGCTTTGAATTGGATATCCTTCGTCGTGAGGTTGAAATCCAATTTTTGCAAGTTGTTTCGAGTCAAATATCATTCGTTGTGAAGCTCAAATGGACTCTGAATGAAATTGAAAAGTTGTTTGTTGACAGACGCTCCTTCGCTGTGAAGTTGAGCAACCATCATCAATTTCTGAATGTACTTTTGAATCGAGTATCTTTTGTCCTGAAGTTGAAATTGGACTCTAAAAGCTTGTAGAAAATTATGTATGCTAAAAATGATGAATATGATGATCTTAAGTATGTCTAAGATGCATGCAACATGAATTAGTTATGTTTTATCTCCTAGATAGAGTCTTGTGCTTTGTCTGCTTGTTCCTGCATGTGGAGGAAAGGCCTTCAGAATGTCTGATAATTCGCATCAGGATATTGAAGATGCCCTAATATTCGATGTTGAATCTCCAAAAATGCCCCCAATATTCCTCATTTCTTGCTTCAGCATCGATTCTAAGCATGAGTTTTGTGTCTGAGAACCACATGTAAAATACCAAGCTCCACTCTAGAGAGATTGTCTTGTTTGAAAAGTGTTTTTCTTCTTCTTTTATTTTCAAGATCTGAAAACATCAAGTAGAAGAGTTTTGAAAAATGTTTGATAAAAAAGTTTTGAAAATATTACCCCTTTCTCGGTTTCATAATTGAGACGAATCATGAAACTATAGTTCATTGGACATCAAAGAATTAATTACACTATTAATCCTTCAATAAATTATAGATATTCGACAAGTGTCAAGATCAAAGCCATCTTTGGGAAATGGTTAACAAAGGAAATAATAAGAAAGTCTCAGGTTATTGTATTTGGTCAATGGTTTGACATTATTTCATTGATGTTCACTGATCTGATGGGGTAGCTTGTATGCTTATCTATTGGAAGTGTTATCCGGCTCCCAGCTCTCATGGTCACGCTTGGATTGTGCGATGCCTTATCAAGGAATTTGTGCGATCGCCTCAGCTTCACAATTTTTACATTCAACCCGCCTTTACAGGTTTTCAACTTGAATCTTCCTTTGGTTTCAAGATGTCATTCAGAATTTACTTCTTGAACCCCTTGTTGTTTTTCCTATCATGCATTAAAGATTTTAGAAAACCTTTTGCAAATAAATATTAATCCTGATGGGCAGAATGAAATATGAATATAATATCTTCTGTTTAGAAATCCATATATGATTAGAAGGGACTTTTTAAGGCACATAATGTAGGTCATGGTTCATGGTTATGAAAGAAAATGATAAATATGCCCAAACAAGTTTTTCAATGTATTGAACCAATGATCAATTCATTCTGATGCCTTCAACCATGTCTTGCTCAATTTGAATCTGCTCATATGTGTCTCTCTCTTGATGCTCTATGATCTTCGAGTGAAGTAATTCTGGAATTTGTGCTTGATCAATCTCATAGTTTGATTCTCGATGTGTCATTTGAGTCGTTTCTTGTCCCTTTTTCTTTGCTTTTTTTATCTTCACACTTTGCATTTGGTTCACCTTTTGACATATCCTCTGATTTGATGTCTTCACTCATGTAAGTAAATTTCTTCCACCTTGCCCCCCATTATGGAGGGTGATCCTTGGTTAGGGTTGAATCAGAAAAAAAAATATTATATGCTCAAAAGGGGACAACAAGGGATATATATATATATATATATATATATATATATATATATATATATATATATATATACATAAATGGATAAATGAAACAAAGTCGTTCATCATCTCATACACAAAATTCCTCGCAAAAGCGGTATCCTCAGGGGATAGATTTTCAGGATTAATTCTATTCACATAAAAAATGTAATTAATGCATGATAGAATTATTTTGAAATAATTCTCCTTTTCTGCTTCTTGTTCCCAGCATGCCTCAATTGTTTAGGTTCATCTTCAGGAAGTTGATACTAGATGCCCCACGTTGTGTCTTTTGGTATGAAGGTTCATGTTCAAGTGAACATTCAACGTCTGCAGGTTTTATTGGTAAAAAAATGTTAGTTTTGCGTCTAAGAAGACAATTTTATTGACTCAAAGGTATCGATATGACTCTCCATGAATTATTCTAGGTAAAGAATCGAGGGATTTTTTTTGATTTTGTTTTTGGTTTTTTTTGGTTTTTTTGGAACATGATAAGAAAGGTTTGATCTTGCCATATGTCAAAAATCTCTAATTCTTGAAGAATTAAAAGAATCCTTAATTTATTTAATATTCGAAGAACTAAAGATTAAAATTTGCTCAATTATTTCACCTTAGAAGGCAGCATAAATTCAATTGTTTAAAAGATTACGCAAACATGAAAGATCAAAACGCGTTCAAACAAAACAATGCTCTCAGTGCAAATGGTAGATGCAATGCCCCCTTCTTCGATTTTCCATGCTTCTGAATCCATCAAGTTTTGATTCTTGCGCTTTTGTGCCTTGCAGTTCTTAGAGGAATGTCTGGAGCTTCCTATGTGGTAAATGTACACAACTTCAACATCGTAGCCCTTAAGATATGGGTACTCTTTTATCAGATCATCCTGGCAGGCTTAGTCCTTCAATTAGCTGAACAAGCTCCAACTGTACTGATTTCAATTTTTTTCTTTAATTGTTCAAATCTTGTTTCCATGTGGTGTCACGTGATTAAGAACACTACATCGAATCCTCCATGAAGAAATTTCATGTTTACAAAAATGCTTAAAAATGAAATGTAGATGCAAAAATGCATGAAATGCTTGAGGCATTGATCCGAAAACATGAACAATCCTTATTGGGGACAAAAGTGTTTTATCTTTTAAGAGATAAAAATATCCTGACAGCTTCTAACATGTTGACTAGTCTTCTGCCTTCTTCTGTCACAGGTTGAATAATCTGTCAAACCGTTCCAGCTTCTCTAGATGAATCGTGCAAATATTGAGTTGCTTTTTGTACTGGTCTAAGAAGTCTCGAATGACGACATCTCTGGCATTTACTTTTTGTTGAACCTGTTTCTAATGAATACGTCATTGGAGCCCTTAATTGATAGGAACTATGTGAAGTTCATTTGTTTATTTCTTGAATTCGTCAACAATGGTCTCCAATTTCAGCTATCGTTTTACCATTGTTGTCTTTGAAATGACTCACAAGAACAGTAACCTTCATCTTGCCCCTACGACCTCTGCTAGTCAATTCTTCAAAGATTGACTTTCATTGTGATTGATGTACACTCGGTTCATTCTGAGTCCTTTATAATGCAGCAGAGTGATATACTCTTCAATTGTGGGCATCACATCTTTTAGATTGAATATGGCACATAGTCGCCTTGTAGATTGTCCTCTGCATTTTCATCTCTTGTATTACAACCCCTTAGTCCATTAATACAAATTATTTATGTTTAACAAACACGTTTTTGTGGATCAACACCTCTTGCATTATGTTATGACAATTCAAATGCAATGCAGAAAAATATAAAAAAAAGTTAGTGTACGCAAAAATAAAGGTGAAATTAGTTAGTACATGTAAGATAATTAGTACAGATAAAAATGCCATTCAAAGATGAATATAACACCTACCCAGTCATGATATCTGCCCAAGCATGCTTTTATTAGATAGTAATCCTACCCAAACATGCTTTCTACCCACAAAGATATATTTACAAGAAATTAATCCTAATCGTATGGTATCTAGTTCGAATGCTTTGAACAGAAAGTAAAGCAGAAAAGAAATTAGCCTAGGGTTTGGAATGAAGTTTTGGGGTAGGCTCTAATTCTCCATAGTCTCCTGGTTTAGGTTCTAGAAAAGGTACTCGAGTTCTCCTTGCCGGAGCCCCCTTGGCTTGCCAGACCCTTAGTCCTAAGCCCATTACAAGCTTGTGTGGACTAAGTTAAACTCGAGAGGATACATTCCCTTATGCCCATACGGAGAATAAATTCACACGAAAGCATAAGGTATATGAATCCCGAAGGTTACTTGCTAGGCCCATACGGAGAATAAATTATCACGAAGACGTCGCTTTCACCCCCACTTAAAAGGGTTCGGAAGCTCGGGTATAGAGCCTTAGATGAAAAAGGTTAAAGATCTGAAATCATTGGAAAAAAAATCAGTACAACTATTTATTTGAAAAATAATCAAAGATAAATAATTGGAATCGAATAAATAAATTAAAATTAAAATTTATTATTTTCGCATAAAAAGACAACCGAAAATTAATTTTGACCTGACTCACTTACATGTCCCCAGCGGAGTCGCCAAGCTGTCGCAACCGCCTCTCGGGTGGGCCCGGAATTTGGCTTCGACTTGGAATAAAATATTGGAGTCACCACCGATCATTTCTTTTTCGTAAAAATTTTATTTGATCGGATACCATCTTATATGATATGTGTTTTACAAGAAATATGTCGGGTTCGGGAGACGGTTATAGTTAAGGAATGATTAGCACCCTTGAACTGCCCTTTCGGTACCATTTAATTTGTCGGTTGTCTTAATTGCGAAAATTGAAATTTAAATTAAAATTTAGAAATTCGATTCAAATTACTTACTTTTGATTGAATAAAATTATCCTGAAAAGATCATAAATAAAGTAAGAAAATAAAACAAACAAACACAAAGAGTTAGTATTAAAATCAAAATAAAAAAAATAGTAACTAAAAGGAATAAAAGAAAATTCAAATTAAAAATTAAATTGGAAATAATTAAAATTTATAGATTGAATTAATTTTAAGAACGAGCTGTAAAATAAAAACAGAAACTTAAGGGATTAAATAACAAAAGAAAAAGAAGTACAAAAATAGAACAAATAGAAAATTAAAGGATTAAAATAGTATTAATAGAAACTAGAAGGTTAAAATAAAATAACATAATTAAAGTGTTAAAATCAGAAAAAATATAAAAATAATTGTTCGGATGTATTTTCTCTGATCTTCCATCGTTCACCGTCCGATCGTTCTGAAATTTCAGTATGTTGTTCGTGTTGATCTCGCGCAACTTTTGACCGTTCAGAATATTGATCGGATATCTCGATCGCCGGCCAGAGGCAAAAAACTGTCCGAATTTGTTTTTTCCGATCTGCTACCGTCCACCGTCCGATCGTCTTGATTTTTCAGTATGTTGTTCGTGTTGATATCGTCCAACTTTTGACATTTCGAAATATTGATCACCGGCGAGAATTCTGACATAATTCAAGACCATTTTATTTATTTTTTATTTTTTTTCCTTCAATTTTCTTGTCTCTCTCTCACGTATGGCCTCCTCCCCCTTCTTCTATCACATATTACATATATATATATATATATATATATATATATATATATAACATAGGAAAATAATTAGTATAAGTGGAAGAATAAAACATAGAAGAAAACATGGAGTGGTGGAAAGATTGGTGAAGGCATGAAACATGGGATAGGTGAATTTAGTAGATTTTTAAGTTTAGTGCTTGGGTAATAATAATAATAAATTTTTTTTCGACCCAAACAAAAATGGGTGTCTACATGTCTCTCCTGATACTTCATTCCAATCACAAGCTCCTGCACCTCCTCATTTGCCCACCTCTTATTATGAATGTCAACAAATATGCTCCTTTGTCTCCCTCAATTGCCCGATTAATCCGTCTCCTGATCCAAAGGCTTTTATTGGGGCTGTAATTTGAATTTAGGGTTTGGTTTTATATTTGTGGTATGATTTTAATATTTAGGGTTTATTTTGAGGTTTAATTTTATTTTTCATTTTAATCTTTAAAAATATTAATAAAATATATAATATTATAATAAAAATAATTTAAAATTCAGTAATTAAATTAAATTTTTTTAGATTTTAATGACTAAAATAGGAGTGATAAATAGTTGAATGATGTAGTTTCCTCTTAATTTTTCATAATATTTCAATAATTTAATTTCTATATCTATTTTTGAATATTTTTAAATTTTAAATTAAAAATAACTTTATTTAAAAAAATAAATGAACCATCAACCTTTCGAATTTCGAAAATAATCAATTTTCTTAAAAAAAATTGAGTGCTTCGAACCAATAAGCCTTTTTCATATTAGTTAATAAACTTTAAAGCTATTAATATTACAATATATCAATTTTATTACATTTGATAATTGAAAACAGATTGGGAACTCAGTTCTATAGTGCTGTGGAGTCTCGACTGTGCGCTGCTCCTCTCATATATTTTTGCAAATCAACATTGAATCTCTAGGTCAGTGGAACTTCCTTTTTTTCATCTTTTCCCGTTAACAAAGGTGCGAAAGAGAACCGACTCCAAATACAATCGGTTAATTTCTTCTGTTTTCGCTTCTTAGTGTAGACGATTACATACACAACTAGATCTGCATCTTCAAACTATACCAAGCAAAAATTTTAGGAAACTTCATATGGCGTCGCGTTTGCAAATTGGGGGTGATGCCTCAGTACTGCTCCGAGTCACTCACTCCAACCTCAAAAGCTTCGCCGCCGACATTCGCTTTTCCCTTCAGGTTCTGATTTCCATCAATTTATTGTACTCTAATGTATTCCTCAGCTTTCTTTTCTTTTCCTTTTTTATAAATAAATTAAAAAGAAATTAATTTGTTATAAAGATGAGCGTGGAAGCAGTGAAAGAGAAGCTATGGAAGAAATGTGGGACTTCAGTAAATTCAATGCGGTTAGAACTGTATGATGATTGTAAAAACAAACTTTTTGATTTGAGTGATGATTCAAGACCTCTTGGTTTCTATTCTCCTCTAGATAGGTTAGTTTTTCCCAATTCCCCTTTTTATTTGTATTGTTAGTTCTAAATTTATCGATATTTATTCTAGAACATATACATTATTTTATTTTGATTCCTTCCTTTTCGCTGTAAAAGGTTCCAAATACACATTATAGATCTTGATCCTTCGTCGGTAACTTCGGGAGGGTGGCTTGAAGATACGTCATTAGTAGAAAAGTATACGATTTCTGAAGATGAATACAGTAAACGTTCTGGTAAGTCAGTTACCTGCAAAAACTGATTCTGCAATGTTATCGACTTGAAATTGTTTTCCTCTACTTTTGTTTCCATTTAATTTAGCATTTATCTATTTGTAGTGGTTTGAGCTTTTTTTTCTGTTTCAGGTACATTTAGGAAATTCAAGGAACAGATGGCATCTCAAAATCCATCTGCATTTAGGAATAAAGTAAGTGTCTTATTTGATATATACGTGTGTTTGTGTTTGTATGGGGAGAGAATCAGGTTCTGGGTATATATTTGGGCTCTTGATCATCCTTTGAAGACTGTTTTCCCGAGGATATATGCTCTTTCATTGAATCAGTTTGGGACAATTAAGGAATTTGGTGAGTTCAATTCATCGGGGTGGTCTTGGTATGTCCAGTTGAGAAGAAACCTATGTGATTGGGAGTTAGAACAGTTTTCTAATTTTCTAATCATCATTCATAATTTCAGCCTATTCCAAGAGTCAAGAGATGGTCTGCTTTGGAGAGGGAATGGGGAAGGCATTTTTACTGTTAATTCTTGTATGAAAACTTGTTTTGTTGAATCGGTAAAAGATAGTTTCTGGGAGAAATGTATTTGGAAGGGGTTGGTGCCTCCTAAAATAGAAACTTTTATGTGGCAAGTTGCCCATCAGAAATTGGCAGTTAAGTTTGAGCTTCAAAAAAGAGGGGTTTCGGGGATTGTTGATGTTTCTTGTCCTTTGTGTAAAAGAGAGATTGAATCTATTCCTCATCTATTTTTCTCTTGCAAGGTGGCATGGTCCCTATGGAATAAGTTTTTGAATTTTTGGAATATTAGTTCGGTCCTTCATGGAAATGCACAAGGATTTTTACTTGCTTGGAATGACATGATGTTTTCTTCTTCTATTTGGTCCTTAATTCCGGGGTAGTGCTTTAGACCATTTGGAAATTTAGGAATGACGTGGTGCTTGAAGGAAGGTCTTTGGATCACATTGAGTTATTTTTCATGGCTAGGCTAAGGCTTGCTTCTTGGTTCTTAGCTAAGTTCAACGGGGTTAATATTACTAAAGACTCCCTGATAAGTGATCCATCTATTGCAGATTTCTGTTCTTCTTCCAGAAATTTGGCTACTAAAATTGTGTCCTGGATTCCTCCTCCAAAGGGTTTTCTAAAACTGAATGTAGATGCAGCAGTTTGCAATGATTGGCGAATGATCGGTGTGGATGGTTTACTAAGAGATGAGGCTGGTAAGATTATGGGTTCTTTTAAAGAATCTGCAGATCCAAGCCCTCCAACTTTGCTGGAGCTTGTTGCCATCAAGAAGGGTGTACTTATCTTTGAGCATATTCTTCAGAGGTTTAAGAATCGGTGGATTGTTGAATCTGATAGTAAACTTGTTGTGGATTGGGTTAAGAATTTAGATAGTTGTCCTGGTGTTTTCCTTCATCTAGTCAAAGATATTGTTGCCATGATAAGAGTTTTGGAAGGAGCTATCAGATGGGTTGACAGAACGGCAAACATAGAAGCTGATAGCTTAGCTAAGGCTGGTATTGGGTAGTTATTGTTTGTTGGGTTGGGATATTGTTTAATTGAGTGAAAGATGTGTTCTTTGGTGTGTTTCGGGTTGTTTTTGTAAGGGGCTTCTTTGTTTTAAACATTATGTAATCTTTTACTTATTAATGAATTATGAGGCACTTTTTTGCTCCTTCCGCTGATTAAGGAACACCAATTGGTGTTCCGTTAATCATGAAGGGGGTTTTTAACGAGGCCTTAACTTCCTATAAAAAAAACAATATCATCTAATCTTATATGCAAGTAGGCACTAGCAAGGTTTTTTGCTGCTTATTACGAAGTGCAATCTTGTATTTATTGCTTCTATTTCTGTCTTCGTCATGCTTGATGAACTCATTTACAGATGTCAGACAACTACATGGAAGACCTCTGTGCAAATATCAAGGTTGGTGTGAATTATCAATTTTCACTTTTCATCTTGTTGGATTCTCATATTGCCCATTTTCAGTATGTGCTTTTTTTATGAAGAGAAGGGAACAAGGTAATACATTTATCATTTATTGATTTATTCCCTTTGGACATTGATAGTCCCAGAAGGAATTTTTCTGTATCTGCTCACTTGAGTCTTGACAATGGTTTCATACTGACGAGAAAAATTAAATTAAAAAAAAAGTCGGTAGTAGCTAAAATTTTCTGGTTTCATCATCTTTACAGAACAGATATTTGTCAGTTTCATTTGTGCTTCTATTTTTTTCTTTTTGAAGTGCCAAGTAATGATGACTAAAACCTGTAGTTTTTGTTTCTAGATGTTTAAGGGAAGCTAATGAGGGTCTTAAACTGATTGATAGGGTCCATTATTAAATATTACCATGACAAATAAATATCAGTTAATTCAGTGTTTTATGCTTTATAATGCTTGCCTAAGACTGAATGTAGTGTTGTTATATCACTTCTAGAATATGTTTCACATACTATTTTTCTGGAGTTAAAGACATCCTTGGTATTTTTCCTCTGTTTCTCAATATAGTGAATATCTCCTTGGCTGTTTTGCATCTTGCTTCAACTTATGTATCATAGATTTTCGCCAAGAATATCCTCGTTGTTTCAAATCAGGTAGGAGACAGGTGTGAAGTTGACCCAGGGGAGAAAAGAGGAGTTGTCAAATACGTGGGTCGAGCAGAAGCATTAGGACCAGGATTTTGGATTGGAATTCAATATGATGAACCACTAGGAAAACATGATGGCACGTATGTAAACTTTGTATCTTTATTTTCCCTGATGTTGTCACTATATATATATATATATATATGTGATAGAAACTCCTTTAAGGATAGATTTTTTTTGTTGTCAATTATGTCTTTTTAAAAGAGTGGTATCTAATTTATTCAAGTTGAAGGTTATTTCTGTTCCTTTTTCTTAATGCAGATGCATTAAATTGGTTATCCTTGTCAGATGCATATTAAATATTCTATCTTATTTGGAGGCATTTTTATCTAAATGAAAGGAAATGATTTTATTGAGTTTAGTGGTGGACAATCAATGATAGGAAATGGGAAAATTTTGGATTGAGTTAATACTTTTTTGTCGTGGTTACATAACATAGTATAAAGGATCTATATTCAGTACGTCATTCTCAAGATTGTTATTGCTTGGTGTAGCACTCCTTGTTTACCTCAACATTATGACTTATAGCCTCATGTCATGTTGATATGCATGTTGTCAGCTGCCTGTTATTTTTTGTTCATGCTTGAACCAGATATCGTGGTATTAATTCTGTTTGTCATATGACTTACAGCCTTATTTTTTGGATGCTTAATGCTTGAACCGCATTGAGTTAATACTTTTTTGTTCGTACTTTTTAGTGCTTTATTTGTTACAAAATCTGTTTGTCATATTGCAGGGTGAAAGGAACTCGGTATTTTCAATGCCCTCCACTTTGTGGTGCAATGGTTAGGCCTGACAAAGTAAAGGTTTGTATGCAAATATGATAAGTGGTTTAAGCATTCTGGGGTTTCTTTGTGGCATTTTCAAGTTCAAATAGTTTTAGGTTGATAGTCCTTTTATGGAGCATTCCACTCCAATGAATTAATAAATTACAAGAGCTCTCCTTTAAAGCTCAACCCTAGACAAGCTTCGTACTCACTGGCATCTTACTTTTTCCTTGTTCTACTTGTGGACCTTTATTCGAAGAGCTTCTAATACATATGCATCCATGATGGAGTTGTCCAGACTTTAAGAAAGAGTGTTCACTACACTTTTTCATTGTCCATAGTTACTTACCTTATAACATGGTTTGTTTTATCCCGTGTTTTCTTCTAATTATTATTTGTAGCATAATTAAAATAGAAAAGGAAATTTATTGTTGACTGCTAATTGATTTATGGTATTGGATAGGATATAGGAAGGGATAAGAATTTTAAAAGATGGGATAAATGTTGAAGACATTAGTACTTTGCAGATTTGGATATAAGTCCTACCCTAGTGATGCTGTGCCTTTTTTGCCAATCTATGAAGTGACTAACGATAAGGGAAAATTAGTGAGTTTCATTCATTTGTGTTCAAAAGATTTGTGCAAGACTTCTCTGTTAAATTATCTACTGCTGATGGACTCTCAGTTTTTGTCTAATTTTTCTTATTCATTATATAAAAGATTTTGCATATATGTTTAGTAGGCAGCTTAATCGATTTTCGCATCTCAAGTCCAAGAGTTGTATTCTGTCAGTAAAACATTTGGGGTCTCCTGTCCTTTACCTGTGTTTCGGCTTCTATTGATTTGAAACTTAGAATGGCACTTCCATTTTCAGGTTGGTGACTATCCTGAACGAGATCCCTTTGAGGAGGATGAGATATAATATGGTTGTGAAAGGGTACTGCTAAATTTCTGTTTCCAAGCAGTTTCAATAAACATTACAGATTGACAATGATACATTTGTATTTGATGGTATTGTAACATATATGGTATGGGAATGACGAGTGAGACTGTTTGAAAGATGATAAACTTTAAGCATGAAAAGCTGGTATTCTTCTTTTTGAGCTTGCTTCCTGACTTTTGTTGCAGGAAAAGAACAGAAAAGATCCCAGAACAGGGTACAGAGATGATACTTGAGCAGAACTGGCCTATACTCTTCTTGTTCCATTTTCACCATGAGCTTGAACATTAGAAACTATTCCCTGTGTGATTGCTTAAAAGTATAGATTGATTGAGTTCTGTTGAAGGAATATTGCAAACTATGTTTTCCTTCAACGATCCACACTTTTATGATGGTCAAAACCAGGTATGCAAATAAAGCTTGCTTGATATTGGGAATATAATTTTGAATCTAAAGTTCAAAAGATTTTGTACTCACCTTGTGGTAGTGGTAGCTAATGCTTTCAAACACACTAGATTCATAATTGAGCCACAACAAGACCGGTTGTCATCTAGGGACATTGATGGCAATCTTGGTTGGGGAAGATTTTATAGCCTTGAAAATATGGGATTGAATTCCAGCTCTTTGCAAAGCATATTCATTTAAGTAGATTACTTTGCAAAGCATTTCATTTCATCCTATTATTATTCACTTAGATCACTTTATTGATATGTTCATATCAAAACCAATCATTTAGTTATCATTACACTTCATGGTTCATACTTCACAAATAATCATGGGTTACCTCGAATCAAAATTCTCAAATTTACTAAGATCGTTATAAACAAAACTTGAATTCATCACCTTTTCATTGAAACCAATCTTCTAGCTTCCCTTAAATATTATCTTATTTGTTTGAAGAACTAATGAATAGATGAAAAGTCTTGTTTCATTTGTTGAGTTAATTAAAAATCCTCCAACACTTTCTCTCTTAAATCCTTTAATTTCGGTGTTGATGAAGAAGGAAGAAGAAAAATGAAAAAATGATGGTATCCCCATTTTCTTCATTTCGGTTGGTAACTTAGGAGAGAAATGGTGGATTATGATTCATTTACTTATATCCATTTAGCATGGAGCCTCCAGAATCCCAGATTGATATGCAAATGTTGAGTGATCATCTTCCACTATCCCCCTTCTAGGAAAATTGCCCTTTAAGGACCCTTTCTTTTTCCCTCATCCAAATTTTTTTAAAAAAAATTACACATAATTATTTAATTCTTTGTTTTAAGCTTTAAATTGAATTGATTTGATGTAGGAGTTGATTCAATAAATTAAATTAATTAATATATAATTGTATCTCAAGATTTTATTATTTTTTAAAGGAAGATTTTATTAAATTTAACGTCCGTCAATTAAATTTCGACATAAAAATTTAAAGATACTAATATTACATATTTTTCCATAAATATATGTTTTTTATGTATTATACTTTTTTTTATCAGGAAGAATATTTAGTATTTTTTATATATTTTATTTTTTGTAAATATAATCAAATTACTAACTTCACATATTTATTAATATTTATATTAAAATACTTGTTCATGTTTATATTAAATTATATATTTAATTTTCATATAGTACAAATTAAATAATAAACGAATATATATTATAAATTTTAAAAATAAGCTAGACTGGATCAAGATTAGACCTTGACTACTAAAACTCGAGCTAAACTCGTATTTTAAACAAATTTATTTATTTTTTTAAATATAAACTTATCTTTTTAGACCTAATTATTTTCATCAAACCCATTTAAGTATGGTGGGAACTTTGAGGCTTAAAAGTTGTATTCTTTTGATGCCCTTTATGGATGTCTTATAGGCGAGAGGCATAGGGCTAAAATCATTATGTAAATAAATATAGAATAATATGGATTTCATAACGTATTCAAAAGAAATGAGATCTTTCATGATTAGCAAAACAGTTGGGATGTTTAGTGGGAACTTCAACCATTAATATATATGTGTGTGTGTTTATAAAGATTGTTTAGATGTAATGGATGCAAGCTATAAATCCTTTTTTTTATGTTTATTTTTAGGAAAGCACTGAAGAAGAAAGATTTGAAGAGAGCTAAAATTGGAAAGTTATAATTGGTTATGATGTTTCCTAGCTACTTGAAACATCATCGCTTTTAGCTTTTCTTTTTTACTTTTAAATGATGCTTGATGTCCTTTTATAAATGGATAATTTTATTTAAATATATATATATATATATATATTAATTATTGATATTCTATTTATTGATTGATTAATTTGAATAAAAAACTACAAAAGTCTATTTATAAAAATGACTCGCGAAAATCTTACGTTTTACTATTTTTTTGATATTATAGTTCATGGGGGGAGAAAATGGTCAAAAAAAATTTATGTTGCTCTTGGAATTAAGTGAAATAAGATAACAAGGCATGAGAACATTGGGATTTTATTAGTACCAAATGCTATTGCAATAAAGTGATTAATTTATGGTCTCTTTTCCCCCTTATTTCCCAATGAAGGATAGACAAGTAAATAGAACTTTTTCATTGCAAAAATGAATCATCCATTTAGGGAAACATACAATAATACTGAGAAGCTGGTCTCCACCATTTTCAATTTCCATACTTTAATTGTTCATATTTTGCTTGACACATAAAAGTTTAGGTAGATTTTATGTGAAAGGAATCTACTTGACTACTTCTGTATAACTCATATATTATCCTTATGAAATTGTTTAAAAATTCTTTTCTTTTATTCAGAATTAGAATGTCTTTTATGTTGAATCCATTTGAGTGACATCAGTGCTAAAAGTAAGTGTTGTTCTTTTTAGAAGATTCAGGTTTGAACAATTGTATCTATAGTGTGTACATGTCAATGGTTAAAAAAGATTCTGAACAGATTCTATCTTCTAATCACTATAAACTAATAAATAATATCTTTTATATTCATTTTGTTATTTAAAATACGTATCTTTCAAAAATTATGATGTCTTTTTTTTAAAAAAAAAATACTATCTCAAAAGTTTAAATTTTAATGCATATATACCATTTAATATCAACTTTAACATAAATAAAGCTATGGGGACATTTACATGTACTTTTTTTTTCCTTTTCATACTAATGCAAATGAAAAACGTACATGCATGCAAAATTTTGAAGGGGATTCGACATCCTTATGAGATTCGACTATTTCAATTCTGAACATGTGTTTTTAAGATTATGTTACTACAATGAATAGAAGAAGCTCTTGGAACATACAAAGATTAATATTAATTTAGAGTTCTTAACTTAAAATTAAAACACGTTAAAATTAGTATATTTGTTAAATAAATATTCTAAAAACCCTATTCTCTTTTTCTTCTTTTCTCGTCGCTTGCCCTTCTTTCTTCTTCACTTGCTAGGCAGTAGGACTAATCTTAGTGTTGGTTGTCGATCACATGTATTACTTAATTTTCTTATATTTTTATATTGTATCTTTATTTATTTATTTATTGTTTTTATTTTTTAATAACACTGTCTTTATGACACGTTTTTTTTACCTCTATGTACGCTTTCATCTGTCTTTTGGCATGCTTTTATTTACTTTATCGGTTGTTTGGTCATTTTTTTGTTTATTTTTTCAGGGTTAGATTTGACGTCGCCACGACTGATCAAGATGTCACTTCTTTATTATTCCGTTAATCTCCCATGCTTTGGACTCTCAGATTGGACTTAGATACACTGTTTGCATTCATAGATAGTTTTCTTATGACGCTCGATTCTGATTTACGATTGACGGTGGTTTTTCAATAGATTAATCCCATGTTGTGGTTCGTTTGCGGATGCAATCAGATTTGTTTGTATCTATCTTTTATTCGAGTTTTTTGGATGGATTTTAATTTTTTTTTGTATGATCCTTCTATGATCTCAAGTGGCTAGTTATTTTGTGTTATTAGTTATAGGAAAATATTATGATCTTGTGTTTAGTTTATGAACTTCACTGTAACTTTAAATTTTTTTTCCTTTTAATAAAACTAGCAGCTCTATTTGCATCAAAAATATATTATCAAATTCATATAACATCATATATGTTATATATTTTGTTTAAATAGTCTGATGTGGTTATAATATAATATTTGTTTATAATCTTTCTTAGTCATTATCAATTCACACATATCCTGCAGACACAACTGCTTAAATCTAGGATTTCTAGGAATAACAACACTCTCTTTAACCACTGAAACCGCTTGATTAGTTCATATGTTATACTTTTAGGGATTGTTTATTAAAATTTAGACATTGGTCCATTGCCTTCGGATATTATTTGATCAACTTTGGACTTTGACCTTTTGTTTTATTGACTTTATAATAATTTCTAAGCACACTTTCATTTGAATCAATCTCAGACTCTTGAAAATTCATTACTTAACACCGATTTTCGGTTTGGTTAGCGACTATAAAGAGCCTAACAACACAATTATTTGTTAAAACAAACAAACTTGTTTCATAACCAAGCATCATTAAAGATATTAAATTAAAGTCAGAATGTCACAACGGAATATAAAGGATAAATGTTGGCAATAATGTTTAGGACAATCAGATACCATAAATTCATAATAATAAACTATGATGATATGCAGCTGGATTTACGACAATTAGAATATATGCATCTGCACATTTTTGCAAATAGAGAATAATTTTCCCATTAAATTTATTGAGTCGCTTCAATGGTTAAAAAAAGTGTTATTCTCTCTTGATGTTCTAGATTCAAACATGTGTACATTGTCAATAATTAAGAAAGATCATAAATATATACTACATTATAATCACCCATAATAATTTTCCCATTAAATTTATTGAGTCGCTTCAATGGTTTAAAAAAGTGTTATTCTCTCCTGATGTTCTAGATTCAAACATGTGTACATTGTCAATAATTAAGAAATATCATAAACATATACTACATTATAATCACCCATAATAATTTTTCCATTTATGAGCGAAAATGCATCTACAAGAATAAATATATTTATATATGGAGAAATTGAAGGTTGAGACAAGAGAAATAGTATTAAGAAATGAAGGGTTTAGCTGTAAAATTTTGGGAGGCCAGAAATGACAAGGGGGGCAAAAAGGAGGATTACAAGGAGGGAATCCAGATTTAGATAATGCCAATAATATTATTAAGCTGTCCTGTGTGTTCACACTCAATTGTTGCATTCATACAAGACAATCAACCAATCAATTTTGTCCATTGCTTACATAAATAATTAGACAACTACCTATATAGCCAATTAAGCTTCTCCAAAAACAAAACCCCGTTGAAATGAAGAAAAGAAAGAAAGACAGCTCATTTCTTTCAATATAAAAATGTGATGGTATTCCATGTAGCCTAATAAAGCCCAAGAAAACCCCCTACCACCAAAACCCTTCCATATTTTATAACATAAATTTATTGTATTTAGTCATCTAATCATTCATATGATTATATTTTAATCATTTAATTATTTATTAAAAAAATTAATGATAATATAATATTAACTCATGATGACATACTAACATTATAGTTTATTTTTTTAACAATTAACATTACAGTTTATTTTTTAACAATGAATAATCAAAACATAATAAGAATATCCAAAACAAACGGCAAGAATAGTTTACTGACTAGATATATAGTTTATCCTATCTTATATCAAGTTAATAATAATTTCATCGTTTATGGGTTTGTATATGTATATACATACAGACATACATGCAAGCATAGAATTGAAAGAGGTGGGTGTGGGGGGGACAAGAAAAAGAAAAGGGTAACAGTGAAAATAGGGCAAGGTATTTTTGATACTATGAAGGAATACAGAGGAGTTGACAGATTGACCTGCGTTTCTCCCTCCACAACACCACAGAGCAAATCTCTGATTCTCCTTGTCTCATCCTAATCCATGAGAGAAAAATAAAATAAATCCCCATGCCATCTCCATGAAAATGCACTTTCATATCCATCAGAGAAAAAAATACTAGTGATTGAAATCAAAGGACTGACAAATATAATAATCCCTCATGAATGAGTTTTCATGAACTATTTTGCCTTTCATCATCCATTTGTTTTTTTATATATATAATATATGTAGAGATAGAAAGAGAGAGAGAAAGTGTTGGAGCTAGAAGTCATGAGAGTGATGGTACATTGATGGGTCATGTCGGTTCATGGCTTCTCTTTGACTGTTGTGGCTGCTATCATCGTCACCCTCCATTCTCGATCCCATTCGTGTTGAACCTGTAGCACCCAGATTCAGATAAACCATCCTCGAATCCAAATTCAGGTTTCCACTGCTGCTGCTGTTGTGTTCATCGTTCATGGGTAGGTAAATCGCAGTTGAAGTTGGTGAGTTTCCGCTCCCTTCTTCACGCGATATAACCATGGCTGCTGACTGAACGAGCTCCAGACATAGCCTAAGCTTATTCGGTTCAATGTGAGTTAGCCCTGGGACCGCACCTTTGAACAAGAAATCCGAAGTTAAAGTTCGAAGGATGTCTAAAGGAGTCACCCCATCCACGGTTCTTACGTTAGGATCCGCGTGGTGGTCTAGAAGCACCGCAACCATATCCGGTGATACCATTTCCGCCGCAATGTGAAGTGGGGTTTTGCCTGCAGGTCCGGCCGGGTGGTTAACGTCGGCTGCACCGAGCTCTAACAAGGTCTTGACTACTTCCCGGCTGCAATTCTCGACAGCATAGTGTAAAGCCAGTGCTTCATTAAGATTCAGACCTTCTCCCATTACCATAAGCTTGACTAGTTCCACATCCGACGAGTCCAATGCCCTTCTCATCCTTCCAATCTTCTGGTCCTCTAGATCAGCCACTGCGGACAGCTCATGGTGGTGGTGGTGATGATGATGAGGGATCAACGACCGTCTCGCTAGCGATGACTTGAGACGCAGCTCTTCAATTTTGGCCACCACGTCGATAGGCAGATGCTTGGCGAGAACTTCTGGTGGTAAGCCTGATTTAGCCACTAGGTGGGAACAAGTAGTCCAAAGCTGGTGCATGTCTTGCTTTCTCGAAGCTATTAATACTTTCATAACATCTTCAATGGATGCCTTCTCCACCATACTGGCCAATTGTTTCTGCAAAATAAAGAGAACAAAGGCGTCAGCTTTGGTAAATGGAAATGATAAAGATGCTTTGGTCGAAGATAGAAAACAACGGGTGGTTTATGCAAAAAACCATATATAGTTAATGGGTTTTTTTTATTTTTCTTTTTGAAAAAAAATTAACTGGACTTTATTCTCATATATATGTAATAGGGGTAAGGGAGGTAAGAATGGGGAAAGATTGTGTGTGTTTACATATGGAAAATTAAACCCAAATGGGGAAAGTGAATGTTTGGGAAAGATTGTGTGTGCTTACAGTGGAAGTCATTACAAGAGATGATGAAGATCTAAATTTAGAAACCCTTTGGTGTGTAACATTTTACTGGAAGAAGCCCAATTCAAGTAAAACAGAAAAATAAGGTTGTACATAAAATCAAGATAAACCCTTTTTATCATTTTGGGCTATTGAATACGAATACCATTTTTTCTTCTCAAAAGTAAATAGTGAATCTTTCCAACATCAACAGTAGTCTTTAAGAATGAGGAGAAGAAGTCAAGATGATGGATGAAGAAACACAGTAAAGCAATTAATGGTTGAATCAGGTGCTGTAGCTGAAAATTTCTGGAAAAAATACTTAGATTTTGTGTAGCAGAAAGGGAAAGTGCCTAAATGATCCAATCCAACTACCTTTCCATGGAAGGAAATTTCTAGAACCAGTTAAAAGAAAAGAAACCAAGTTTTATGACTTATGATGAAGTTCATGTCATATTAATAAAAGGGGGAAAAAGATTAAATTACACTTCCCAAAAACCAGGCCTAGTTTTTGTTTTGAGTACACAAAAACACAAAACACAGAGTAACAAGACTCCACAGACACAAGAATCAAGAACCAGACAGCAGACAACAGCAGACACAGAGAAAGAGAAAGAAGAAAAAAAGAGAAGTTCATGGGCTCTGATGATGATGATTTGATGACGAACAAAGGGAAGGGGAAGGGGAAGGGGAAAGTGAAACCTGAGTAAGCAATGCAAGCTGTTCAACACCAAAGTATCTAGCGGCGGCGAGAGTGTCGAGAGCGAGATCAACGGCGGAGGTACAATTTGTATGCCAACACGCTCTCTCACTACAATTAGGCCTCGGCTCATGCTTTTGAGGCACAATAGAGACTTGACCACTGTACAGGAACTGTAACAGCAGCAAGAACACTTCATACCCCACCGAGTTCACCGGTATAACACCGGGACGAGACCCCGCTGACGACGCCGGTGAGCCTCCCGAACCCATCCTCGAACCAACCGGGTCTAACCCAGATGGAGGATCGGGTCCACAGAAGAATTTCCTAAAGAAGAGACTCCGTGCAGCTAAAATACACCTGTGGGCATGAACTAAACGACCCTCCACACTGAAAGTCACATCGGAGAAAGCTTGACCATTAATAAGTAGATTAAGGTAGTCGAGAGAGAGAGTTCTTAAAGACTCTTCAAAGCTACTCATTTCTAGGGTTGTTCGCCTCGAGAAAGAAGATCAAAATCTTTATTTGTTTTTGATCAATCAAGAAGAAGAAGAGATGATGTTTCATTTGAAATGGAGGGTACTGTTATTGGTTTTTTGCATATATATATATTTAGAGAGAGAGACAAGTTTAGAAAGAGAGAGCAACATGGGTGGCTGTTCCGGGCGGCCGAGCTATTTAAAATGCACAACTAAAATTAATTTTAATTTCTAAACTATTTCTTATTCTTACATATAGGAATAGGCTTACATATATATATATAAAGGGTGGGGTTTGACGCTGGATAGATAATGATGAATTCAAATTTTTGCTACATTTATCTATCATCATTAAGCCTAATAAACTCAACAGTTATGTTCCAAATCTCTTAATTTTAAAGAGTAATTAAATGTTCTAATTATGGGTCTAGTAGAATGAGGTAAATAAATTCTTTAAATAAGGTTGGAGTTTGAATATTGATATTTGCGAATTAAATAAATTGGGTTTGGAAGATCAATTTCTCCTATGTAATACTCAATCTAAATTAATCGATTAATAGATCAGATATCGATGATTATAAAAAAAATTAAATGTTTATTCTAAATAGGTCAATCTTTGTTCTTTAATCATTCTTATCCGTTATAGGTTTTGATATTCTGCTTCATTATCATTTACTATTACTTTCAAACCTGTCTCTTATTGTCTCCTTTTTTTTAACTTAACCCTATGCAACCAGCAGTAAATTTGTAAAAATACGATATGGTTCAAATTATTTGCAAGTATACGAGATCATTGTAAAATAATTAATTGTAATAAAATAATTTTATCCAAAAATATATTTTGAAGATCAAACCAATGAGAGAGAAGAGAATTAATTCTAAATACTACATGATTCAACTAATTAACTAGAATAATTAAGGGTTATACTTCTAAAAATTGATTTATGAAAATTTTCAGTTTTCCGTCCGTTAAGATTTTCGGACATACTTTTTCACTGACCACAGATTTAAAGAAATATAATCTCCGAGTTCAAGAGTGTTTTGACTTTCAAATCAATTATAAGGTAAAATATATGACATCCACATATAATCTATCAAAACAAAATGTAAGGTCCAACAATCAAATTTATTTTGTTTGTTGACCTACAAATAATTATAATGATGTTATGCCTGACACCACTAATTATAAGTACTATAAATACCCATAAACTATAACTGAGAAGGGGATTATAGCGGGGATTTGACATAACTGACACCCCCTTTTCTTTAATATTTTCTTTCTGACACCGTTTGATCAATATTTCCCGAAGTAGCACCCTTTCAGCTGAGTTGGCAAAGGCGTGTCCCCGGGGACGCGCTTTACCCGTATTTTCGCTGAGTTGGATGCCACGTGTGGAAGGCACGTCCCCGGGGACGCGCCTTTCGCCAGCTCGACTGCCACGTATTTTGTTTAATAATAAATAGTTTATTTTTATTATTATTATAAATTAATAATATATTATGTAAAATGTTTCGATTATAATGTAAGAATTATCAAATGTATTTAGTTAATGTGTGTTAAAGGTGGAGTGAATTATCTACATTAATATGATATAACAATATATGAAAACCAGTTTTGACTTTATTGTAGTTATAGGAAAAATGTATGAAATTATAATATTACACATATGGTTATATTATTATTTTTTATTTTGATTATCGATCAATTAATTTTATCAGTTAATTATTTAAATGTTATCAATCTAGTCATCTCATATCAATATTTAACGAAAATATTGATGCATAAGTTAATAAATTAGTATAATTACATATTTAATCTTCAAGACTTACATATTTTATAAAATTAGTCTTATTAAAAATTTAATTTAATAAATTTAATCCTCCAATCAGAACATGAAATGTGTCATTGTATACATAAATTTTTTAATAACTTTTAATTTGTTTAATTTAATATTTTTCTTTGCTTAGAAGGTGGAATTATTATTATATTTTAAAAAAATTATAACTAATAATATTAATTATTATATTAAATAAATATATTAAATATATTTGATATTAATGTAGATAATTCACTCCACCTTTAACACACATTAACAAAATACATTTTATAATTCTTACATTATAATCGAAACATTTTACATAATATATTATTAATTTATAATAATAATAATAAAAATAAAATATTTATTATTAAACAAAATACGTGGCAGTCGAGCTGGCGAAAGGCGCGTCCCTGGGGATGCGCCTTCTACACGTGGCATCCAACTCAGCGAAAACACGGGTAAAGCGCGTCCCCGGGGACGCGCCTTTGCCAACTTAGCAGAAAGGGTGCTATTTCGGGAAATATTGATCAAACGGTGTCAGAAAGGAAATATTAAAAAAAATTAGTGTCAATTATGTCAAATAACCGATTATAGCCTCTATCTCCGTAAGCAATCTCCTTCCTCTTCTCATGACCATCTTTTGTAATTAAATATTGACCAACGATCAATTTTTTTACTAATTATGATTCTCGATCTAAACTAAAAGAAGTGAACTGCCAACTACCGATAAAATAAATGTATTCTTATCAACCCTCTATTAAATCTGGCAACTAATTACTTAACTATAAACAAGAGACGACACTTTCTACTAATTAACTAAAAGCATAAAATAAATCATAGAGTATTAGTCAAGAATATATAGCGATGCATTGGTTAAGAAATCTCATGTGAATGACATTTAATAACCTAAATCAAGGTTTAATCGCATAGTTTGCCATCACCTCACAAGCATGCCACGAACATCACTGTCCTAGATCCCCCATTAGTCCCTACCGTTGGTGTATATCATAGTTAGGTTTGGGTTATTATTCAAATAGATCTTTTAACTCTCTTATCATCCCTAAAATTTTTACTAATCTGACATCACTTAACAATAAAAACAAATTGAATAATTAATCTCCTAATTAAACTAAACCAACTATTAACAAACATTCATTACTAGATCATTAACTTCAAATTTTCAACCACTTGAAAAAAAATTAATTTTATATAAAAATTCAAATTAATATAACCAATCATGCAAAACAAAAAATCAACAATAAAGTGACCTAATGATTGACATTTTACTATGGAGTTTAAGCCCCCAAACCAGTTTGGCCAAATTAGTGTCAATCCTGATAAGCACATAATTTCCAACTCCATTCGTTTCAATTTTTTCCGCATAAACCATTTCATTGGTCGTATCAATTTCATCATTTCAATAATGGTTTCTAGGCAAAAGGTAACTTTTGCCCTTATAGTAGTTTCAATTTATCATTTTTGACCCTATTATATTTTTGCAACAATTTAGTTCTTGAAGTTGCTCAATTGTATCATTCTATACCCTACCCTTCACTTAAAACCTTAAATTGAGGGTTTTAAGCTAAAGATTAAAGTTTAAGATTTAGAGTTTATGGGGTTATAGTTTAGGGTTATCAATTCAAAGTTTTAAGTTAGGGGTAGGTTATAGAATGTTGTAATTAAACAACTATGATGGTTAAATTGATGCGAAAATATAATAGGGTCAAAAATGATAAATTGGGTCTACTACAGGGACAAAAATGATAAATTGGGTCTACTACATGGACAAAAATGACCCTTAATCCTTGTTTCTAATAAATATGATAGATTTTTCATGAAGCTCTAAAGTTGCTGAAGATGATTCTTACATCTTTTGATCCTAAATCATTCAAAATAACCACAAAGTTTACTCTTTTGAATGCAAGTGTCTCTTTTTTATGAATGGATAAATTACACTCATAATCTATTGACTTTTATTCCTAGCCCCAAAATCTTCTCTTCGTTATATTGTTAATAGGATTCAATTTTCACTCGATTAGATCCATACTATATATGTCTAAAGAATCTAGTCATGCTCCCTAATGGGTAATTAATGTCTCAAGTTAATACTCATGCATTGACTCGAAAATTTGAGTCGTTACAACTCTTTTCTTCTTAAACAAAATTTCATCCGCAAAATTTACTTGAATTGAAGAGATATGGATATTATAATTACATGAATTCCTTTGACTTTTATGAAGTGTAACACTCTAAACCCGAGCTTAGTAGAAACATCAGTTGACATGAAACAAAAAACATCAATTGTATTGTCTAAAATTGTTGAACCCTGCAGAATGTAAAACATGACAGACTTTGTAACATCCTCAATACCGGGTTAGTGACCTAATTGTAAAGTTTCAGAATTTGATGACTAAAGTAGAAGAATGAAATAGTTCAATGATTATTTGAATATATATTGAAGGTTATTTAGTAATTATTAAAGGAAATTAAGGGTTAAATGGTCATTTGACCAGAAAGATTTTTATATTTCTTTTTAAGGTAATATAAACGTGGGAATTTGGAGAAACATCCAGAGTTCTCTTCTCCTTTCTTCTTCTTCATACGTGGGAGAGCAAGGCAAAGGTGAGAGTTTTATTAGTTGATTATTATTTGAATTTTAAGTTTGGTTTTGATTCTTTGGGTATTAAATAAGCTTAAGGAAAGCTTATATGTGATTTAAACAATAAGATAAAGGAATTATGAAGGAATTTGCAATATGAGTTTTAAGATGAAATTTTGATATGGTATGGTTGTTGAAGTTTTATGGATGAATTTGACTTGTCATCAATCTAATTAAGAAGTATGAAGTGTTAGAATTGGAATTAGAACACATTGAAAATTTGGTATGATTTTTGAATCTCATATGGAAGATAGGATTTTGAGGTTTAAGATGAAATAAATGAATATAGATTGGTTTAAGTATGTGTACTAGAGTTAAGAATGAAAAGGGGATGATATATGAAGTGTTTGAGTGGAAATGAAGTAATTTTCGGGTTGAAAATATGATTTCTGGGCAAGGGGAATCGGTACCCATTCAAGGGGAACCGATACCCCTTCAAACGAACAACATTTCCAGAATGTCATTAGGGAATCGATACCCCCTTAGTAGGGAACCGATTTCCCCTAAAGGAAAAATGTGCATATTGGTTTAATAAGTTCGTTTAAGTTGCTAGTATCCAATTACAAGGTGTAGGTATCTAATGATTGTCTTAAAATGTATAATTATGTAGATTCAGAGCCTAACCAAGTTCCGGAATCATTGACAAGTAGATCGATCAAGGGGAAAGATAAGAGATTGGAATTGACTAGTGAGGCCAGGTGAGTGCATATTCAATAGTATATGATGTGCGATGGAAATAAGACTTGCGATGAGTCTATTTCCTGAAGTGTTACACATGAATTCATGATTAAAGGCATGAGTTGAATATGCATGTATGTATGCTTGATTATATGAATTGATATGTTCTTTTATGTGCTCTAAGTGATATGACTTATAGGTATTTCTATTATAATGTTACATGATATGTTATGTATGTTAAATGGATTATGTGATGGTATAAGAAATGATATGTATGTGAAAACAAGTATATGTTATGAGATAAGATCTATGTGATTACATGCAACATATGATATTAGATATATGTTTACACATACATGTGGTATGTGACAGAAAAGAAGGAACATGTGATTATGAGATCAATGATTACACGTACATGTGATACGTGACTGAAAAGAAAAGATATGTTTATAAGAGAAAGCATATGAATAAGTAATGTGAACTGTTATAAATGATAATGCCCATGTTATATGATATGAGAGCTAGGGGTATAGTTGGCATGCCAAGGGTCGAGGGTTTACCTATGTTCTTCGGGACATATGAACTGTTTACCTATGTTCTTCGGGACATATGGACTGTTTACCTATGTCCTTCGGGACATATGGACTGATTACCTAGGTTCTTCGGAATCTATGGACTGGTCCTTCGGGACATTGATCGAGCTGTGGTGACAGCATATGTGTGCACAACCTCAATGTACTCACATACCTTAAGTTCTCACTAGTGTACATGGGCTAATAAAGTGATTAAACAAGCATACTGAATGTGATATGTATACGATGGGTTTATAAGTGGTTTGAAATGTGTTACGTGAACCATATGATGTTGTGTGTGTATAGTGTTTGATTGAAAAGGTTAACAATAAAAGTATGTGATTACATGATAAACTGTTAATGATGAATTATGTGTATGTATGTATTCACTGTAATTAATCTTATATGATTTTATATGATACGAAGAATGCATGGAATTGGTATAACATGATAGAACAGAACATGCATGTATTGATATATGTTATGAAGTGCATTATAAGTCGTTATGCCTCACTAAGTCTTCGACTTAGCGTGTGATTGTTTCACACGTAGGTTTCAAGAAGAGTAAAGAGTAATGCGGAGCAAGACAGGTCAGTTTTCCTTACCAAATGTCAGATCAGAAAATATATGTACTGTATATAGAGTGTAGTTGGCATGTAGTCTAAAGACATAAATTGTATGAACTCTGATATATATTTTGTAAACGTTTTGAATAAGTTAAATGTTATCAAAGTTTTTAAATTACTCACTATTTATACGAATAAATGTTTGAAAAGTCAATGTGACACTTCGGACTCGTATCCGGATCGGATACGGGTTGGGGGTGTTACATTTAATGGTATCAGAGCTAAGGTTTAGCCGATTCTCGGCATAAACCGAAGTCTAAAGTGTCATAAAAGGTGTACATGCCAACATAGATTGAAAAATTTCTGATCTGATAGTGTAAGGAATATGTTATCTTGCTAATAGAATAAGAATAGTTTAATACAGTAGAAAATCCGATCGTGATAATTTCGAAGTAAGTGAAAGGTGATATTCCTGATTGTGATAGCTATTCACCTGCCCTGGCCAGGCAGGATGAAGAGCGGACACCTCAGGAAATGCCTAGTAAGATCAAAGTTGATTTCAGAAAGCTGAAATCATATCTGAATAATGATAGACAGTTTTCATCGTTTGGAATCGGAAACACGATATAGAGTAGTTTTGTTATTATGTGGATAAGATAGAATATGGTGAACAGGTGTCACCATAAGAATGTTAAAAGATCTAATGACGTGATGAGTACGTATAGAAGAACTCAAGGATAAGTGCATCAGTGACAAGTGTATAAGATGTATAAAGTCAGAGCTTATGAGTTTGAAACGAAGTGATAGTATTGCGCATAAACAAGAGTATGTTTATGATAAGGGTTTGCAGTTAAGATGGAAAGAGTTAGCATTGACTAACTAGAGTATGTGATAAAATGTACTGGAATTATAAGATTTTAAGATATTGTCAGGATATGATAACCAAATCCGCAATGGATCTGGATACAGTTGCATATTTGGATCATAGTAATGTGGTATAGTAAAGGAAAAGGAAGTAAGAATTTGTATATTTAAGTAAAGCTGAGGATTGATAAGAAGAGTTTGAGAATATGTATACCGATGATCAGATTATAGGACACATGAAGTCAGAATGTTGAGTTTGAGTAAAAGAAATTTCAGGATGTATGAGAATAGAGGTGAAATTGATAAGTTGAGTAAGCGAATGTTGAGATAATTTAGATTGGAAAGAATGTATATGATTGGTATAAGAGGGCTTGTGCCCTAGACTGAACAAAAGTTATTATCTAGCTGTTAGAGTAAAGGTGCTAGAGTTATAAGATTGGAGGAAAGATAAAGTGGAGTTAATTGATTATGATGTGAATTTGAATATAGTTGTATATTCTGAGCAGATAGCTATGATGTAGAAACAGAGATAAGTATTTGCATGGAACCTTCAGGAAGGAAAATACAAGTATAAGAAATGATAAAGAATGAAGTTATGTATAAGAAATGGGTTATCAGAGTAATGAGGATGCAATGAAGATTGGTACATAAAGATGAGTATAAGTGATAAGACAAGAGTATGCGAATATGAAAGGAAATATATGATTTATGTATAAGGAATAAGGAGTAAAGAAATGAAAGGGATTGATTTAAAAGAATCAGATACGATAAATATGGAAGTACAGAGGACAGTTTTGATATAGAGTGATGAGATGAATGTTACTGTCAACGTGATGAGTGACATTATATGGAATTTTAGAAAGGTCAAAGGAAAAATGCATAATCGAATGAGAGAAAAGACAACAATGGATTGGTATTACTGGTTATTGTTTATATGATAAACAACAGAAGATGAATGTATAAACGAAAAAGATAGTTGGAAAACTAAAGGATTGAAAAGTAAGTTTCTGATGATGACAAGAAAGAATAAGTCAGGGAAGCAACATAAGAACATTAGAAGATATGTTCCTATTAAGATGTGCAGTGAAAATTCGAGGACGAATTTTCTTATAAGGAGGGGAGATTTGTAACATCCTCAATACCGGGTTAGTGACCTAATTGTAAAGTTTCAGAATTTGATGACTAAAGTAGAAGAATGAAATAGTTCAATGATTATTTGAATATATATTGAAGGTTATTTAGTAATTATTAAAGGAAATTAAGGGTTAAATGGTCATTTGACCAGAAAGATTTTTATATTTCTTTTTAAGGTAATATAAACGTGGGAATTTGGAGAAACATCCAGAGTTCTCTTCTCATTTCTTCTTCTTCATACATGGGAGAGCAAGGCAAAGGTGAGAGTTTTATTAGTTGATTATTATTTGAATTTTAAGTTTGGTTTTGATTCCTTGGGTATTAAATAAGCTTAAGGAAAGCTTATATGTGATTTAAACAATAAGATAAAGGAATTATAAAGGAATTTGCAATATGAGTTTTAAGATGAAATTTTGATATGGTATGGTTGTTGAAGTTTTATGGATGAATTTGACTTGTCATCAATCTAATTAAGAAGTAATGAAGTGTTAGAATTGGAATTAGAACACATTGAAAATTTGGTATGATTTTTGAATCTCATATGGAAGATAGGATTTTGAGGTTTAAGATGAAATAAATGAATATAGATTGGTTTAAGTATGTGTACTAGAGTTAAGAATGAAAAGGGGATGATATATGAAGTGTTTGAGTGGAAATGAAGTAATTTTCGGGTTGAAAATATGATTTCTGGGCAAGGGGAATCGGTACCCATTCAAGGGGAACCGATACCCCTTCAATCGAACAACATTTCCAGAATGTCATTAGGAATCGATACCCCCTTAGTAGGGAACCGATTTCCCCTAAAGGAAAAATGTGCATATTGGTTTAATAAGTTCGTTTAAGTTGCTAGTATCCAATTACAAGGTGTAGGTATCTAATGATTGTCTTAAAATGTATAATTATGTAGATTCAGAGCCTAACCAAGTTCCGGAATCATTGACAAGTAAGATCGATCAAGGGGAAAGATAAGAGATTGGAATTGACTAGTGAGGCCAGGTGAGTGCATATTCAATAGTATATGATGTGCGATGAAAATAAGACTTGCGATGAGTCTATTTCCTGAAGTGTTACACATGAATTTATGATTAAAGGCATGAGTTGAATATGCATGTATGTATGCTTGATTATATGAATTGATCTGTTCTTTTATGTGCTCTAAGTGATATGACTTATAGGTATTTCTATTATAATGTTACATGATATGTTATGTATGTTAAATGGATTATGTGATGGTATAAGAAATGATATGTATGTGAAAACAAGTATATGTTATGAGATAAGATCTATGTGATTACATGCAACATATGATATTAGATATATGTTTACACATACATGTGGTATGTGACAGAAAAGAAGAAACATGTGATTATGAGATCAATGATTACACGTACATGTGATACGTGACTGAAAGAAAAGATATGTGTTTATAAGAGAAAGCATATGAATAAGTAATGTGAACTGTTATAAATGATAATGCCCATGTTATATGATATGAGAGCTAGGGGTATAGTTGGCATGCCAAGGGTCGAGGGTTTACCTATGTTCTTCGGGACATATGGACTGTTTACCTATGTTCTTCGGGACATATGGACTGTTTACCTATGTCCTTCGGGACATATGGACTGATTACCTAGGTTCTTCGGAATCTATGGACTGGTCCTTCGGGACATTGATCGAGCTGTGGTGACATCATATGTGTGCACAACCTCAATGTACTCACATACCTTAAGTTCTCACTAGTGTACATGGGCTAATAAAGTGATTAAACAAGCATACTGAATGTGATATGTATACGATGGGTTTATAAGTGGTTTGAAATGTGTTACGTGAACCATATGATGTTGTGTGTGTATAGTGTTTGATTGAAAAGGTTAACAATAAAAGTATGTGATTACATGATAAACTGTTAATGATGAATTATGTGTATGTATGTATTTACTGTAATTAATCTGATATGATTTTATATGATACGAAGAATGCATAGAATTGGTATAACATGATAGAACAGAACATGCATGTATTGATATATGTTATGAAGTGCATTATAAGTCGTTATGCCTCACTAAGTCTTCGACTTAGCGTGTGATTGTTTCACACGTAGGTTTCGAGAAGAGTAAAGAGTAATGCGGAGCAAGACATGTCAGTTTTCCTTACCAAATGTCAGATCAGAAAATATGTACTGTATATAGAGTGTAGTTGGCATGTAGTCTAAAGACATAAATTGTATGAACTCTGATATATATTTTGTAAACGTTTTGAATAAGTTAAATGTTATCAAAGTTTTTAAATTACTCACTATTTTATACGAATAAATGTTTGAAAAGTCAATGTGACACTTCGGACTCGTATCCGGATCGGATACGGGTTGGGGGTGTTACAGACTTTCTCTGCCATTTCATCACAACAAGAGAGTCCTTACAAATTATTAATTTGTACCTTTTTGAAAATAGAGTAGATAGTGAAATTAGACTCATTCTCAAATATGGAATATGTCTTGTATTACCAAGTGTTCGAAAAGTCCCATCAAACATATTAATTTTAATTGTATCAATACCTACGACTGCAGCTGCGTCTATAGTGTGTGTACGCTGTCAGTTACTTAAGAAAGTTTTGAATGGATACTACCTTATAATTAAGTGTGTAAATGAACCGAGCTTGAACGAACAAGATTGTGTTTGTATTCATTTGTTTATTTTTAAACGTGTTTATATTCGATTCGTGTTCATTTAACTTTTCGATATTGTGTTCGTTTATTTATTTTGAAGGTTTTCGTGTTCATTAGTTTAGCGTTCACGAATATATTCGTTTAACGTTCACAAAAATGTTCGTTTAAAGTTTGTTTATAAGTTCATTTATTGTTCATTTATAGGTTGGCAAACATGTTTGTTTAGCGTTCGTGAACATGTTTATTTAATGTCTGTTTATATGTTGGTTCAGTGTTAATTTAACGTTCGTTTATATGTTCATTTGCAAGCTAAAATAATAAAATTACGCTAGTAGTGCTTAAACTCCTTAAGCTTAATAGTTTAAACTCCAAATTTCACTATGTGTTCAATTTTATCCCTACATTCACCAATATTAAAATGTAAAAAAAAAGTAAACGAGCTTATAAACGAACCATTAAACAAGCTTATTCATGAACATAAACGAACGAACCGATAAACGAGCTCATAAACAAGCTTACAAACGAGTTTGTTCGTGAACATAAATGAATAGAACGCACATATGTTCATGTCCATTCGTTTACTAAGTGAACAAAATTTTTTTGTTCATACTCGTTTATTTAGTTTAATAAATGAATGATTCACGAATAGTTCATCGAACGCTCTGTTCATTTACAACCCTACTTATAATCACCCCAAACTATTAAAAAATAAAGATGAAAGAAAAGCTTATTAACTTTTATTTTTATATATTTCCATTCTCATTTTCTAAATTTATATTTTTAAATTTTTAACAAAACTGATTTTTTTCTATACTTTTATTAAAAAATATATGAAAACAACCTTCATTTTTTTATAAAACCAAACGAAACCTAAATTGTCATTCTCGTATGACCTTTAAAGTTAGAAAACTCCACATGGTATATCTAATGGAGTAATGTTAAGTATAATTTTTGGTATCTAACTTTAGTGTTTATATGCAATACGATATTTAATATTTTTGGTGCAATTAAGTACCTTCCTTTTTATGGTAAGATTGGATATCTATCTTTTTCAAAATATGCAATTAGATGTCTAATTTTTTTTACAATTAGGTACCTAACATTTTTTGAATTATACATGTTTATACAAAAAAAATTAATATTTAACTTTAAATATGTAACATGTATCATCTCTTTTACTAAAAGACATTAAAATTACAAATATGAATCAATAATAATTTAACATGAGTAATTAAAAAAATATTAGGTATCTAATTGCACAAAAAAAATCTTAAGTATCTAATTGCATAAAAAAAGAAGTCAAATACCTTATTGTATATATAAAAAAAGTTGGATGCAAAATTGTATCATTGAAAGAAAAGTTAAGATTAGTTCTAACTTGAAAAGAGAAAAGTAAAAAATGGCTATCGGAGGAGGAGGAAAGCAGGGCAGGGCAACGTTTTGTTGTTTCATTGGATAAAACCCAACCAGTAAAAATATTTCCAGCTTTGTATTATAAAAATAGGGATAAATTACGAATTTAGTCATCCAACTATCACTTTGATTCTGTTTCGGTCACTCAATTTTTTTTTCAAAATCTTCACTAACATTATGTTTTGGTTTCATTTGATCACCTGCCATTAAAAAGTTAATTGTAATGCTGATGCGTCACCATAAGATCATGTAAAGTTATCATTCAAAAAAATCACCATGACAGTATTTCTATTAATTTTTTAACGATAAATAACCAAAGTGAAACAAGACGTCACGTTTGTGATTGTTTTAAAAATAATAATTGAGTGACTAAAATGAAATCGAAGTGATAGTTGAATAACTAAATACGTAATTTATCATAAAAATAGACCCCCACACACAAAAATAGTTGTATTAAAGGATTGAAGCATCTTTGTTTTGTTTAATAAATGACACATAGTTATCAAGATGTTTAAAAGATAGGTTTGGGATAGAAGAGAACCACCCTAGTTGTTGGTGGTTGAAGGGTCCAAAAACGCACTTTTCGGAAGAGTGCCACAGAAATCCAAATTATTGTTTCCTAATAAAATCTCTCTAATATTTCACTCTTGTATATAAAACATGTGTAATTTGTAGCCTCATTCTCACCAATGTTATGAACCAAACACTTTATATATATATTAATAGACTGAAATGAAAGATGTATATGTTTTTCTAAATGAAGAGAATGTTGCGTAATAACAAAGTCAACCCTCAACGTTTGCCTACATGATTACTATGACCCATATTCTCTTTTAGAACTTTTAACCTCTAAAGTTTTTATTTTGGTTAAAATAGTCATTGTTAGATGTGAACTGTTAATTGGCTAACGCTCAACGTATGTTAGTGGCGAGATATTTTTTACAAAAGCTAAATTGTTGGCATGGCATGTGCCACATCGTCAAAGTGATGATGTGTCATGTGTAACGTCATTAATTAAACACATGTAAAAACATTACGTCAACAACATATGTTGATAGTTAGTCAATTAACGATTTCCAACCAACATGAGCTATTTGACCAAAAAATAAAATGTTAGAACTAAATACTCTAGGAAAAAAGAGTAAGTGCTAAGGTGATCACTTGAACAAACATTGGGGGCTAATTTTGTTATTATGCCTTTATGAAACTAGTGAAGCTTGTTTTTCGTCTCTCAATTACTTTCCCTACTAATTTGGTAATTTTGCTTAAATTGCGATATACTTTTATTAGTATGACGTTATTAGTTATTAACATTCACTTTTAAGAAAACTGGAAAGAATTTAGGGCGAGCCAAACCCGAGGATTCCCTTTGGTAATTCAAACCAAACTTAGAACCCAGATTTTTCACAAATTTAAGAGGTAAATTACTTAGTTGATCACTTAACTGTAATTGTTTTTTTATTTTAGTCACTCATAATAAATTCATTAATGGCACATGTCAATACACTATAATAATACGTGTTGTCAAATAATTGGATGAAAATAAAACAAAATTACAAAACTTGGGATTCAAACACAATTCTAACAAAAAAATCATCCTACACTTAACCACTACGAGCCAAACTCAAGGATTCCTTTAGTAATTCAAACCAAACTCAGAACCCTATTTTTTCAGCGTATCTGACAAATTTGGGAGGGTAAACTACAGTGTTAGTTATCTAATTATAAAAAAATTCAGTTTGGTCATCCATAATAAATTTCATTAATGACACATGTTAATATACTGTGGTGACAATTGTCACCACATGATTGGCTTAATAGTTGCGTGAAAATAAAACAGAAGTAACAAACCTAGGATTTAAACTCAAGTCTAACTAAAAATCCGTTCTACACCTAACTCCTACGCCCACATGTGTTATTTGGTCAAACATTGACAATATTTTTCAATTTAGGTTAAAAATTTGTATTCAAATAGAACTCAAAAGTTTTAGGCTAAGATGGGATTGAAACTAATTACATCAATGATTTGAAAATCATCGGTTCTTTACGTTGGATTCGAGGAAAATGTTTGATAAAAACACAACGAAAAATTATACTATCCTTGAAACTTTCTTAAGATCTCATGCATATATTAGGTAAGAGGAAAAGATATTGTGAGATTACCTTAATCGTTGATTCAAAATTCTTCTATGATATCTCTAGTTTACTTTATATTTCCAAAGAAGTTGTCTTTCTAAAAGACGATCACCTTTTACAAGTATTCATACACGAACAGACGAAGAATGATTATCAGAATGCTAGTTCTTCTTATTTTTCAAATAATATATATCATATATATGTGACTTTATTAGGGTTATGTTAAGCCTACTGTCAATATTAAATTGTCAAGATTTAAATTACACAATTTAAAAGCATGTAAAATAAAAAATTGTCAATATTGAATGGAATAGTAGTGGGTGGACATTGAAAATAGTTTTAGTTAGATTCGGGTTCAAATTCCATGTTTGATACTTTTTTTTACCAAACTATTAGGCAAAACATGTGGCACTAACGGAATTTACTATGGATGAGCAAAATAAAAACAGATTATAATGATTAACAAGAAAGAACATATATTGAAGCTTGGGCTTACGTGCAAAGGGGAAAGTGCAGCCATCAACAAGAGGAAGTTCAACTAGATTAATGCAGACCAAAACCAAAACTTAGACCTGTAGGTGAGACAAGTCTCATATGGTACACAAGGAGAAAGGGTTACATACAAATACAAACTAAAAATCAAAAAAAAATTAAATACAACTTATTAAATAAGGCTAAAGATTATAAAAATCGGTTATAATCGAAAATCTTATATAAAAAACGTAACTTTTTAGATAAAAAAGAATAACATTTTCGGTTATAATAAAAATGTTATCTTCATAATATTTTTGATAATAAACCTTAAATATCTTATAACTTTTTAGTTACAACTAAAAATATTATAAATTTTTAAATTGACCATAATAATAATTGAAGTTAAAACTATCTTAAACTAACTTTAAATTAGACTGCATAAGGCATAACTAGCCAACCAGGGAAGTTCAAAGTTTAGGGAGTTGGAATGTAATAAAAGAAAATAAAAAGCAGAGAAGCAGTTGTCTTGTTTCTGGGGAAAATCTGATGGATTGACAGCACATCCACTGGCTGTCTTATGATTTTGGTGACCCACGATTTGACATTTGACTTGTCTTTCACTCTCACACGCCCTCTCTCTGTTCCTTGTCAGAATACATTTACATTCCCCCTCCTATTTCCACATTATTATTATTTTAAATTCTTGTATAAGCTGATTTTAGTATTATTATTTTATTTTGGTCCATATAACTTCTATAAAAAATTATTTACTCCTTAAAAAGTAAAATAAAATTTTATTTAGTAAATTCAAAAAAGGCAGGCTGGGCTCATATCTCTTAATTTTATTAGGGCCGGGCTTGGATAGAACCTATTTCAGGCTTGGCCCAGGACAAGCAAATTAGTATAGATGCGATGCATAAGTTCGATCAGAATTCAATCTAAAAAATATATATTTGTGTCGTGTAAATTATTTTTATATAATTATTTTAATTTTTTTATTGATTCGTGTTGTAATTTAATTTGTAGCATAAAATATGGTTGTTACAGTGGTTCGATATAGATAAAAATTATGTTTGCTCATATGATGTTTGTGACATTTTAATTTGTCATATTTTATATAATTTTTATATGATTAACACTCAGTTTAGTCTATAAATTATGCTGTTCTTTTTTTTTGATAATCTAATTTTTATGCTTTTTATGTTTAAATATTATGTAACGGGAAGGGCTTACTCAAACCTTGAGTTATAGGAAGCATCTAATAATTAATGTAGATATAACTTTAAAAGATTTAATTTATTTTTTTCAAGTATAATATCATAGGTAACAAAATAAGCTAAAAGTTAAGAATTTGACTGAAAGAAATGCTAACTTTGTTGACGGTGGAAATGAGATCCTATGATTGAAGAAAAAGAGACGAGTTAAAAGAAGATTAAATATTAAAGAGACTCGTTTTTAACCTTTCACGGTGACTAACATATCTTTAATGTCGGTGTCAATTCTACGACGAAATAATTATTTATAGTTAACAGCAGTGAGTAAATAATACTGTGAAAAGATGAAAACCAAATAATGTAATGGTATAATGTTAAAATTAGCCCCCCACCATTTATCAAATGGTTATTTTGGACTATATTCTCTTTTTGGAATATTTTGTGTCTCTAACGTTTCATTTTCGGACAAAAGGTCTATGTTAACAAATGATTAATGCTCCAAAATACGATTCATTTTATCCTAAAATGAATAATTGAGAGGTCAAAATACTTTAAAAAAAAGAATAAGGGTCAAAGTGATTATTCAGTTAAATATTAAAATTCTTTTAATCCTAAAATAAATCGTTAAGAGTCGAGATACTTTGACAAAAAAATAAAAACCAAAATGATTATTTTAATAAATATTAAGACGTATTTTGAACATTACACCTAATATAATGGACAAGCATCACCAAAAGGAGAGGTGTAGTTAGCTTCTCCCTTTGGCTGTCAAAGAGTCATTAGGTTCTCCCTTTTTGGCTGTCGATGAGTCATTTCAATCTTTTTCATTTCAATAGTCATTTTTAAGATTCATATTTTTTGGGAAATTCATTTTAGAGCCTATAAAGTTGTTCACTCTTTAACATTTTACCATCCCACAAATTTGTCTCTTGCTTCTATGTGCGTTCGTGGAAAATGTGTTCCCTAAGTCTCCTTATTTCCTTCCTAAAACACAACCATTTCCAATCATATTATAAAATTGGATCGGACTGTTTTAAAAGAAATAATCTACGACAATATCTTAAAGTAAGATGCATGGGAGCACTGTCCATGTATCTTACACATGTCCTCTTCTATTTCTAATGATTTGGATCATGGCTGCATAGTAAGTCTAAAATAGAGAACGAAAAGGAAGGAAATGGTGAGGAGGAAAAAGAAAGAAGGGAATAAGGAAAAGAAATAATAATAATAATAATATATATATGGTTAATAAATATTTCGGTATCTAAATTTGATTTCAATACATCAACTTTACTTTTTAGTTTAAATTGATATTTGAACTTCGTTTCATCGTTCAATTTTAATACAAAAATGTAAATACCAATTTCAACCAATAAGTTGAGTTCAAGTAATAATTTAACCAACAAATCGAGCTAAATTTGGTATCATAAATTAAGTTCGAGTACTTAATTAATATTATAGTCAAGTTTAGGTATCTATTTTTTATATAGAAGCGTTAGTTTTACTAAAAATAGAAAATATCAAAATTACAATGAAAGTTTACAACAACAACTATAAATTAAACACATGATAGGATATTTTTTTATAAATAAATAATTTTATATAGATTTTTAAACATTCATATTTATGTTTAACGTTGAGCTTATTCTCTTTTTTATAATATTATTTTAAAAGTGCATACTTCATTGAATCTATAATTTTACACGTAAAAATTGGTTTTGTATAGATTTTGAAACGTTTGGCTATTTGTTTGATGCTCAGCTCATTTTTCATTTTGTTATTTCAATTATTTTTAAAGTTACTTTTCTGTCATTTCAATTTATTATTATTAAATTAAATAAGAAAACATTAATTTAAAAATTAAAAATATAATCAATTTTTTATGTGGAAAACTTGGATCTAACTCACCACCAATAACAGAGTCAACAAAACCTATTTGTGCCACTTACGCTACTAAAAATCCTTATTGGAAAACAACAATGCTTGACTATTTTGGTCACACTTATACCTAATTATTCAATAGTCCATCGAGTGGTTTGGTTTACTTGTGCCGAAGGGCTTCTCATAAAGACGAAGTTTTGACTATTTTGGCACTTTGGCCTTTTCATGCATTCTTCCATGACAAAAATAAACCAAAGTAGTTTACGATTTAAAGCAACCTCCAAGGAATTAAGTGGTTTTCTACAATCTTATAATTTCATCCTTCACAAACCAACCCAAAATGAGATAGTGAATGATCAAATAATCACCAGCGCATGCTTCTCACTTGTTGGATAAGACGGTAGACTATTGGGTAACAGATCTATAAATATTTTTAAAGGTTAACACATATATTAATAACAAAAATATCGTATGTAGGTCGATACAAATAAATGTTTAGGTGGGTACACTAATAAAATATATAATAACTAACTGAATTTAATTCTACACTTATCTACCTTGAATCTAATACTCTGAATCTAATGTGCATCTGCCACTAGACACCTTTTGCAAAATTGAAACATGGCATGTCAAATTGGAAGTTGACCATTTTGAGCTTATTTGTACAAATCATTAATTGGTCATGTCTTTTCATATAACGGTAAAACAAAACAAGAGATGTGGGTGCAATTGAGAAGGGCAGCTTTGGGGCAAATTCAAACTCTTGTGGACAATTCTCGTCTTCACATCTCCATAAGGCTTGTGATTAAATGGTTACAATGATAGCTTGAGATTTGACTTGACTAATGAGGAAATCTCATTTGAAATTTTTTTGGGTTCTTTTTTTTAGGAGGGGGAGGAGTGTAGGGTCAAAACACTAGCACTTAATTTTACCATATGTGGTGGAGGAATATAAATATATTGGAGTCAGTTCATGGGTGATGGTATTCTCACATCCATTAGGAAATCCAAAATGTCAATCCCTCCAGTGTTATGTACTCCACCAATTATGGCTCTCACGGAAACTCTCCCATTTTCCTTTTGTCTCATAACTCTAGGGTTAGGGTATTGCATAATTCAAGGTCTTTGGTTACTTTCATGTCTTTGGCGGACCTCTTAGTTCTCTAATGTATAATCATAAAATGGTCACTTTACCCTTTATTTCTTTTAAAATATTTTAATATCGAACGTTTTAATTTTTATGAACACATACTATTGACGTGACATATTTTATGTCATATTTTATTTATCATTTGAGTGACACGACATATATAATCACTTTGGATGACATGATATATGTTATATCTTATTTTTTTATAATTCGATACATACTATATCATCATTTTGGGTGATATTATATATATTATATCATCACTTTAGTGATGTGATATATGCAACGTCGTCACTTAAGGTAACATTGCACATATCATATTATCAATTTGAGTAACATGACACATACTTCATTAACAATTAAACACACATATATATATCACAACATTAATATGTATCGATTATTAAACAACTAATAAATTTTATTTAAATTAAGTTTATTTTAATTAAAAATTAAAATACTCTAAACAAAATAAAAACAGCATTTATGAGAACGTTGAAGGTAATTTGGTCGCTATACCTTGTCTGATTGGAAAGTCGGCCAATCTGACCATAGTAATGCCAAATGCCAAATGAGATTTAAACCTAAAGAGTGACAGGGGAGAAACTGATAGGGTTTGACAGAAACAAGGAAATGTCAGAAGCATTAAATCTATTAAGACATGAAAGAAAGAAAAGCAGGAGAGAGAATATAGGTGCAAGGTCAGGTTAGCATTATTGACCTATTTTGTTTTCTTTTTCAAAAGGAAATATAATAGGGCAAAAACAAAGAGTGTAATATAAAACAAAATTAGTGACGTGAATCATGCAAAATGATGTCAACGTGAGTGGTAATCAACAAAATTGATCGTTGATTGAAATCTACTATGCATTGCACTGTCCTTTGGGTGGTGTTTGGGGATTTCTCAAATTTATTTATTTCTTCTGATCAAGTTTTATGGGTACATATATTGATCTAAATGATTTTAATGATTAAAAGATTTGTTATTATTATTTAAGGTTTTAAATTTGAATACTACGTATTAAGAATATAAATCTTCATTATTAAAAATTTGAGAGTATTTAAACATATACTACCTATATCAGTGGCGGATGCACTAAGCCCCAGGCTCCGTGCATCCCATTATTTTGGAAAAGTGGTTAAATTTAACTTAATGTGTTAAGGGAAAAAGAAAAAAATTACAATTTTTGCATACTCATTACTTTTAAGAAAAAAAAAATTTGGACCCCATTCTTAAATTTCTAAATTTGTCGCTGTCTTATATTCACTCTAAATTTATAAAAAAAAATATGGTACACATGTGAGATATGAGAGAACAATCATTGTTAAAATAAAAATGTGAATTCTAAACTATAATTGCCCATTGTTTAAGCACTCAATGTGATTTTCATAAGTGAACACAAGTTGTTTCATTGAACGACAATCATGGTATACCATTGTTCGCTGATCGTTGATATTTTTTTTCTCTTAATATATTTGATTTTCTTTTTTTTATTTCAAATAAGTATATTTTTATGATATTTTTTTATCTTTATTGCACGTTTTCGTATATCTTCTGCAAGTTTAAGTCTTTTAATCAATTGTTTGGTTGATCTAATCGTTTAATTTTCTCATGGTTGAATTTAACATCGTTGCGACTGGTCAAGATGACATTTATTTGTTATCATGTTGATTTGTCCTGGTTTGGACCCTCATATGAATTTAGATATGCGGTTAGCGTTTGGAGATAATTTTCTCATGACACTCGATTTTGATTCGCGATTGCCAGTTATCTTTCAGTAGCTTAATCCTTGTTGTAGTTTGTTTGATGATGCAGTCATATATTCACATCTTTACTTTGTTTGAGTTTTATGGATAGGTTTTTCAATATTTCCTTGTATCGTCTTTATTTGATTTTAAGTGGCTAGTTTCATGTCAGTGTTATATAGAAAATATCCTAATTATGTGTTTAATTACACTTAAGTTGTAAGATTACATTGTAATCTCATTTTTTTAATAAAACTAGCTGATTTATATTGCGAAAGAAAATCATACTAATTTATAATCAGAGATTAAATAAAATAAATCATATAAGACAATCACTTCAGGTTCACAACGCAGTTAGGTCACAATTTATAATTTCCTTGGGGCATCTACCTAGCACGCACGTTTAGACGAGTATGAGATATTATAAATCAACATTTATTACAAATTTTTTATTTAACCAGAATTTAAATTTAACGTATGAATTTCAAACACTTCAATTGAAATTTACTCATAAACAATTTAAACATATACCATAGTTTAAAGAGCATTTGGACTTAATGTAAACATTCAAGGACAACACAAAATATACCAATGAAATAACCAAACATCAAAGTTACGTTCTAATGAGGTGGTATCCGCATGCAGTTCCTGTTGTGGGAAATGAGGTGGCTGTGGTAATAATTTATTCGATGTGCCCATAGTGTCGAATGATGGGCCGTTTAATCTGTTGGTGGATGATAGCATTGGTTTTGTTGGTATTAATAGAGAGCTAACCCATATTGAACTGACCCAATCCACCTCCAATAATTCTATATTTTTAGAAGTTCCACTAGTTGAAGTTTCAGATATTCAAGTAGAGTAGAAGGAAATCGGTGTTGAAGCATCTACGGTTATCATAGTGAAAATTCCTTCCAATTTAGAAGGAGTTATTAATTCTGTTGTGGGCATGTTAGAGACCGGTGGTGCAGTTTGGAGCTTCAAGGAAGAGGGTGCTCGAGAGATTGGAGTCCATTATTCAATCAGTGTTTGATGTTAGTCGCTAATCTTGTCGAGTGATCCATCTAACCTCGGGAAGATTCAATATCTGCAAGTTATATTTCTCGATGGGAATCAATTTTCTTCTATGCCAGACTAGTTGGGCTAGCTGGTAAGCCTTGAGAAGTTTTCGATCCCTGGATGTTTGTTGTTGTCCTAGTATGAGATTACTGGCAAGTTATGCAATTTGGGAGTTGTTTCCTTTAGAAGTTTCAGCAAGTGAGTTTCCATTTCTTAGTGCTCACAGTCGTTCTAGTTCAGGGTGTTGTTGATGTATCGTTTTGTTGTTAAGTTTCATTCCACTGGTTTGTTGTATGTGTTTGGTTCCCAGTTAGGCTTCTATTCAATTTGTTGGTTAGTTTGTGTTGGTTTCATTTTGTGTTGGATTGGGGATTATGGTAGGGCGGGGGTATGGTATGGATGTTGTTAAAGTTTTATGTGTATATGATACTTACTACCTCAAGGTAAACTCTTTTTCCTTCATTTAGGGTTAGGTTTTTTTTAATGAGGTCCTTGAGGTGGTGTATTTTGTTTATCATTAATACGAAGTACCCTCTTTCAAAAAAAAGTTACATTCTAATGAGCTTTTAGTATTGATGTTACCTATTTGATATTGTAGACACCCATTTTATTTCAGGATTGTTTAGACAACGGTTTGAAAAACATATAATATATACTTTTAAAAAATCGATTTTGAAAATATTATATAGTTTTGAAAGCGATTTTTGAAATATAAATTATATAGTCTTTTAAAATGATTTTTGAAAATATATATATTATATAATTTTTGAAATCATTTTTAAAGGTATATAATATATAGTTTTGAAAACATTTTGAAAACATATATATAATATATAATTTTGAAAATATTTTGAAAACATATATATAATATATAGTTTATGAAAACATTTTGAAAATATATATAATATATATTTTTTGAAAACATTTTTCTAAAATATATATAATATATAAGTTTTGAAAACGTTTTTGAAATTTTGAGATTGTTTTAGAAAATATATATAATATATATATTTTAAAAATAGTATTCTTTTTTATTTTTTTATTTTTTATTTATTTATTTTTCAGGTCCAATAAAGAGTCTAACAGTCCAATAAAGCACAGTTTGGAGGAAAATGGGCCTGACCCAACCCAGTCAAAGGATTGGGGTTTTTAACACCAATCTAGCAGCGCCGTCGGCTAGAACGGAAATCGTCCGAAACGTCCGGTCCAAGAACCCGAGACTGCACCATTGCGGGGTTTTCGATCAACCCACAATCGCATGAACGGCCGAATGGCCCGATAATAATGGGAACAACCCGTTGAAGGCGGAAATATCGAACACTGATGGTGTGATATAAATACCCCACTAAATCTATCAAATGGGGACAATGGGAGTGTAACATCCCAAACTATGGGTTAGTGACCAAATTGTAAAGTTTCAGAATTTGGTGACTAAAGTAGAAGAATGGATTAGTTCAGTGATTTATTTGGAAGTATTTCCTAAAATTTGTTAGTAATTATTAAAGGAACTAAAGGGTAAAATGGTCATTTGATCATTTGAGGAATTAAAAATGTGATAGTGGGGATATATATATTTTTACACGTGGGAGTGTAGGAAACCAAAAACAATGTCTCCAGAATTCTCTTCTCCTCCTTTCTTCTTTGTGCGTGAAGCTCCAGCTCAAAGGTGAGTTTCTTAATTAGTTGGTTATTTGTTGAATTAAAAGTTGGGTTATGATTCTTAGGTGATACTTAAGCTTAAGGAAAGCTTAAGTTATCTTAACATCAAAAGATAAATGAGTTAGGGAAGATTAAAGATTTGGAGTTCTTGAGTGAATTTCCAGAATAGAGTTGATAAGTTGAACTTGAAACTAAATTTGACTTGTCATCAGCTTAATTAAGAAGTATTAAGTGTTAGAATTAGATTTGAAATATGTGGAAAATAGGGTATGATTCTTGAAATTCCTAAAGAGGAGAGGATATTAAGGTTAAAGATGAGATAAATGAATATTAATGAGTTTAAGTATGTATATGTAAGTTAGGAATATGAAAGGGGTTGAAATATGAAGGATTTAATCCAAAAAGAATGAATTTCCGGGTTCAAAAAGAGGATTCTGGGCAGAGTGCATCGATGCATATTCATAGTGCACCGATGCATCAAGGTTAAAACCCATAAATTGTTTGAAGGTGTATCAATGCACAGGTAGTGCATCGATGCACGCTTTTAATCTAAAAACATCGAATGTAATTAGTGCATCGATGCATAAGGCATGAATCGATGCATCCCAGTAATAAACAAACATCGAATGTATTTTATGCACCGATGCACAGGTAGTGCATCGATGCACCGATAAGGAATGCATCGATACACTGTGCAGTGCATCGATGCATACCTTCATTAAAAGATGAAATGGGCTTTTCTTTTAGCCTAAGAAGTGACAATTTAGAAGATATCTGTAGATGCTTAATTTGTCTGGGAAGTTAGAAACCAGAAAAAAAAGAGATAGTGGGGAAATAACTACCAGAAACGTGGGACATTTAACCACTAAAAAAGAAAGAGGGAGGTCAGCTTTTTTTAACTACTGGAAACCATCAGAAAGGGGATACTTCACGGGGGACATTTAACCACTAAAAAGAAGACAGAAAGGGGAGAAAACAGGGACCATTGTAACAGAGGAAGAGAAAAAAAATCAAAAAAAAATTCTTTTGTAAAGGTCTCTCGACCACCATTTTGGAAGGAATAAAGGAAAGCATTCTTTTATTCATTCTGCCAGTAGAAGTAAATATCATTCATTCACAAAGGCAATAGCAGTTTCTCGAGGTATATTCATTCTAAGTTTATTTTTTATTTACAGTGTAGTGTGTGTTCTATTTAGATAAGCATGATAAAAGAAGAAAGCTTTGAAGTAAAAACAGAAATGAATAGTTAGTTTTATACCTTATTTTACTTCAATTTCTTTGGAGAGGAGTGATCCCAAGTCTTCGTTGAGAGTGGAAATTTGTTAGACGGGCGATAGGGGGCGTATAGGATATTTCTTGGCTCCAGATTTTAAGAGCAAGCAGAGTATTTCCAAACACAAATAGAAGCAATTCAAGCAAGTTACTTTCTTTATTTGTTCTTTTGAAATGTGCAGTATTGAAATACATAGCATGTGGGTATGTTGTTAGTTTCGAAATGAACAAAATAGAAAGCAGAGTTTTCTGTGCGTGTGTGGTTATTGTTTAGAGCGAGACAGGAGAGGTTTAGTTGTGCTTTACCAAGTTCTGTTACGGGTCTTCACGAGTGTAAGGGAGCCAAGAGTGGTTAGTATTGCCTGAGCTTTAGAGTTATTAGGTTGGCAGTGTTGGTTTTCAAAGGTTGACATAGAAGCAATATTGGAAAGCCCCGTATTACCATTGTTTTTTAGAAGCAATGTAACAGGCTTCTCGGTTTTTAAAATGAAGGAAAGCATTGTAATTTCTTCCCCTTCGTTTTTCAGAGAAAACAAAACGCACAATCATTCCTATTTTTCATTTCTTTTCTCCCATACGAAAATAGTGTACAAAGAATAGTAAAGAGATTTATCAACCATTTTTCTTTGCATTTCCAGTAAGTTTTCTTCCCCATATTTGAACCAAAATAATAAGAAATGAAAGAGCAGAGATGAGATGAAAGAGAGTTACCTTGCTTTGATTGAATCTTCGTCGGAATAGAGAGACTGTTCTCGTCTTGTCGTTGGGCTTAAGAGCATGAATTATTGCGGTTAGCTTTGGGAGGTTTTCTTTGTAGATTCATTTTAGTGTCCTAGGTTTTGAGGTAGGAAAGAATGAAGTCTGGATTTGTGAGTTTTCATCTAGGCTACGACTGTCACGGATGATAGCTAGAGTCGATTTCATTACCAATGAATGGTGGAGTTCACGGTACTCATGGAGATTGAGGGAACTGATTCTCATCTTGGTTGTAGGGGTTAAACGAAGAAGTGAAACAGAGAGAGTTAGGGGAGAAGAGAGGTGATGTCGTGGAGAAGATGAGTGGAGAGCAAAATGAGAGAGCGGCTAAGGTAGTGTGAGTTTAGGATTAGGTTTAGTTAATAATTAGAATTTATATTAGAAATGTTAGGGTTAATTATTCGTAAGTCATCGTCTTTTAGAAGTTATTAGCGTGAGGCCTAGTATATTTAGCTTAGTATATTTTAGTCCTCGATTAGAATCTTTTATTTTTCATTTTAGTTCTCTATTTTTTTGCGTATTTGATTTCATCCTTAATTAGTTATACTTAAAATCTGTTTTTTAGACATTTCATTCTTAATTTTCGCATGTTTCGTTTTAGTTCATGTTTAAGTTTCTTATGTGTATGCATGTATGGTTAGTTAGGGTTCATTTCGTGTGTATGTTTATCCTAGGTTTGAATGATGGCGATATGTGTGCATATGTTATTATACGGTTCATAAGCATGGATTTAGATATAATATATACTTTTATTTAATCGATCTTTACATGACATCATTTTGGTATAATTTGCATGATAGCCTCATTTGCATAACTTGACCTGTTACATAATCGGACTAAGGGTAATACACTTTTAATTTAAAATTGTATTAAGTGGGCAGTCATAACTGATTTGAGGTCCGCTTTTAATGATTTTAAAATAAAAGTGTATCCCGAAAGTGAAACCTAAAAATTGATCCATCACACTAAAATTTGGGAACGAGAGAAAAAGAAATGTTCGTTTATTTAAATATATCGAGAAAAGGTTGTTATATCTTTAAGATCTGGTCTCGATATTTGTAAACAATCGAACATTCTTTATCTTTCTAAAATGACTTGGTAATTTTAATTTAATCTGTTTGAGTGTTTTTGAATGTTTTAAATTTATATTTTTGTTTTATGGGATCAAAAATTAAATTAAGTTCGAATTTGTAAAGTTCATTGCAAGGACATTAATTAATCGACTAGGTACCGATTTAGGGCGTTGTGGGGGTGCTAATCCTTCCCCACACGTAACCGACTCCCGAACTCGGATTTTGGTAACGCAGACCTCAATTTGTTGTTTTAATTAAAATTAATTTTTATTTAAAATGACAAAGTATTTTTGGGTGCCCAATCACACCCTAATCAAAGATTGGTGGCGACTCCTTGAACTGTATTTTTCGATCGTAAAGGAAATCTAAAAATTTTCGAAACGAGAGGTATTTTAAATCGCATTTGTTTTTAAATTAAAAAATAGATAATTAAGAATTAATGTGGTTTTCAAAATCTCACCTTTCAAGAAAAATCGTTTCGACAGCTTGGCGACTCTGCTGGGGACCTTTTTTTAGAGAGTCAAGCCGATAGTCGATTAATTAATTGTCTTTGCAATTGAAAATTACAAATTCGTTTTAATTTGGTTTTTGATCCCTTGTTTGGTTTTTAAATAAGTTTCGTTTGTATTTTGATTTTTAATTTAATTTGATTGACAATTAAATAGTTGTACTAATCTGTTTGTTAATGATTTCAGAATAATTATTTATTTAGGAAGTGATTTGAGTGTTTTTTGTTGTTTTTTTTCGCTTTTCCTCACACACTGCACAGCTGCATTATCATAACATGAGCTAAAACCCCGCTCCGTCCTAATTAAGTAGAGTGAGAGACTACTCGTGTGGTTTTCACCTCCGCATGGGATAGTGGATCGCTCCTGGAGCTCACGCCTTATGGTCCTCGTGATGGTAATCACCTCCGCATGGACATAAGGAGGTGTGTTCCCTCGAAATTGAACTCGATCCCCTAAAGCCTGTGATGGGCCAGGATTGAGGGTTCGGCAGCCCAATGGGGCACCGGCAAGGACAATTCGAGAACCTATTACTTTAGAACTTAACCCAGCATATAGTGAACGTAGAGCCTGAACTTAGGTTGAACCAAACCCGAGCCTTAAGAATCCCGTGAGGAGGGTACACAAGGAAAAGCTTTTTTGAGTCATTTATTTTCGTTTTTTCGAATAAATGCATGCGAATTAGATATCATGCGGTTAGGTTTATTTTTCGAACAAGTATGTGAATTAGATATCATGCGGTTAGGTTTTTGTGAATAACGAGGCATGGGGTAGATATCATGTTGGGTAGGATCTGATAAAGCATGAATGGGTAGTCAGCGTATGTGGGTAGGATTTTTGAACAAATTATTATCCTGAATTAATTGCTTCATGTTTACTAACTGATCTTTTGTTGTTTTTGCCTTGTTTCTTTTCTGTTTTGCATTGCATTGTCCATTACATGGTGTTGATTTGGGGTCGATGTCCATATAGAAGGCCAGTAATATGGAACGAACGGTTCAGAAAGAGGTTGAGGACAATGCAGATGTTCTGAGGTGGTCGGAACAGTCCCAATTGACCAATGGAGACAGCGTGATGCCTGGATATGTGTCAGAGTTATTTGGTTACACTCACATCAACGTACGCCAGAATGATCTGAGTGAGCTAAGAGAGATATGGGGAAAATGGGAAGCAGCCGATAAGGAGATGTTTTATCAGTTGTACGGCGATATTCCTTATCTTCTGGATGTTTCTATTGACCGAAATTTGTTTAGAGCGTTGGCGCAGTTCTGGAATCCGGCTTATAGCTGTTTCACATTTGGTAGGGTGGACCTGACACCAACAATAGAGGAATATCAAGCTTTGGTCCGTTGTTCGAGGTCACAGATGGATAGAGTATATACCAAGCTGCCAGTCACTCATTCATTTAAGAAGAAATTACTATTGATGACCGGAATGAGTGAAGATTGGGTAATCAGAAACATTAAGAAGAAGGGAGAGAGTGAGTGCATCTCTTGGGATGCTCTGAAAGAAGTAATTGCTCATCATCCTGATAAGAGAAAGAAGTTCGACTTGTTTGCTTTAGGGATTTATGGGCTCGTTATTTTTCCAAAAGTGTTAGGATATGTAGACATATCAGTTGTTGATCTGTTTGAAAGATTAGACAAGCGCGTGGATCCTGTTCCAGCTATTCTAGCTGAGACATTCCGGTCTTTGAGTTCTTGTAGGCGCGAGGGAGAAGGACGCTTTATAGGATGTGCGCCTTTGCTGCTAGTGTGGATTCTGAGTCATTTCAAACATGTTGAAAGAGCACCAGGACGAGTATTTCTAGACGGTTTCTCACCTTTGAAGGATTTTCTTTCAAAAGAATGGCCTGGGGGTTTTACCGAAGAAAAATGGATGGTCATCTTCAAGGATATCAGGGATGGAGATATTTTGTGGCGAGCTTCGTGGAATACTTCTTCGGATATACTTTACCGATGTGGAGAGCGAGATTGGGTTCCTTTGCCAGGTATATGGGGTTCTGTTGGGTATGCACCGCTACTAGTTTCCAGACAGTATGGATCGAGGCAGTTCATCCCAGCCACGTGGGACTTGGTAGGATCGGATTTTGCATTCAAAGGAGATCAGTATAAGGTTAAAGTTAAAGGGGTTGCTGAGGCTTGGAAGCAAACTCGTCGTGTGAATCTGTTCACTTATGATCTCGAGTTATCTCAAGAGTACGAGCAGTGGAGAAGCGGTCGAGTAAATGACAATATCCCGATGGTGAATCCTGAAAATATTCAGCCGGTGGAGGAACAGTTGAGAGTGGTGCCATCTCCATTAGAGTTAGCCAAGCGCGATTTTGAAGCAGAACGGAGACAATGGAGAATGACTTTACAGAAGCTAGAAGATGAAGTGTATCAAAAAGGATTGGAGATTGACATTCAGAAGAGTAGAGCAGATCGAATTGAAAAAGTAGAGAAGCAGCTTCGGCTAGATTTTGACGATCTTCGGTCAACTTATCAGCGAATGGTAAAAGATCAGACAGGTTCTAGCTCGAGTAAGTCTGTTGAATTGAGGCAAGAGGTGGCGAGCCTCAAAAGGGTAGCCGGAGAGAGTCAAGAAGAGCTCAAACAAAGCAGACACCAAGTGAAGATTTTATCGAAAGAAAAGGATTCTTTAGAGCAGCGGTTACAAAAGAGTCAAGCCAAGAATGAGAAGTTGAAGGAGGAAAATTTCAAGTTTAGAGACTGCATTACAACGATACCGAAACAAAGAAGGTAGTTCGAGCCAGGGAGAGGTTGAAAGTTTGAAGAGACAAGTGAGCGAGCTTGAAGCCATGGTTCAAGAGTTTCAGAGGCAAGCAAGTGAGCTATCGATAGTTCCCTATGAGGGGGATATACAGTGGCGTTTTCGGTGGGAGCGAGCTCAGGCGAGAGTTAAGCAAATAGAGGACTTTATTGCTTGTTACCTAGAACACGCGCGGGGAATAACTCAATATTTGGTCATTCTATCTGAAGAAGCCGCTGATGTGACTGAAGAACTAGATCCTGAGGCTGAAGAAAACCAGAAGATTGTAGAGTTACTAGCCCACGTACAAGAAATAGGAGAGATGGTGCAAATTTATTTGTGATATGTTTCAACTTTGTAATTGAACGTCGTTCTAATATAAAGAGTTGTTCTAAGGAGTTGTTCCAGGATCAACACCCTGCATTTTGCATATGCATTTTTAATGCATTTAGTTTTTGCATCGCATTTTATTCATTCATAATCATATATTTCATATTCATTAATAAATATCAGCGATAACAAAATGACTCTGTGACAGAGTAATACTGGAAAATCCCCAAGCATATCTACAGAACCAGGAAGAAATTATGGAAGACAAACTTTCCCAAATTGAGAAAGCTCAGTCGGAGTTACAAGATAATATCAAGAAAAAGCAAGAAGATATGATGAATGCCCAAAAGGAGATGTTTACCAAGTTTGCGAGTATGTTGGAAGGAAGAAATCCAGAACATGGGAAAAGCCCTATGCCAGAAGGTGTAACTGAAGACCCACTTCATCATCCAGGGTTAACCCCAGAACAATCTCAGAATGTTCAAGTGACCCCTGTTCATGTCGGGAAGGTGCACATTAATCCAGTCGGTGCTTCTGTTAACGTACAGCCTGGATCTAGTTCATATCAGGAGGAACATCAATATCATCAAGTTCCGGACCTTGATGAAGAAGCCAAGAAGGATCAAAACAATCTGTTGGAAGAGAAATGGAAGCAGTTAGAAAGAGAGGTCAGAGCCATGATGGAAGATACCAGTGTCTATGGATTTGACGCAAAGGAGTTAAGTCTAGTTCCCGATCTGGTCTTGCCTCCAAAGTTTAAAGTTCCTGACTTTGAAAAGTTTGATGGTACCAGGTGCCCCTCTGCACATATCACAATGTTTTGTAGGAAGATGACCGGATATATAGGGGACGATCAATTGTTGATACACTGCTTTCAGGAAAGCTTAACTGGCTCGGCAATCCGATGGTATAACGCTGAGTAGAGCTAATATTAAATCGTGGAAAGACTTGGCTAAGTCCTTTCTGAGCAATACAAACATGTGAAAGATGTTAGGCCCAACAGGATGATGTTGCAAGGAATGGAAAAGAAGTCTAACGAGAGTTTAGACAATATGCTCAAAGATGGAGATGCAGCGGTGCAAGTCCACCCGCCATTGGAAGAGGAAACAAATATGCTTTTTGTCAACACCTTAAAGGCTCCTTTTTTTCTCGCATCTTATCGGTAATCCTTATCAAAGTTTTGCTGATGGTTACAGCAGGAGAAATGATGAAATGGCGATTAAGAGTGGAAAGCTCGAAGGAGAGCTAGTAAGAGGCCACCAACAAAGAAAAGGAAAGCGAAGTCAGTAATGTGAGGCAGTACGATTCTAATAACATCACTGTTTCCTGTCCTCAAGGAGCATGGTCGTCAACACAAAATGATAATAGACAAGGGGCAAGGGACCAGAGGAGAGAGAGGCCTCAATTTGACCCCATCCCGATGACTTATAAGGAATTGTTTCAGATTTTGTATGATCGACATGTGGTTTCGCCATATCACGTGACACCAATGCAACCTCCTTTTCCCAAATGGTATGATGCTAGTGCTCAGTGTGAGTACCATGCAGGGAACCCTGGGCATTCCATTGAGAATTGTACTGCTTTTAAGAAGGTTGTCCAAGCTTTGAGAACGAGGAATGTCATCAACTTTGGTGACAGTGAGCAGCCAAATATAGCTCAGAATCCGTTGCCAAGCCATGCAGGGGCAGGAGTTAATGCGATTACTGAAGAGAAAGGAAAGAGAATTGTAAGGAATGTTGGTGAGGTGGTATCACCCATGAGTTGGGTGTGGTGCCAGATGGTCAATGTAGGATTGTTGAAACCCAGTTTGATGGGTGAACAGTTTAACAGTGGAGAGGTATGTCTGTATCATAACAGTGAGGGACACAATATTCAGCAATGTCCTGACTTCCTATCTTTGATACAAGACATGATGGACAATAAAGAAATTGAGTTCTTTAGAGAGATTGCTGAAGAAGAGGAAGCGGAAGTTTGCGCTTCAGAAGGATCGTCTAAAGAGGTATACAATGCCAGTTGTCCCCTAATTATTACTCCCAAAAATCGAGTTGCTGAGAATGTAGCCCCGAAAGTGGTTATTACACCTCCATCTCCATTCCCATATTGGGATAATAAACAAGTGCCTTGGAGATATGATTGCCAAATGGGAGATGTAACAAAAGAGAATGAGGAAGTAGATGAGGTGGGACGCTTTACTAGAAGCGGTAGGTGTTATTCTCTTAATCCACTTAAAGAGTCTGAGAAGAAGGTTGCAGTTGATAAAGGGAAAAAAGTGGATGTGCAGATAGAAGAGGATAAGCATGTTATTAATGAACCAGTAACCGAGAGTGAAGCGGTAGAATTTTTGAAGTTTCTGAAACACAGTGAATACAGTGGTGGAACAGTTACACAAGTTGTCTGCCCGTATTTCTATTTTATCATTACTTTTGAGTTCAGAGGCCCATAGGAATGCTCTGTTAAAGGTTTTGAACCAGAATTTTGTTCCGAAAGAGTTGCCCATTGAAAAGTTGGATCGTTTAGTTTCCAATATACAAGCTGATAATTTTTTATCTTTTTCTGAGGATGAAATCCCTTCTGGGATAATGGGTAGTCAGAAGGCTTTGCACATTACAGTTAAATGTAAAGGGCATGTGTTGTCCCGGGTCTTGGTTGATAATGGTTCAGCTTTGAATGTGATGCCTTTAGTGACTCTAAAGAAGCTTCCATTAGATAGTACACTTATGAGAACCTGTCAAAGTGTGGTTCGAGCTTTCGATGGGACTAAAAGAGAAGTGTTGGGCAAGATTGATGTTCCTCTGAATATTGGTCCCAACTTATGAAGTGAATTCTTGTAATGGACATTATGCCTACGTACAATTGTTTGTTGGGAAGGCCTTGGATTCATCAGCCGGTGCAGTTCCTCCACATTACACCAGAGACTGAAATTTGTGATTGATGGAAGGTTGGTATGTATTCATGCTGAAGAGGACATTATTGCTTCTGTTTCTACTACTGCTCTGTATATTAAAGTTGATGAGCAAGCCATCGAGTGTTCTTTTAGATCGTTGGAATTTGTCAATGCTACGTTTGTGGCCGAAGGTAAGAAGATACCAAAGCCTCGATTGTCAAACTGTACCAAGATGGGGCTTAAATTGACTCTTGGAAGAGGAGCAAAAGTTGGAAAGGGTTTAGGCCGACAGTTACAAGGACCGGTGAATCCCATATGCCCTATTACTAAAAAAGATCGATTTGGTTTGGGATATCAGCCAACTTCGAGGGATAAGATGAGGGGAATTAAGAAGGGCCAAGAAATCAGAAAGGCCAGATTGACTGGTGAAGACCTTAGCTGGGAACCCATGACCTTCCCGCCGTTGAGTAGCATTTTCATGTCTGGAGGGCATATGTTTCAGGGGAATTCAAGGAACACCGAGGTGATAGTTGAGAATGCCTTGGGAGATTTAGGCATGAATGTTATAACTGATGATGAATCCGAGGAAATGAGAGCTATGGGCATTTATCCTGCACCACCGGGCTTCGTGTTGAACAATTGGACCGCGGAAGAATTGCCTGTAGTTTACAAATCTGTTACAGAGTAATGCACTGGAACTTTCTCCCTGTTGTTCATACCCTGGGGCAATAGGTGATTTTATGTAAAGGGTTAAGCTGTTTGTTTTTTCTTGTTTTCAATAAAAGATGCATTCTGTTAGTTCCAAATGGCAAACATTTTCCCATGCATTTCATTCATTCATTCTTTGTTGTATATATGTATGTATTTATTTATTTCTATTTATTTATATGGGAAAAGATCCTCCCATATGTATATATGTATATATATCTTCTCTTTCATTATTTTTTCAGGAGCTCAGATATCAATAATATGAATGCCAATGACTCTGACCGGAGATTGATTTCGAGAAGCCTATATGTCAAGGGGAAATCGAAGATTGTGATGATGATGAGGGATGTGAATTACCTTCTGAATTGCTGAAAATGGTGGAGAATGAAGATAAGCAGATTTTGCCTCATAAAGAGTCTACTGAAAGTTTGAATTTAGGGACGGATGAGGATAAGAGAGAAATAAAGATTGGTACCACTCTGTCAGTTGGAGGTCGACATGATTTGATAGAATTGCTGCAAGAATACAAAGATGTGTTTGCTTGGTCATACGAAGATATGCCGGGTTTAGATACAGAACTGGTTGTTCACAAACTACCAATAAAGCCTGAATGTAAACCGGTACAACAAAAACTGAGAAGAATGAGACCTGAGATGCTGCTCAAGATTAAAGAGGAAGTGAAAAAACAATTTGATGCCGGGTTTCTTAAAGTGGCCAAATATCCTGAATGGGTGGCTAATATTGTCCCAGTACCGAAGAAGGATGGGAAAGTTCGAATGTGTGTTGACTACAGAGATCTCAACCGAGCTAGTCCAAAGGATAATTTTTCCTTGCCACATATAGACACTCTAGTGGATAATACTGCTGGAAATTCTTTGTTCTCTTTTATGGATGGTTTCTCTGGCTATAATCAAATTAAGATGAACCCTGAAGATATGGAAAAAACGACATTCGTTACCATGTGGGGAACGTTTTGTTATAAAGTAATGCCGTTTGGATTGAAGAACGCCGGGGCAACATATCAAAGGGCCATGGTGACGTTATTTCACGACATGATGCATAAAGAGATAGAAGTTTATGTCGATGATATGATTGTCAAAGCCAAGACAGAGGAAGAACATATTGGGAATTTGGAAAGCTCTTTTAAAAGACTAAAAGATGCCAGCTAAAACTCAACCCAAATAAATGTACTTTTGGGGTGACATCTGGAAAATTGTTGGGATTCGTAGTAAGCCAAAAAGGAATTGAAATAGACCCAGATAAAGTAAAGGCTATTCAAGACTTGCCAGCCCCACGAACACAAAAAGAAGTCAGAGGATTTTTGGGGAGATTGAATTATATAGCTCGGTTTATTTCACAGCTGACTGAAAAGTGTGATCCCATATTCCGCCTTCTTCGTAAGAATAACTCAGGGGAATGGAGTGAGGATTGTCAAAGAGCTTTTGAAGCAGTGAAAAGATATTTGTCGAGCACTCCAATTTTAGCGCCACCCATCTCTGGCAAACCCTTGATTCTGTATTTGTCGGTTTATGAAAATTCCATGGGGTGTGTGCTGGGGCAACGTGACCAAACTGAGAAGAAAGAAAGGGCTATTTATTATCTCAGCAAGAAGTTCACTGAATGTGAGACAAGATACTCACCCATTGAAAAGTTGTGTTGCTCTTTAGTATGGGCTACCGAAGGCTTAGACAATATTTTGTATCATACTACTTGGCTTATATCCAAGCTTGATCCCTGAAATATCTAATGGGTGTGCCAGCATTATCTGGAAGATTAGCTCGTTGGCAGATCTTATTGTCCGAGTTTGACATCCAGTATGTAAACCAGACGGTAATTAAAGGAAGTGCTATAGCGGAATTCATTGCAAGCAGGGCTTCGGAAGAATAGAGTCGTTGACTTTGATTTCCCAGATGAAGATTTAATGGCTATTTCGGTAGAAGAAGCCGTGACATCCACTAGCAATATTGGAAGTTGAACTTCGATGGTGCTTCGAATGCCTGGGACATGGAATCGGGGCAATTTTGGTATCACCAGAGGGAGAGCATTATCCTTTCACCAGTCGGCTTAATTTTGATTGTACAAACAATATGGCCGAGTATGAAGCTTGTGTTCTGGGTCTTAGAGCTGATGTTGAACGTAAAGTAAAAATGCTTAAAGTATATGGGGATTCAGCTTTGGTAATATACCAGCTCAGAGGAGAATGGGAGACAAAAGATCCCAAACTTGTAGAATACCGTAAGTTGGTTATGGAGCTTGTTGAAGAATTTGAAGAGTAACTTTCAATTACCTCCCCAGAGAAGAGAATCAAATGGCAGATGCCTTAGCCACCTGGCAGCAGCGTTTAAGATGAACGAGCATTCAAATATGATGCCCATTGAAATGAAGGCTTATGAGTATCCAGCCCATTGTTTTAATATTGAAGAGAAGAAGATGGAAACCCCTGTATTATGATATCTTGCAATATATAAGGTATCAGAGTTATCCAGAACAGGCCACTGAGAATGATAAGAGAACCATTAGAAGAATGGCATCAGGGTATGTACTTGATGGTGAGACTCTATACAAGAAAAGTCTGGATCAGGTCTTGTTAAGATGTGTGGACGCGAAAGAGGCCAAATTGATTCTTGAAGAAGTGCATAAGGGAATATGTGGTACCCATGCTAATGGGCATGTTATGGCTAGGCAGATTATGAGATTTGGGTATTATTGGTCAACTATGGAAACAGACTGCATCAATTATGCCCGAAAATGTCACAAATGTCAGATTTATGGAGATAGGATACATACTCCTCCTCATCCGTTGCATGTAATGACAGCTCCGTGGCCATTCTCAATGTGGGGCATGGATGTTATTGGACAAATTTCGCCCAAAGCTTCAAATGGTCGTCGCTTCATTCTGGTAGCCATAGATTATTTCACCAAGTGGGTAGAAGCAGCTTCTTACGCAAATGTTACCCAGTCTACAATATGCAAATTTTGAAGAAGGAGATCATTGTTGATATGGTTTACCAGAGAGGATTATCTCCGATAATGCGTTGAATTTAAATAATAAGATGATGGACTCGGTCTGTAAACAGTTTAAAATAAGCATCATAATTCCACCACTTACCGCCCAAAGATGAATGGGGCAGTAGAGGCGGCCAATAAGAACATCAAAAGGCTCATAGAGAAAATGACTGAGACCTATAAGGATTGGCATGAGAAGTTGCCCTTTGCTCTGTTCGCTTATCGAACTTCAGTACGGACTTCAACTGGGGCAACTCCGTTTTCTTTGGTTTATGGGATGGAAGCTGTCTTACCTATTGAGGTGGAAATTCCCTCACTTCGGATTTTGTCAGAGGTAAAGCTTGATGAGGCAGAATGGGTCCAAGCTAGGTATGACCAGTTGAATTTGATTGAAGAAAAGAGATTGAAAGCTATTTGTCATGGTCAGATGTACCAAAAACGTATGATAAGGGCACATGGTAAGAAAGTTCGCCTTCGAGAATTCCATGAGGGAGATTTGGTGCTTAAAAGGATTTTGCCTATTCAGAAGAATTTCAGAGGAAAATGGATGCCCAATTGGGAAGGACCTTATGTTGTCAAGAAGGCCTTTTCTGGGGGAGCTTTAGTCCTAACTGAAATGGACGGATCAGAATTACCATATCCAGTGAATTCGATGCTGTTAAGAGATATTTGCTTGAAGAAGAAATAAAGAGAAAAGAAGGAAAAAATGAGAAAAAAGAAAAAATGATGGAAAAACGAAAAGAAAAAAAAGAGAGAAAAAATGGAAAAAAATTAAAAAGAGAAAAATGAAAAAAAGAGAAATAAAAGGAGGGTTCAAGACGAAACCCGAAAAGGGCATCTTGGAACCAAAGGAGGTCTCAAGTTGAAAACCCGCAAAGGGCGACTTGAGTTTGAATGAAATTCAAATTCGTGCATGGTGGAAGGTTCTGAATCAATTTTGGAAGTGGAAAGAGCTCCTGATATGGATAGTAACAATGACAGTTGGTGATCAGGGATGAGATTAAAGATTAATGAGTCTTGATTGAAATAACCAAGAGAAATTGAATGCACATGAGATTCAATACTGGTTTAGGGCATCTAATGATAGAGATTTGGGAGTTTAGAAGTAGTTTCATACTCTTAAGCATCACAATTGCGGAAATCCTTTTGACAGAAGCTACGCTCGAGACATTCTAACGGCGTGCCAGTTCAAAAGCATTTGCATTATTGATATTTGAAGACGCCTACTCTTTTGTTCTTTTACTGTTTCCAGTTAAAAGTTTGCCATTTAGTTGCCTAAAATTCTCTGTATTTATATAAATAAAGAGATGTCTTTTCTTGATAACTTCCCTTTGCAACATCTTATGTTGAAAGGTTAAAACATATAGCTTAACTTGAAGTACATGAGATCATTTTGTATTATTGTGCAAAGATTTTGGAAAATGCAAGTATTCTGAAGTTGACAATGGTTTAAACATGTAAGCTTGTGTGGCCATGGGAACTAAAATCCTCAAATTCGAAGAAAATCTCAGCCATTAAAAGATGACCCAAGAGATTATCATTGATCGAGTTGGTCAGGATACTGACGGGTTTCCAAGAAAGAATAAGTCAAGGTACTGTGAAGGCGAGAGATATGGAATTGAGATTGTCAACTGGGGTGAACTGGTCAAACGTTCTGTGCCCAAGATGAGGCTGAGTTCCATCGAGATCAAAGGAGATAGAGTTCCTTCAAAGAAGAAACGCATTGAATTGCATAATTGCATACATTTTTAGGCATGAGTAGGATCATGGCATTCATATCACATGATGGCTTAAATATCTACAGGTTTCCAGGAATAGTTGAAGATTGAAGATATGAAAGCATCGAGATGAAGATAACTGTTTTGACCTTTGAAGCAAATCATCTATAAGCCTTCACGAAGTAGTGAAGCAATTCGTTTGTTGAAGATGAGTCCTATACTCTCTGAAGGAATAGGGAGCGGACAGTTAGTTGAAGATTGAGTCCTATACTCTCTGAAGGAATAGGGAGCGGACAAGTTCGTTGAAATTGAGTCCTACTCTCTGAATGAATAGGGCGGACAAGTTTCGTTGAAGATTAAGTCCTATACTCTCTGAATAAATAGGGAGCGGACTAGTTCGTTGAAGATTGAGTCCTATACTCCCTGAAGAATAGGGAGCGGACCTGTTTATTGAAGATTTTTCGAGTTCTATACTCTCTGAAGGAATAGAGAGCGGACCCTTTTATTGAAGATTGTTCAAGTCTTATACTCTCTGAATGAATAGAGAGCAACACATTTAGAAGATTGCTCGAGTCTTATACTTCTGAGGGAATAGGGAGCAG